>NW_027142046.1:0-325898 GCF_036365525.1 Heterodontus francisci
TTCTTTTATTTTTTTTGACGATCATGAACCGTTCAGAGAAACTTGTTTGTAATAAAGTCTCGAAACTTTACTTTCAGGAGGTGGGAGTGGAGATGTAATTTGCTGCTGAACTGGGAGTCCTGGTTTGTCCCAGTTTACTGTTTCCCTAATTGAGGGCAGCGAGGGAGAGAAAGCTCCTTCCATCTCTCTGCCAGCTCTATTGCCCCCCCATCCCCCAATTTCCCCATCCCCCAAAAACAACATTGCTTCCCCCGGGAGCAAACCTGCTTCACTAATGAGGGGAGCAAGAGGATGTTCCCACCACTATCTGTCTCCGTCTCTCTCTCTCCCCCCCCTCTCTCTCTCCCCCCCTCTCTCTCTCCCCCCCTCTCTCTCTCTCCCCCCCCTCTCTCTCTCCCCCCCCTCTCTCTCTCCCCCCCCTCTCTCTCTCCCCCCCCTCTCTCTCTCCCCCCCCTCTCTCTCTCCCCCCCCTCTCTCTCTCCCCCCCTCTCTCTCTCCCACCCCTCTCTCTCTCCCCCCCTCTCTCTCTCCCCCCCTCTCTCTCTCCCCCCCCTCTCTCTCTCCCCCCCCTCTCTCTCTCCCCCCCCCTCTCTCTCTCCCCCCCCTCTCTCTCTCCTCCCCCCTCTCTCTCTCCCCCCCTCTCTCTCTCCCCCCCTCTCTCTCTCCCCCCCTCTCTCTCTCCCCCCTCTCTCTCTCCCCCCCCTCTCTCTCTCCCCCCCCCTCTCTCTCTCCCCCCCCTCTCTCTCTCCCCCCCCTCTCTCTCTCCCCCCCTCTCTCTCTCCCCCCCCTCTCTCTCTCCCCCCCCCTCTCTCTCTCCCCCCCCCTCTCTCTCTCCCCCCCCCTCTCTCTCTCCCCCCCCCTCTCTCTCCCCCCCCTCTCTCTCTCCCCCCCCCTCTCTCTCTCCCCCCCCTCTCTCTCTCCCCCCCCTCTCTCTCTCCCCCCCCTCTCTCTCTCCCCCCCCTCTCTCTCTCCCCCCCCTCTCTCTCTCCCCCCCCCTCTCTCTCCTCCCCCCCTCTCTCTCTCCCCCCCCTCTCTCTCTCCCCCCCCTCTCTCTCTCCCCCCCCTCTCTCTCTCTCCCCCCCCTCTCTCTCTCCCCCCCCCCCTCTCTCTCTCCCCCCCCTCTCTCTCTCCCCCCCTCTCTCTCTCCCCCCTCCCTCTCTCTCCCCCCCTCTCTCTCTCCCCCCCTCTCTCTCTCCCCCCCTCTCTCTCTCCCCCCTCTCTCTCTCCCCCCCTCTCTCTCTCCCCCCCCTCTCTCTCTCCCCCCCCTCTCTCTCTCCCCCCCTCTCTCTCTCCCCCCCTCCTCTCTCTCCCCCCCCTCTCTCTCTCCACCCCCCTATCTCTCTCCCCCCCCTCTCTCTCTCCCCCTCTCTCTCTCCCCCCCCTCTCTCTCTCCCCCCCTCTCTCTCTCCCCCCCCTCTCTCTCCCCCCCCCCTCTCTCTCTCTCCTCTCCTCCACCCTCTCTCTCTCCTCTCTTCCCCCCCCTCTCTCTCCTCTCTTCCCCCCCCTCTCTCTCCTCTCCTCCCCCCCTCTCTCTCTCTCTCCTCCCCCCTCTCTCTCTCTCTTCTCCCCCCTCTCTCTCTCTCTTCTCCCCCCTCTCTCTCTCTCTTCTCCCCCCTCTCTCTCTCTCTTCTCCCCCCCTCTCTCTCTCTCTTCTCCCCCCTCTCTCTCTCTCTTCTCCCCCCTCTCTCTCTCTCTTCTCCCCCCTCTCTCTCTCTCTTCTCCCCCCCTCTCTCTCTCTCTTCTCCCCCCCTCTCTCTCTCTCTTCTCCCCCCTCTCTCTCTCTCTTCTCCCCCCTCTCTCTCTCTCTTCTCCCCCCTCTCTCTCTCCTCTCCTCCCCCCTCTCTCTCTCTCTCTTCTCCCCCCCCTCTCTCTCTCTCTCTCTCTTCTCCCCCCCCTCTCTCTCTCCTCTCCTCCGCGCCCCCCCCCCCCCCCCCATGACGCAGGGGGAGCAAACGGGACGGCCCTTCACTTTGTGCCGAGACTGTGTTGTATTTTTATGAAGGTTTCATGAGGCAGGATTGTTCATTTTCAAAGGGACCTGGGTCTGTGGAGCTTTGTATGTTATTGAATTGAATATAATATATTGGAATACTTGAGTAAAGAGAGATTTGGTTACGGTTGGATGTTTCTGCTGTTTTATTCTGGGAACACCGCCACCCCCGCCTCCTGTGGCAAGAAGCGGGCTATTTGACTGCAGAAGGCAGCACGAGGTAGCCCTTGCCTGCATGAATTCTCCTCCGGTTTGACCTCTTGAACCGCGAGGTTGGCCCGCGTCAGTGGGCGGTGACTGGCTTCACAAGATGGTGGCAAATTCGCGCCCCCTTCATCATTTTAAAGCCCTCTACTATCGGGTATTAATCAGTTAGAGGCCAGTTATGAAGTTTGGGGACCCTGTGTGTGTGTGATTGAAAATCCCGCAGACTCTTTGCTACCCACAGTGACAGACAGTGCGCTGTTTTCAATATTTTAATGAATTTAAGTGTTCGAAAGGGAATGAATGAATGACCACCCTCGGGGTTTCTGCACTGCTGTACGGTTAACTTTCTCTGTGTGCCCATACACAGCAGCTGCCCTCCTGCAGGTTCAGCTGTGTTGCCGGAGACTCCAGACCAGACATGGAGGAGTTGGCAAGACGTCCTCGGTCTCACAGCACTCACTCAACCGGCTGAGATTAAAACCGTTCCACTTCATGGCTGGCGAGTGACACCTCATTCATTACCCACTCCCCCTCCGCAATCCTGGATCATTCTCAGCCATTTGACGGGTTGTTCTTCCTCTCCTGATGTATTTTTAGTACAAACTCAGCTGTGTTAACTCGCGTCAATTTGTTATTGAATTCACAGTTTTACTCTCTATCTAACTCCAGTTTTTTTTTTTTGAAGGTGGCCTTTGTACCCCAGGCCCCCTTTATATACATTTTATAAAATAACTTTATTTCAAGTGATTGGAATGGCACGGAGGGCATTTCTGAGAGGCGGCTCGGGTTGTGCGGGACCGGCTCCCGAGGAGGGTTTCGGGGCCTGGGTCTGATGAGTGAACTCCGCTCACGCCAGGCGGTGGTCCGAGCACGGCACCAGCCGCATGGAGTTCCGCCGTGGGGATGAGAGGAGATTCGGTGGGAGGCACGAGGGACTCCACCACCTCACTGGCGATGGAATCAAGATCATCCTCCGTGCCCCACACCGAATCCCCATCCTCCTCCGGGTCGTCACCGCCAGCGGCCGACACATCTACCACACACTGTGGGGCGGACGTCCCGGCCGCGCCAGCTGGTCCCGCCTCCGTCACGATCCCACCCCCAGGATCGATGGCGGAGGAGTCCTCTCTGGGTTCTATTGTGAAACTGGAGCCTGTGGGCACCAGCGGTTCAGGACTCCCCTCCACCTCCGTCCCCAGGGCAATGACTGTCCAGGGGAGACAGAAGTTCCGGACTCCAGGAAACCAGCCGGAACCCGAGACTGGAGGCGGAGAGAGGAGGCCATCTCCCGCTCCGCCAGCACCCACAGGCCCAGCAGATGGGGCATCATTTTCAACCATAGCTGGGTCGGGTACATCCTGGTGAGGAATGGATTCTGGCTGGGAGGGCCGACTGTTTGGGGACCTCGCCCTCCCCTCCATTCAGGGCACCCGACCCAGTGGCAGAATGGGAGGCGTCCCCAGACTCCCCCACCACAAGTAGGACTCCACTTGCTCCCACAGGTGGGGCCTCAAGTACCAGGGCCTTCCCCTCCCCTCCATTCTGAGGAATAGAGTGCTCCTGCCGGACTTTGTAGCCTTGGTGGTGGCGGTAGGGGAAACCTGGGGACCCGAAACAGGAGACAGCTCCCCCTCCAACAGATGGGCCCTGCGCCCTCAGGGCCCCTTGTTACCTCTGTGGAGGGGTGCCTGCTCTTTTTCCCAGTTGGGTGCAGAGGCTCAGAGACCTCCATATCATCAGAGGCCTCCGCCTCCACACTCTCCTTTTTTTTAGTTACTCTGGGCCTGAGCCCAGCCCTGGACAGGTGGATTCTCCGGGAACAGGCCTTGGGCTGAGCTCAGGCTCGGGTCGTTTTCAATGTGTCCAGGGGACGCGCCTCTCGATGTTTATTTTTGCTCCGCGTCTTCCTTCCACTCGGACGGGCGCTCCCCTCCCCGCCGGAGGCCGTGAAAACCACAGCCTACGGAACCGACCTGAGCGGCGTCCATTGGATGTGTTGGGGGAGTGGGAGGAGGTGCTGTGGAACCACCCTGGGCCGCCGACAGTGCACCCTCCGACAGTGCGGCATTCCCTCAGTACTGACCCTCCGACAGTGCGGCATTCCCTCAGTACTGACCCTCCTACAGTGCAGCACTCCCTCAGTACTGACCCTCCGACAGTGCGGCACTCCCTCAATACTGACCCTCCAACAGTGCAGCACTCCCTCAGTACTGACCATATGACAGTGCGGCACTCCCTCAGTACTGACCCTCCACTCCTGTATGACTATGAGACAGAGGAGAATGCAAGTACTGACAGTATTTGAGATATAACAGTGTGGGGAGGTGGATTCTCGAACCTGGGTTTGTCACTGTTTGAAGGTGATTTAGGTTTGATTATTCACTCTCTCCTCAATTCCCTGCTGTGTTGGCCCTATTTATAGTGTTGGTTCTGTTTTTTTATCCTTCTATTTTAGTTCTAATTACTGGCCTGTTAACTGCCTGACACTGGGGGAAAAAACACACAAGACATTAATAAAGGTCCTGATATTCTAGTATTTAATGTACTGTGTTTATTCTAAAAGAGGGGCTCCTCAAATTGACTCAGGAGAGAGAGATGGACATGGAAACTATCCCAGACTACGGGAATAAGTCGAGAGTGGGAGAGGCAGCGACGTAGATAAAACACAAGAAACGAAGACCAAAAGTTGGGTGAACACAGGGTCCTGTTTACTCACCCCTAGTGTGGACTTCACTAACCCACTACTGCAGCAACACACTGTCGGAGGGTCAGTACTGAGGGAGTGCCGCACTGTCAGAGGGTCAGTACTGAGGAGTGCTGCACTGTCAGAGGGGCAGTACTGAGGGAGTGCCGCACTGTCGGAGGGTCAGTACTGAGGGAGTGCCGCACTGTCTGAGGGTCAGTACTGAGGGAGTGCCGCACTGTCGGAGGGTCAGTACTGAGGAGTGCCGCACTGTCGGAGGGTCAGTACTGAGGGAGTGCCGCACTGTCAGAGGGTCAGTACTGAGGGAGTGCCGCACTGTCAGAGGGTCAGTACTGAGGGAGTGCCGCACTGTCAGAGGGTCAGTACTGAGGGAGTGCCGCACTGTCGGAGGGTCAGTACTGAGGGAGTGCCGCACTGTCTGAGGGTCAGTACTGAGGGAGTGCCGCACTGTCGGAGGGTCAGTACTGAGGGAGTGCCGCACTGTCGGAGGGTCAGTACTGAGGGAGTGCCGCACTGTCGGAGGGTCAGTACTGAGGGAGTGCTGCACTGTCGGAGGGTCAGTACTGAGGGAGTGCCGCACTGTCTGAGGGTCAGTACTGAGGGAGTGCCGCACTGTCTGAGGGTCAGTACTGAGGGAGTGCTGCACTGTCGGAGGGTCAGTACTGAGGGAGCGCCGCACTGTCGGAGGGTCAGTACTGAGGGAGCGCCGCACTGTCGGAGGGTCAGTACTGAGTGAGCGCCGCACTGTCGGAGGGTCAGTACTGAGGGAGTGCCGCACTGTCGGAGGGTCAGTACTGAGGGAGTGCCGCACTGTCGGAGGGTCAGTACTGAGGGAGTGCCGCACTGTCGGAGGGTCAGTACTGAGGGAGTGCCGCACTGTCAGAGGGTCAGTACTGAGGGAGTGCCGCACTGTCAGAGGGTCAGTACTGAGGGTCAGTACTGAGGGAGCGCCGCACTGTCGGAGGGTCAGTACTGAGGGAGTGCTGCACTGTCGGAGGGTCAGTACTGAGGGAGGGCTGCACGGTCAGAAGGTCAGTACTGAGGGAGTGCCACACTGTAGGAGGGTCAGTACTGAGGGAGTGCTGCACTGTCGGAGGGTCAGTACTGAGGGAGTGCTGCACTGCCGGCGGGTCAGTACTGAGGGAGTGCCGCACTGTCGGAGGGTCAGTACTGAGGGAGTGCCGCACTGTCGGAGGGTCAGGACTGAGGGAGTGCTGCACTGTCGGAGGGTCAGTACTGAGGGAGTGCCGCACTGTCGGAGGGTCAGTACTGAGGGAGTGCTGCACTGTCGGAGGGTCAGTACTGAGGGAGTGCTGCACTGTCGGAGGTGCCATCTTTCAGATGAGACATTAAACCGAGGCCCCCGTCTGCCCTCTCGGGTGGGTGTAAAAGATCCCACGGCCACGATTGGAAGAAGAGCAGGGGAGTTCTCCCCGGTGTCCTGGGGCCAATATTTATCCCTCAACCAACATCACTAAAAACAGATGATCCGGGTCATTATCACATTGCTGTTTGTGGGATCTTGCTGTGCATGCATTGACGTTTCCTACATTGCAACAGTGTCCACACTTCACAGTCTGTGAGGGGCTTTGGGACGTCCTGAATAGGTGAAAGACGTTGGGGAGATGGGAATCTGTCTTGATAATTCTCTCTGTTTCAGGAAGGTGAGAAAGGCAAAAACCAAGCAATCAGAGACAAGTTAGTTTAACATCTGTTATCGGCAAATTACTGGAGTTTATAATTAATGATTGAGCGACTGAACACTCGTACCCCATTCAGAGTCGTCGTGTGTGGGACCTGTACCCCAGTGAGAGTCAGTGTGTGTGGGACCCGTACCCCAGTGAGAGTCAGTGTGTGTGGGACCCGTACCCCAGTGAGAGTCAGTGTGTGTGTGACCCGTACCCCAGTGAGAGTCAGTGTGTGTGGGACCCGTACCCCAGTGAGAGTCAGTGTGTGTGGAACCCGTACCCCAGTGAGAGGCAGTGTGTGTGGGACCCGTACCCCAGTGAGAGTCAGTGTGTGTGGGACCCGTACCCCAGTGAGAGACAGTGTGTGTGGGACCCGTACCCCAGTGAGAGTCAGTGTGTGCGGGACCCGTACCCCAGTGAGAGTCAGTGTGTGCGGGACCCGTACCCCAGTGAGAGTCAGTGTGTGTGGGACCCGTACCCCAGTGAGAGTCAGTGTGTGTGGGACCCGTATCCCAGTGAGAGTCAGTGTGTGTGGGACCCAAACCCCAGTGAGAGTCAGTGTGTGTGGGACCCGTACCCCAGTGAGAGTCAGTGTGTGTGGGAACCCGTACCCCAGTGAGAGTCAGTGTGTGTGGGACCAGTACCCCAGTGAGAGTCAGCGTGTGTGGAACCCGTACCCCAGTGAGAGTCAGTGTGTGTGGGAACCCGTACCCCAGTGAGAGTCAGTGTGTGTGGGAACCCGTACCCCAGTGAGAGTCAGTGTGTGTGGGACCCGTACCCCAGTGAGAGTCAGTGTGTGTGGGACCCGTACCCCAGTGAGAGTCAGTATGTGTGGGACCCGTACCCCAGTGAGAGTCAGCGTGTGTGGGACCAGTACCCCAGTGAGAGTCAGCGTGTGTGGGAACCCGTACCCCAGTGAGAGTCAGCGTGTGTGGGACCCGTACCCCGGTGAGAGTCAGTGTGTGTGTGTGGAACCCGTACCCCAGTGAGAGTCAGTGTGTGTGGGACCCGTACCCCAGTGAGAGTCAGTGTGTGTGTGGGACCCGTACCCCAGTGAGAGTCAGTGTGTGTGGGACCCGTACCCCAGTGAGAGTCAGTGTGTGTGGGACCCGTACCCCAGTGAGAGTCAGTGTGTGTGGGACCCGTACCCCAGTGAGAGTCAGTGTGTGTGGGACCCGTACCCCAGTGAGAGTCAGTGTGTGTGGTACCCGTACCCCAGTGAGAGTCAGTGTGTGGGGGACCCGTACCCCAGTGAGAGTCAGTGTGTGTGGGACCCGTACCCCAGTGAGAGTCAGTGTGTGGGGGACCCGTACCCCAGTGAGAGTCAGTGTGTGTGGGACCCGTACCCCAGTTTGAGTCAGTGCGTGTGGAGCCTGTATACCAACATAGAGTGAGCACAGACCCAATGGGTGAATGGCCTCCCCTTGGTACACTGTTCTGTCTCTGGTGCTGCTGTCTGTCGGAGTTGTGGAGCACAGCCCACAGCCCACGACCCTCCCCGTTGGAGTCTGCAATTATCAGTCCACCATGTTTTGATTGCAGTGTTGGGAGAACAGGCCGAGTGAGGATATAATTATAGCTGTGAGATGGCTTTGCTTGGTGTTAGTGGATCTCCGAGCATGTACTTGCTGATTACCCATTGGAGGGCAGTTCGAGACCTGAACCTGCCTTTTACATCTGAAAACAGGTAATGTTCTCCGTGATTCACTGACTGTCTGATTATTCCCCTCCCTCCCTCCTTCTCCTCATCCCCAGTGAAGGTGTTCACTCTCACTGGTCTAACTAACTGTTCTGGGTCATCTTCCTCCAGCCAGGCAAAGTGGCAAGTGCAGGCTGTTCCACCACGGAAGGCATCGCGGGCTACCACCCTGTCAGGCTCCCATGCAATCCGCAGCAAGCACCATGGGATTCTCCCGAATAGTTCTCCTGAGTGCCCCGTTCATTCCGAACTCTGTCCGTGTTCGACCTGGGTCCCATCAGGGAGAGTTAACCGGAATGGGATGTCTCCTTTCTCCAGCTCATTTCACCAACCTCGGGACGTCCCAAACATCCTCACAGACAATGAAGTACTTTCTGAAGTGTGGTCACTGTTGTAATGTAGGAAACACAGCAGAGAATTCACACACAGCAAGATCCCACAAACAGCAATGTGATAATGAACAAGGTAACCCATTTTTTCGAACACTGGGAAGAACCCCCCCCCCGCCCTCCCTCAAAGATAGTGGCCGTGGGATCTTTTACACCCACCCGAGAGGGCAGACGGGGCCTCGGTTTAATGTCTCATCTGAAAGACGGCACCTCCGACAGTGCGGCACTCCCTCAGTACTGACCTTCCGACAGTGCGGCGCTCCCTCAGTACTGACCCTCCGACAGTGCGGCACTCCCTCAGTACTGACCCTCTGACAGTGCGGCACTCCCTCAGTACTGACCCTCTGACAGTGCAGCACTCCCTCAGTACTGACCCCCTGACAGTGCGGCACTCCCTCAGTACTGACCCTCCGACGGTGCGGCACACCCTCAGTACTGACCCTCCGACAGTGCAGCACTCCCTCAGTACTGACCCCCTGACAGTGCGGCACTCCCTCAGTACTGACCCTCCGACGGTGCGGCTGTGGTATCTGGGATTATTTTGCTCAGCTGAGCTGAGTATTAAATCAGCAGGGTGTGCCCTGGGAGGGTGAGGGATGGGTTTTGCGGGGGTGCCAGGACCTGAGAGATGGTTGGTGCGGGGACGATGCCACCTTGGAACTGTTGGTCGAGCAGTAGGAAGGTGTTATGCTGGGGTCTGAAAGCAGGGAGACGTCTTAATAACAGTCTGTGGCAGGAATAACCTCACAATGGAGCACATGCCCACTGTGTGAACCTTGAAATCACGGAACAATCTCTCAGCAGGCAGGACAGACTGAGAGATCTGTTCATCTCATACACAGTGACCCCACATAACACAAGAACTGTAGCCAATCTGCAACCGATTGCAGGATATTTACCCGACACAGGATTAGGAACAGACTGGATGTTGAGCAGTTCCGAATTTGGCTGGGATTCCTAATTCCCTGGAATGTGTTTGAGGTGGGTTGACAGGCACTGACTCCCCACCTTCCCCTGGTGAGGGAGATGGGCAGTTCCTGACGCCAGCAGAGATCACGGACACATTCATTCTTCAAGATCATCCTTCACCCCTACAAGCTGATTGGTAACAGCTCTGCCTGCCTGCAGACTCAACCTCTTGCTGGTGTTTGAGGCTCCTCACTTCCCGAAACCCCACCCTCCACTCCCCACTCCGTCACTCACTGCCCTCAGCCTCAGAACCCCATATGCCTCTGCTGAGTGTGTGTGTGAGAGCTCATAGGGGGAGCAGAAGGGCAAGTGGTCACCTCGCACTCAGACCGCCCCTGACCCTCATTCTCCCTCACTCTGACACAAGCTCTGACTGTTACTCCTGACCATCACTCTGTCGCTCATACAGACCCTCTGACTGGTCATGATGCAGGGAGAAGGTGTTGGACAGAACCAGCAGTTACTCCCCACACCCTGTCACCCAAAATCACTCAGTAACCCCTCTCCCCTCAGTGCCCTGTGTTACTGACTGTATCTCTACTGATATTAATCCAGCTCCCTCACTCTGTCAACCAGTATCCCCTCTCTCCCCAGCACCCTGTGTTACTGACTGTATCTCTACTGATATTAATCCAGCTCCCTCACTCTGTCAACCAGTATCCCCTCTCCCTCCAGCACCCTGTGTTACTGACTGTATCTCTACTGATATTAATCCAGCTCCCTCACACTGTCACTCAGTAACCCCTCTCCCCCTGTGCCCTGTGTTACTGACTGTATCTCTGCTGATATTAATCCAGCTCCCTCACACTGTCACTCAGTAACCCCTCTCCCCCCAGCACCCTGTGTTACTGACTGTATCTCTACTGATGTTAATCCAGCTCCCGAACACTGTCACCCAGTAACCCCTCTCCCCCCAGCACCCTGTGTTACTGACTGTATCTCTACTGATGTTAATCCAGCTCCCTCACACTGTCACTCAGTAACCCCTCTCCCCCAGTGCCCTGTGCTACTGACTGTATCTCTACTGATATTAATCCAGCTCCCGAACACTGTCACCCAGTAACCCCTCTCCCCCCAGCACCCTGTGTGACTGACTGTATCTCTACTGTTTTAATCCAGCTCCCTCACACTGTCACTCAGTAACCCCTCTCTCCCCAGAGCCCTGTGTTACTGACTGTATCTCGACTGATGTTAATCCAGCTCCCTCACACTGTCACTCAGTAACCCATCTCCTCCCAGCGCCCTGTGTTACTGACTGTATCTCTACTGATATTAATCCAGCTCTCTCACACTGTCACTCAGTAACCCCTCTCGCCCCAGCACCCTGTGTTACTGACTGTATCTCTACTGATATTAATCCAGCTATCTCACACTGTCACTCAGTAACCCCTCTCGCCCCAGCACCCTGTGTTACTGACTGTATCTCTACTGATATTAATCCAGCTCTCTCACACTGTCACTCAGTAACCCCTCTCGCCCCAGCACCCTGTGTTACTGACTGTATCTCTGCGGATATTAATCCAGCTCCCTCACACTGTCACTCAGTAACCCCTCTCTCCCCAGCACCCTGTGTTACTGACTGCATCTCTACTGATGTTAATCCAGCTCCCTCACACTGTCACTCAGTAACCCCTCTCTCCCCAGCGCCCTGTGTTACTGACTGTATCTCTACTGATGTTAATCCAGCTCCCTCACACTGTCACTCAGTAACCCCTCTCCCCCCAGTGCCCTGTGTTACTGACTGTATCTCTACTGATGTTAATCCAGCTCCCTCACACTGTCTCTCAGTAACCCCACTCCCCCCAGCGCCCTGTGTTACTGACTGTATCTCTACTGATGTTAATCCAGCTCCCTCACACTGTCACTCAGTAACCCCTCTCCCCCCAGTGCCCTGTGTTACTGACTGTATCTCTACTGATGTTAATCCAGCTCCCTCACACTGTCACTCAGTAACCCCTCTCCCCCCAGCACCCTGTGTTACTGACTGTATCTCTACTGATGTTAATCCAGCTCCCTCACACTGTCACTCAGTAACCCCTCTCCCCCCAGCACCCTGTGTTACTGACTGTATCTCTATTGATGTGAATCCAGCTCCCTCACACTGTCACTCAGTAACTCCTCTCCACCCAGCGCCCTGTGTTACTGACTGTATCTCTACTGATGTTAATCCAGCTCCCTCACACTGTCACTCAGTAACCCCCCTCCCCCCAGCATCCTGTGTTACTGACTGTATCTCTACTGATGTTAATCCAGCTCCCTCACACTGTCACTCAGTAACCCCTCTCCCCCCAGCACCCTGTGTTACTGACTGTATCTCTACTGATGTTAATCCAGCTCCCTCACACTGTCACTCAGTAACCCCTCTCCCCCCAGCGCCCTGTGTTACTGACTGTATCTCTACTGATATTAATCCAGCTCCCTCACACTGTCTCTCAGTAACCCCTCTCCCCCCAGCGCCCTGTGTTACTGACTGTATCTCTACTGATGTTAATCCAGCTCCCTCACACTGTCACTCTACAACCCCTCTCCCCCCAGTGCCCTGTGTTACTGACTGTATCTCTACTGATGTTAATCCAGCTCCCTCACACTGTCACTCAGCAAACCCTCTCCCCCCAGTGCCGTGTGTTACTGACTGAATCTCTACTGATGTTAATCCAACTCCCTCACACTGTCACTCAGTTACCCCTCTCCCCCCAGTGCCCTGTGTTACTGACAGTATCTCTGCTGATGTTAATCCAACTCCCTCAAACTGTCACTCAGTAACCCCTCTACCCCAGTCACCCTGTGTTACTGACTGTATCTCTACTGATATTAATCCAGCTGCCTCACACTGTCACTCAGTAACCCCTCTCCCCAGCGCCCTGTGTTACTGACTGTATCTCTACTGATATTAATCCAGCTCCCTCACACTGTCACTCAGTAACCCCTCTCCTCCCAGCACCCTATGTTACTGACTGTATCTCTACTGATATTAATCCAGCTCCCTCACACTGTCACTCAGTAACCCATCTCCTCCCAGCGCCCTGTGTTACTGACTGTATCTCTACTGATATTAATCCAGCTCTCTCACACTGTCACTCAGTAACCCCTCTCCCCCAGTGCCCTGTGCTACTGACTGTATCTCTACTGATATTAATCCAGCTCCCGAACACTGTCACCCAGTAACCCCTCTCCCCCCAGCACCCTGTGTGACTGACTGTATCTCTACTGTTTTAATCCAGCTCCCTCACACTGTCACTCAGTAACCCCTCTCCTCCCAGCACCCTGTGTTACTGACTGTATCTCTACTGATATTAATCCAGCTCCCTCACACTGTCACTCAGTAACCCATCTCCTCCCAGCGCCCTGTGTTACTGACTGTATCTCTACTGATATTAATCCAGCTCTCTCACACTGTCACTGAGTAACCCCTCTCTCCCCAGCGCCCTGTGTTAGTGACTGTATCTCTACTGATATTAATCCAGCTCTCTCACACTGTCTCTCAGTATCCCCTCTTGCCCCAGCACCCTGTGTTACTGACTGTATCTCTACGGATATTAATCCAGCTCACTCACACTGTCACTGAGTAACCCCTCTCTCCCCAGCGTCCTGTGTTACTGACTGTATCTCTACTGATATTAATCCAGCTCTCTCACACTGTCACTCAGTAACCCCTCTCGCCCCAGCACCCTGTGTTACTGACTGTATCTCTGCGGATATTAATCCAGCTCCCTCACACTGTCACTCAGTAACCCCTCTCTCCCCAGCACCCTGTGTTACTGACTGTATCTCTACTGATGTTAATCCAGCTCCCTCACACTGTCTCTCAGTAACCCCACTCCCCCCAGCGCCCTGTGTTACTGACTGTATCTCTACTGATGTTAATCCAGCTCCCTCACACTGTCACTCAGTAACCCCTCTCCCCCCAGTGCCCTGTGTTACTGACTGTATCTCTACTGATGTTAATCCAGCTCCCTCACACGGTCACTCAGTAACCCCTCTCCCCCCAGCACCCTGTGTTACTGACTGTATCTCTACTGATGTTAATCCAGCTCCCTCACACTGTCACTCAGTAACCCCTCTCCCCCCAGCACCCTGTGTTACTGACTGTATCTCTATTGATGTGAATCCAGCTCCCTCACACTGTCACTCAGTAACTCCTCTCCACCCAGCGCCCTGTGTTACTGACTGTATCTCTACTGATGTTAATCCAGCTCCCTCACACTGTCACTCAGTAACCCCTCTCCCCCCAGCATCCTGTGTTACTGACTGTATCTCTACTGATGTTAATCCAGCTCCCTCACACTGTCACTCAGTAACCCCTCTCCCCCCAGCACCCTGTGTTACTGACTGTATCTCTACTGATGTTAATCCAGCTCCCTCACACTGTCACTCAGTAACCCCTCTCTCCCCAGTGCCCTGTGTTACTGACTGTATCTCTACTGATATTAATCCAGCTCCCTCACTCTGTCTCTCAGTAACCCCTCTCCCCCCAGCGCCCTGTGTTACTGACTGTATCTCTACTGATGTTAATCCAGCTCCCTCACACTGTCACTCTACAACCCCTCTCCCCCCAGCGCCCTGTGTTACTGACTGTATCTCTACTGATGTTAATCCAACTCCCTCACACTGTCACTCAGTTACCCCTCTCCCCCCAGTGCCCTGTGTTACTGACAGTATCTCTGCTGATGTTAATCCAACTCCCTCACACTGTCACTCAGTAACCCCTCTCCCCCAGTCACCCTGTGTTACTGACTGTATCTCTACTGATATTAATCCAGCTGCCTCGCACTGTCACTCAGTAACACCTCTCCCCCCAGCCCCCTGTGTTACTGACTGTATCTCTACTGATATTAATCCAGCTCCCTCACACTGTCACTCAGTAACCCCTCTCCTCCCAGCACCCTATGTTACTGACTGTATCTCTACTGATATTAATCCAGCTCTCTCACACTGTCACTCAGTAACCCCTCTTGCCCCAGCACCCTGTGTTACTGACTGTATCTCTACGGATATTAATCCAGCTCACTCACACTGTCACTGAGTAACCCCTCTCTCCCCAGCGTCCTGTGTTACTGACTGTATCTCTACTGATATTAATCCAGCTCTCTCACACTGTCACTCAGTAACCCCTCTCGCCCCAGCACCCTGTGTTACTGACTGTATCTCTGCGGATATTAATCCAGCTCCCTCACACTGTCACTCAGTAACCCCTCTCTCCCCAGCACCCTGTGTTACTGACTGTATCTCTACTGATGTTAATCCAGCTCCCTCACACTGTCTCTCAGTAACCCCACTCCCCCCAGCGCCCTGTGTTACTGACTGTATCTCTACTGATGTTAATCCAGCTCCCTCACACTGTCACTCAGTAACCCCTCTCCCCCCAGTGCCCTGTGTTACTGACTGTATCTCTACTGATGTTAATCCAGCTCCCTCACACTGTCACTCAGTAACCCCTCTCCCCCCAGCACCCTGTGTTACTGACTGTATCTCTACTGATGTTAATCCAGCTCCCTCACACTGTCACTCAGTAACCCCTCTCCCCCCAGCACCCTGTGTTACTGACTGTATCTCTATTGATGTGAATCCAGCTCCCTGACACTGTCACTCAGTAGCTCCTCTCCACCCAGCGCCCTGTGTTACTGACTGTATCTCTACTGATGTTAATCCAGCTCCCTCACACTGTCACTCAGTAACCCCTCTCCCCCCAGCATCCTGTGTTACTGACTGTATCTCTACTGATGTTAATCCAGCTCCCTCACACTGTCACTCAGTAACCCCTCTCCCCCCAGCACCCTGTGTTACTGACTGTATCTCTACTGATGTTAATCCAGCTCCCTCACACTGTCACTCAGTAACCCCTCTCCCCCCAGCACCCTGTGTTACTGACTGTATCTCTACTGATGTTAATCCAGCTCCCTCACACTGTCACTCAGTAACCCCTCTCCCCCCAGCGCCCTGTGTTACTGACTGTATCTCTACTGATGTTAATCCAGCTCCCTCACACTGTCACTCAGTAACCCCTCTTCCCCCAGCGTCCTGTGTTACTGACTGTATCTCTACTGATATTAATCCAGCTCCTTCACACTGTCACTCAGTAACCCCTCTCCCCCCAGCACCCTGTGTTACTGACTGTATCTCTATTGATGTGAATCCAGCTCCCTCACACTGTCACTCAGTAACCCCTCTCCTCCCAGCACCCTATGTTACTGACTGTATCTCTACTGATATTAATCCAGCTCCCTCACACTGTCACTCAGTAACCCATCTCCTCCCAGCGCCCTGTGTTACTGACTGTATCTCTACTGATATTAATCCAGCTCTCTCACACTGTCACTCAGTAACCCCTATTGCCCCAGCACCCTGTGTTACTGACTGTATCTCTACGGATATTAATCCAGCTCACTCACACTGTCACTGAGTAACCCCTCTCTCCCCAGCGTCCTGTGTTACTGACTGTATCTCTACTGATATTAATCCAGCTCTCTCACACTGTCACAAAGTAACCCCTCTCGCCCCAGCACCCTGTATTACTGACTGTATCTCTGCGGATATTAATCCAGCTCCCTCACACTGTCACTCAGTAACCCCTCTCTCCCCAGCACCCTGTGTTACTGACTGTATCTCTACTGATGTTAATCCAGCTCCCTCACACTGTCTCTCAGTAACCCCACTCCCCCCAGCGCCCTGTGTTACTGACTGTATCTCTACTGATGTTAATCCAGCTCCCTCACACTGTCACTCAGTAACCCCTCTCCCCCCAGTGCCCTGTGTTACTGACTGTATCTCTACTGATGTTAATCCAGCTCCCTCACACTGTCACTCAGTAACCCCTCTCCCCCCAGAACCCTGTGTTACTGACTGTATCTCTACTGATGTTAATCCAGCTCCCTCACACTGTCACTCAGTAACCCCTCTCCCCCCAGCACCCTGTGTTACTGACTGTATCTCTATTGATGTGAATCCAGCTCCCTCACACTGTCACTCAGTAACTCCTCTCCACCCAGCGCCCTGTGTTACTGACTGTATCTCTACTGATGTTAATCCAGCTCCCTCACACTGTCACTCAGTAACCCCTCTCCCCCCAGCATCCTGTGTTACTGACTGTATCTCTACTGATGTTAATCCAGCTCCCTCACACTGTCACTCAGTAACCCCTCTCCCCCCAGCACCCTGTGTTACTGACTGTATCTCTACTGATGTTAATCCAGCTCCCTCACACTGTCACTCAGTAACCCCTCTCCCCCCAGCGCCCTGTGTTACTGACTGTATCTCTACTGATGTTAATCCAGCTCCCTCACACTGTCACTCAGTAACCCCTCTTCCCCCAGCGTCCTGTGTTACTGACTGTATCTCTACTGATATTAATCCAGCTCCTTCACACTGTCACTCAGTAACCCCTCTCCCCCCAGCACCCTGTGTTACTGACTGTATCTCTATTGATGTGAATCCAGCTCCCTCACACTGTCACTCAGTAACTCCTCTCCACCCAGCGCCCTGTGTTACTGACTGTATCTCTACTGATGTTAATCCAGCTCCCTCACACTGTCACTCAGTAACCCCTCTCCCCCCAGCACCCTGTGTTACTGACTGTATCTCTACTGATGTTAATCCAGCTCCCTCACACTGTCACTCAGTAACCCCTATTGCCCCAGCACCCTGTGTTACTGACTGTATCTCTACGGATATTAATCCAGCTCACTCACACTGTCACTGAGTAACCCCTCTCTCCCCAGCGTCCTGTGTTACTGACTGTATCTCTACTGATATTAATCCAGCTCTCTCTCACTGTCACTCAGTAACCCCTCTCGCCCCAGCACCCTGTGTTACTGACTGTATCTCTGCGGATATTAATCCAGCTCCCTCACACTGTCACTCAGTAACCCCTCTCTCCCCAGCACCCTGTGTTACTGACTGTATCTCTACTGATGTTAATCCAGCTCCCTCACACTGTCTCTCAGTAACCCCACTCCCCCCAGCGCCCTGTGTTACTGACTGTATCTCTACTGATGTTAATCCAGCTCCCTCACACTGTCACTCAGTAACCCCTCTCCCCCCAGTGCCCTGTGTTACTGACTGTATCTCTACTGATGTTAATCCAGCTCCCTCACACTGTCACTCAGTAACCCCTCTCCCCCCTGCACCCTGTGTTACTGACTGTATCTCTACTGATGTTAATCCAGCTCCCTCACACTGTCACTCAGTAACCCCTCTCCCCCCAGCACCCTGTGTTACTGACTGTATCTCTATTGATGTGAATCCAGCTCCCTCACACTGTCACTCAGTAACTCCTCTCCACCCAGCGCCCTGTGTTACTGACTGTATCTCTACTGATGTTAATCCAGCTCCCTCACACTGTCACTCAGTAACCCCTCTCCCCCCAGCATCCTGTGTTACTGACTGTATCTCTACTGATGTTAATCCAGCTCCCTCACACTGTCACTCAGTAACCCCTCTCCCCCCAGCACCCTGTGTTACTGACTGTATCTCTACTGATGTTAATCCAGCTCCCTCACACTGTCACTCAGTAACCCCTCTCCCCCCAGCGCCCTGTGTTACTGACTGTATCTCTACTGATGTTAATCCAGCTCCCTCACACTGTCACTCAGTAACCCCTCTTCCCCCAGCGTCCTGTGTTACTGACTGTATCTCTACTGATATTAATCCAGCTCCTTCACACTGTCACTCAGTAACCCCTCTCCCCCCAGCACCCTGTGTTACTGACTGTATCTCTATTGATGTGAATCCAGCTCCCTCACACTGTCACTCAGTAACTCCTTTCCACCCAGCGCCCTGTGTTACTGACTGTATCTCTACTGATGTTAATCCAGCTCCCTCACACTGTCACTCAGTAACCCCTCTCCCCCCAGCATCCTGTGTTACTGACTGTATCTCTACTGATGTTAATCCAGCTCCCTCACACTGTCACTCAGTAACCCCTCTCCCCACAGCACCCTGTGTTACTGACTGTATCTCTACTGATGTTAATCCAGCTCCCTCACACTGTCACTCAGTCACCCCTCTCCCCCCAGCGCCCTGTGTTACTGACTGTATCTCTACTGATGTTAATCCAGCTCCCTCACACTGTCACTCAGTAACCCCTCTTCCCCCAGCGTCCTGTGTTACTGACTGTATCTCTACTGATATTAATCCAGCTCCTTCACACTGTCACTCAGTAACCCCTCTCTCCCCAGTGCCCTGTGTTACTGACTGTATCTCTACTGATATTAATCCAGCTCCTTCACACTGTCACTCAGTAACCCCTCTCTCCCCAGTGCCCTGTGTTACTGACTGTATCTCTACTGATATTAATCCAGCTCCCTCACACTGTCTCTCAGTAACCCCTCTCCCCCCAGCGCCCTGTGTTACTGACTGTATCTCTACTGATGTTAATCCAGCTCCCACACACTGTCACTCTACAACCCCTCTCCCCCCAGTGCCCTGTGTTACTGACTGTATCTCTACTGATGTTAATCCAGCTCCCTCACACTGTCACTCAGTAACCCCTCTCCCCCCAGCACCCTGTGTTACTGACTGTATCTCTACTGATGTTAATCCAGCTCCCTCACACTGTCACTCAGTAAACCCTCTCCCCCCAGCACCCTGTGTTACTGACTGTATCTCTGCTGATGTTAATCCAACTCCCTCACACTGTCACTCAGTAACCCCTCTCCCCCAGTCACCCTGTGTTACTGACTGTATCTCTACTGATATTAATCCAGCTGTCTCACACTGTCACTCAGTAACACCTCTCCGCCCAGCGCCCTGTGTTACTGACTGTATCTCTACTGATGTTAATCCAGCTCCCTCACACTGTCACTCAGTAACCCCTCTCCCCCCAGTGCCCTCTGTTACTGACTGTATCTCTGCTGATGTTAATCCAGCTCCCTCACAGTGTCACTCAGTAACCCCTCTCCCCCAGTCACCCTGTCTTACTGACCGTATCTCTACTGATATTAATCCAGCTCCCTGACACTGTCACTCAGTAACCCCTCTCCCCCAGCGCCCTGTGTTACTGACTATATCTCTACTGATATTAATCCAGCTCCCTCACACTGTCACTCAGTAACCCATCTCCTCCCAGCGCCCTGTGTTACTGACTGTATCTCTACTGATATTAATCCAGCTCTCTCACACTGTCACTCAGTAACCCCTCTTGCCCCAGCACCCTGTGTTACTGACTGTATCTCTACGGATATTAATCCAGCTCCCTCACACTGTCACTGAGTAACCCCTCTCTCCCCAGCGCCCTGTGTTACTGACTGTATCTCTACTGATATTAATCCAGCTCTCTCACACTGTCACTCAGTAACCCCTCTTGCCCCAGCGCCCTGTGTTACTGACTGTATCTCTACTGATGTTAATCCAGCTCCCTCACACTGTCACTCAGTAACCCCTCTCCCCCCAGTGCCCTGTGTTACTGACTGTATCTCTACTGATGTTAATCCAGCTCCCTCACACTGTCACTCAGTAACCCCTCTCCCCCCGGCGCCCTGTGTTACTGACTGTATCTCTACTGATGTTAATCCAGCTCCCTCACACTGTCACTCAGTAACCCCTCTCCCCCCAGCACCCTGTGTTACTGACTGTATCTCTACTGATGTTAATCCAGCTCCCTCACACTGTCACTCAGTAACCCCTCTCCCCCCAGCACCCTGTGTTACTGACTGTATCTCTATTGATGTGAATCCAGCTCCCTCACACTGTCACTCAGTAACTCCTCTCCACCCAGCGCCCTGTGTTACTGACTGTATCTCTACTGATGTTAATCCAGCTCCCTCACACTGTCACTCAGTAACCCCTCTCCCCCCAGCATCCTGTGTTACTGACTGTATCTCTACTGATGTTAATCCAGCTCCCTCACACTGTCACTCAGTAACCCCTCTCCCCCCAGCACCCTGTGTTACTGACTGTATCTCTACTGATGTTAATCCAGCTCCCTCACACTGTCACTCAGTAACCCCTCTCCCCCCAGCGCCCTGTGTTACTGACTGTATCTCTACTGATGTTAATCCAGCTCCCTCACACTGTCACTCAGTAACCCCTCTTCCCCCAGCGTCCTGTGTTACTGACTGTATCTCTACTGATATTAATCCAGCTCCTTCACACTGTCACTCAGTAACCCCTCTCTCCCCAGTGCCCTGTGTTACTGACTGTATCTCTACTGATATTAATCCAGCTCCCTCACACTGTCTCTCAGTAACCCCTCTCCCCCCAGCGCCCTGTGTTACTGACTGTATCTCTACTGATGTTAATCCAGCTCCCTCACACTGTCACTCTACAACCCCTCTCCCCCCAGTGCCCTGTGTTACTGACTGTATCTCTACTGATGTTAATCCAGCTCCCTCACACTGTCACTCAGCAAACCCTCTCCCCCCAGTGCCGTGTGTTACTGACTGTATCTCTACTGATGTTAATCCAACTCCCTCACACTGTCACTCAGTAACCCCTCTCCCCCAGTCACCCTGTGTTACTGACTGTATCTCTACTGATATTAATCCAGCTGCCTCACACTGTCACTCAGTAACACCTCTCCCCCCAGCCCCCTGTGTTACTGACTGTATCTCTACTGATATTAATCCAGCTCTCTCACACTGTCACTCAGTAACCCCTCTCCTCCCAGCACCCTATGTTACTGACTGTATCTCTACTGATATTAATCCAGCTCCCTCACACTGTCACTCAGTAACCCCTCTCCCCCCAGCACCCTGTGTTACTGACTGTATCTCTACTGATATTAATCCAGCTCTCTCACACTGTCACTCAGTAACCCCTCTTGCCCCCGCACCCTGTGTTACTGACTGTATCTCTACGGATATTAATCCAGCTCCCTCACACTGTCACTGAGTAACCCCTCTCTCCCCAGCGCCCTGTGTTACTGACTGTATCTCTACTGATATTAATCCAGCTCTCTCACACTGTCACTCAGTAACCCCTCTCGCCCCAGCACCCTGTGTTACTGACTGTATCTCTGCGGATATTAATCCAGCTCCCTCACACTGTCACTCAGTAACCCCTCTCTCCCCAGCACCCTGTGTTACTGACTGTATCTCGACTGATGTTAATCCAGCTCCCTCACACTGTCACTCAGTAACCCCTCTCTCCCCAGCGCCCTGTGTTACTGACTGTATCTCTACTGATATTAATCCAGCTCCCTCACACTGTCACTCAGTAACCCCACTCCCCCCAGCGCCCTGTGTTACTGACTGTATCTCGACTGATGTTAATCCAGCTCCCTCACACTGTCACTCAGTAACCCCTCTCTCCCCAGCGCCCTGTGTTACTGACTGTATCTCTACTGATATTAATCCAGCTCCCTCACACTGTCACTCAGTAACCCCACTCCCCCCAGCGCCCTGTGTTACTGACTGTATCTCTACTGATGTTAATCCAGCTCCCTCACACTGTCACTCAGTAACCCCTCTCCCCCCAGTGCCCTGTGTTACTGACTGTATCTCTACTGATGTTAATCCAGCTCCCTCACACTGTCACTCAGTAACCCCTCTCCCCCCAGCACCCTGTGTTACTGACTGTATCTCTACTGATGTTAATCCAGCTCCCTCACACTGTCACTCAGTAACCCCTCTCCCCCCAGCACCCTGTGTTACTGACTGTATCTCTACTGATGTTAATCCAGCTCCCTCACACTGTCACTCAGTAACCCCTCTCCCCCCAGCGCCCTGTGTTACTGACTGTATCTCTACTGATGTTAATCCAGCTCCCTCACACTGTCACTCAGTAACCCCTCTCCCCCCAGCATCCTGTGTTACTGACTGTATCTCTACTGATGTTAATCCAGCTCCCTCACACTGTCACTCAGTAACCCCTCTCCCCCCAGCACCCTGTGTTACTGACTGTATCTCTACTGATGTTAATCCAGCTCCCTCACACTGTCACTCAGTAACCCCTCTCCCCCCAGCGCCCTGTGTTACTGACTGTATCTCTACTGATGTTAATCCAGCTCCCTCACACTGTCACTCAGTAACCCCTCTTCCCCCAGCGTCCTGTGTTACTGACTGTATCTCTACTGATATTAATCCAGCTCCTTCACACTGTCACTCAGTAACCCCTCTCTCCCCAGTGCCCTGTGTTACTGACTGTATCTCTACTGATATTAATCCAGCTCCCTCACACTGTCTCTCAGTAACCCCTCTCCCCCCAGCGCCCTGTGTTACTGACTGTATCTCTACTGATGTTAATCCAGCTCCCTCACACTCTCACTCAGTAACCCCTCTCCCCCCAGCACCCTGTGTTACTGACTGTATCTCTACTGATGTTAATCCAGCTCCCTCACATTGTCACTCAGTAACCCCTCTCCTCCCAGCCCCCTGTGTTACTGACTGTATCTCTACTGATATTAATCCAGCTCCCTCACACTGTCACTCAGTATCCCCTCTCCCCCCTGTGCCCTGTGTTACTGACTGTATCTCTGCTGATATTCCAGCTCCCTCACACTGTCACTCAGTAACCCCTCTCCCCCCAGCACCCTGTGTTACTGACTGTATCTCTACTGATGTTAATCCAGCTCCCTCACACTGTCACTCAGTAACCCCTCTCCCCCAGAACCCTGTGTTACTGACTGTATCTCTACTGATATTAATCCAGCTCCCTCACACTGTCACTCAGTAACCCCTCTCACCCCAGCGCCCTGTGTTACTGACTGTATCTCTACTGATATTAAACCAGCTCCCTCACACTGTCACTCAGTAACCCCTCTCTCCCCAGCGCCCTGTGTTATTGACTGTATCTCTACTGATGTTAATCCAGTTCCCTCACACTGTCACTCAGTAACTTCTTTCCCCCCAGCGCCCTGTGTTACTGACTGTATCTCTCCTGACGTTAATCCAGCTCCCTCACACTGTCACTTCGTAACCTCTGTACCCCCAGCGCCCTGTGTTACTGACTGTATCTCTCATGATATTAATCCAGCTCCCTCACACTGTCACTCAGAAAACCCTCTCCCCCTAGCACCCTGTGTTACTGACTGTATCTCTACTGATGTTAATCCAGTTCCCTCACACTGTCACTCAGTAACCCCTCTCTCCCCAGCGCCCTGTGTTATTGACTGTATCTCTACTGATATTAATCCAGCTCCCGAACACTGTCACTTCGTAACCCCTCTCCCCCCAGCGCCCTGTGTTACTGACTGTATCTCTCATGATATTAATCCAGCTCCCTCACACTGTCACTCAGTAAACCCTCTCCCCCTAGCACCCTGTGTTACTGACTGTATCTCTACTGATGTTAATCCAGCTCCCTCACACTGTCACTCAGTAACCCCCCTCTCCCCAGCGCCCTGTGTTACTGACTGTATCTCTACTGATATTAATCCAGCTTCTTCACACTGTCAGTCAGTATCCCCTCTCCCCCAGCACCCTGTGTTACTGACTGTATCTCTCCTGATGTTAATCCAGTTCCCTCACAGTGTCACTCAGTGACCCCTCTCCCCCCAGCGCCCTTTGTTACTGACTGTATCTCTACTGATATTAATCCAGCTCCCTCACACTGTCACTCAGTAACCCCTCTCTCCCCAGCACCCTGTGTTACTGACTGTATCTTTACTGATATTAATCCAGCTCCCTCACACTGTCACTCAGTAACCCCTCTCTCCCCAGTGCCCTGTGTTACTGACTATATCTCTACTGATATTAATCCAGCTCCCTCACACTGTCACTCAGTAACCCCTCTCTCCCCAGTGCCCTGTGTTACTGACTATATCTCTACTGATATTAATCCAGCTCCCTCACACTGTCACTCAGAAACCCCTCTTCAACCAGCGCCCTGTGTTACTGACTGTAACTCTACTGATATTAATCCAGCCCCCTCACACTGTCACTCAGTAACCCCTCTCCCCCCAGCACACTGTGTTACTGACTGTATCTCGACTGATATTAATCCAGCTCCCTCACACTGTCACTCAGTAACCCCTCTCTCCCCAGCGCCCTGTGTTACTGACTGTATCTCTCATGATATTAATCCAGCTCCCTCACACTGTCACTCAGTAAACCCTCTCCCCCTAGCACCCTGTGTTACTGACTGTATCTCTACTGATGTTAATCCAGCTCCCTCACACTGTCACTCAGTAACCCCCCTCTCCCCAGCGCCCTGTGTTACTGACTGTATCTCTACTGATATTAATCCAGCTCCCTCACACTGTCACTCAGTAACCCCTCTCTCCCCAGCACCCTGTGTTACTGACTGTATCTTTACTGATATTAATCCAGCTCCCTCACACTGTCACTCAGTAACCCCTCTCTCCCCAGTGCCCTGTGTTACTGACTATATCTCTACTGATATTAATCCAGCTCCCTCACACTGTCACTCAGTAACCCCTCTCTCCCCAGTGCCCTGTGTTACTGACTATATCTCTACTGATATTAATCCAGCTCCCTCACACTGCCACTCAGAAACCCCTCTTCAACCAGCGCCCTGTGTTACTGACTGTAACTCTACTGATATTAATCCAGCCCCCTCACACTGTCACTCAGTAACCCCTCTCCCCCCAGCACACTGTGTTACTGACTGTATCTCGACTGATATTAATCCAGCTCCCTCACACTGTCACTCAGTAACCCCTCTCCCCCAGCGCCCTGTGTTATTGACTGTATCTCTACTGATGTTAATCCAGTTCCCTCACACTGTCACTCAGTAACTTCTTTCCCCCCAGCGCCCTGTGTTACTGACTGTATCTCTACTGATATTAATCCAGCTCCCTCACACTGTCACTCAGTAACCCCTCTCCCCCCAGCCCCCTGTGTTACTGACTATATCTCTACTGATGTTAATCCAGCTCTCTCACACTGTCACTCAGGAACTGCTTTCCCCCAGCGCCCTGTGTTTCTGACTGTATCTCTACTGATATTAATCCAGCTCCCTCACACTGTCACTCAGTAACCCCTCTCCCCCCAGCCCCCTGTGTTACTGACAATATCTCTACTGATATTAATCCAGCTCCCTCACACTGTCACTCACTAACCCCTCTCCCCCAGTCACCCTGTGTTACTGACTGTATCTCTACTGATATTAATCCAGCTGCCTCACACTGTCACTCAGTAACACCTCTCCCCCCAGCACCCTGTGTTACTGACTGTATCTCTACTGATATTAATCCAGCTCCCTCACACTGTCACTCAGTAACCCCTCTCCTCCCAGCACCCTATGTTACTGACTGTATCTCTACTGATATTAATCCAGCTCCCTCACACTGTCAATCAGTAACCCCTCTCCCCCCAGCCCCCTGTGTTACTGACTGTATCTCTACTGATATTAATCCAGCTCCCTCACACTGTCACTCAGTAACCCCTCTCCTCCCAGCACCCTGTGTTACTGACTGTATCTCTACTGATATTAATCCAGCTCCCTCACACTGTCACTCAGTAACCCATCTCCTCCCAGCGCCCTGTGTTACTGACTGTATCTCTACTGATATTAATCCAGCTCTCTCACACTGTCACTCAGTAACCCCTCTTGCCCCAGCACCCTGTGTTACTGACTGTATCTCTGCGGATATTAATCCAGCTCCCTCACACTGTCACTCAGTAACCCCTCTCCCCCAGCGCCCTATGTTACTGGCTATATCTCTACTGATATTAATCCAGCTCCCTCACACTGTCACTCAGTAACACCTCTCCCACCAGTGCCCTGTATTACTGACTGTATCTCTACTGATGTTAATCCAGCTCCCTCACACTGTCACTCAGTAACCCCTCCCCCCCCGCACCCTGTGTTACTGACTGTATCTCTACTGATGTTAATCCAGCTCCCTCACACTGTCACTCAGTAACCCCTCTCCCCCAGCACCCTGTGTTACTGACTGTATCTCTACTGATGTTAATCCAGCTCCCTCACACTGTCACTCTCTATCCCCTCTCTGCCCTGTGCCCTGTGTTACTGACTGTATCTCTACTGATGTTAATCCAGCTCCCTCACACTGTCACTCAGTAACCCCTCTCCCCCCAGCGCCCTGTGTTACTGACTGTATCTCTACTGATTTTAATCCAGCTCCCTCACACTGTCACTCAGTAACCCCCCTCACCCCAGCGCCCTGTGTTACTGACTGTATCTCTACTGATGTTAGTCCAGCTCTCTCACACTGTCACTCAGGAACTGCTTTCCCCCAGCGCCCTGTGTTTCTGACTGTATCTCTACTGATATTAATCCAGCTCCCTCACACTGTCACTCAGTAACCCCTCTCTCCCCAGCGCCCTGTGTTATTGACTGTATCTCTACTGATATTAATCCAGCTCCCGAACACTGTCACTTCGTAACCCCTCTCCCCCCAGCGCCCTGTGTTACTGACTGTATCTCTCATGATATTAATCCAGCTCCCTCACACTGTCACTCAGTAAACCCTCTCCCCCTAGCACCCTGTGTTACTGACTGTATCTCTACTGATGTTAATCCAGCTCCCTCACACTGTCACTCAGTAACCCCCCTCTCCCCAGCGCCCTGTGTTACTGACTGTATCTCTACTGATATTAATCCAGCTTCTTCACACTGTCAGTCAGTATCCCCTCTCCCCCAGCACCCTGTGTTACTGACTGTATCTCTCCTGATGTTAATCCAGTTCCCTCACAGTGTCACTCAGTGACCCCTCTCCCCCCAGCGCCCTTTGTTACTGACTGTATCTCTACTGATATTAATCCAGCTCCCTCACACTGTCACTCAGTAACCCCTCTCTCCCCAGCACCCTGTGTTACTGACTGTATCTTTACTGATATTAATCCAGCTCCCTCACACTGTCACTCAGTAACCCCTCTCTCCCCAGTGCCCTGTGTTACTGACTATATCTCTACTGATATTAATCCAGCTCCCTCACACTGTCACTCAGTAACCCCTCTCTCCCCAGTGCCCTGTGTTACTGACTATATCTCTACTGATATTAATCCAGCTCCCTCACACTGTCACTCAGTAACCCCTCTCTCCCCAGTGCCCTGTGTTACTGACTATATCTCTACTGATATTAATCCAGCTCCCTCACACTGCCACTCAGAAACCCCTCTTCAACCAGCGCCCTGTGTTACTGACTGTAACTCTACTGATATTAATCCAGCCCCCTCACACTGTCACTCAGTAACCCCTCTCCCCCCAGCACACTGTGTTACTGACTGTATCTCGACTGATATTAATCCAGCTCCCTCACACTGTCACTCAGTAACCCCTCTCCCTCAGCGCCCTGTGTTATTGACTGTATCTCTACTGATGTTAATCCAGTTCCCTCACACTGTCACTCAGTAACTTCTTTCCCCCCAGCGCCCTGTGTTACTGACTGTATCTCTACTGATATTAATCCAGCTCCCTCACACTGTCACTCAGTAACCCCTCTCCCCCCAGCCCCCTGTGTTACTGACTGTATCTCTACTGATGTTAATCCAGCTCTCTCACACTGTCACTCAGGAACTGCTTTCCCCCAGCGCCCTGTGTTTCTGACTGTATCTCTACTGATATTAATCCAGCTCCCTCACACTGTCACTCAGTAACCCCTCTCCCCCCAGCCCCCTGTGTTACTGACAATATCTCTACTGATATTAATCCAGCTCCCTCACACTGTCACTCACTAACCCCTCTCCCCCAGTCACCCTGTGTTACTGACTGTATCTCTACTGATATTAATCCAGCTGCCTCACACTGTCACTCAGTAACACCTCTCCCCCCAGCACCCTGTGTTACTGACTGTATCTCTACTGATATTAATCCAGCTCCCTCACACTGTCACTCAGTAACCCCTCTCCTCCCAGCACCCTATGTTACTGACTGTATCTCTACTGATATTAATCCAGCTCCCTCACACTGTCAATCAGTAACCCCTCTCCCCCCAGCCCCCTGTGTTACTGACTGTATCTCTACTGATATTAATCCAGCTCCCTCACACTGTCACTCAGTAACCCCTCTCCTCCCAGCACCCTGTGTTACTGACTGTATCTCTACTGATATTAATCCAGCTCCCTCACACTGTCACTCAGTAACCCATCTCCTCCCAGCGCCCTGTGTTACTGACTGTATCTCTACTGATATTAATCCAGCTCTCTCACACTGTCACTCAGTAACCCCTCTTGCCCCAGCACCCTGTGTTACTGACTGTATCTCTGCGGATATTAATCCAGCTCCCTCACACTGTCACTCAGTAACCCCTCTCCCCCAGCGCCCTATGTTACTGGCTATATCTCTACTGATATTAATCCAGCTCCCTCACACTGTCACTCAGTAACACCTCTCCCACCAGTGCCCTGTATTACTGACTGTATCTCTACTGATGTTAATCCAGCTCCCTCACACTGTCACTCAGTAACCCCTCCCCCCCCGCACCCTGTGTTACTGACTGTATCTCTACTGATGTTAATCCAGCTTCCTCACACTGTCACTCAGTAACCCCTCTCCCCCAGCACCCTGTGTTACTGACTGTATCTCTACTGATGTTAATCCAGCTCCCTCACACTGTCACTCTCTATCCCCTCTCTGCCCTGTGCCCTGTGTTACTGACTGTATCTCTACTGATGTTAATCCAGCTCCCTCACACTGTCACTCAGTAACCCCTCTCCCCCCAGCGCCCTGTGTTACTGACTGTATCTCTACTGATTTTAATCCAGCTCCCTCACACTGTCACTCAGTAACCCCCCTCACCCCAGCGCCCTGTGTTACTGACTGTATCTCTACTGATGTTAGTCCAGCTCTCTCACACTGTCACTCAGGAACTGCTTTCCCCCAGCGCCCTGTGTTTCTGACTGTATCTCTACTGATATTAATCCAGCTCCCTCACACTGTCACTCAGTAACCCCTCTCCCCCCAGCCCCCTGTGTTACTGACAATATCTCTACTGATATTAATCCAGCTCCCTCACACTGTCACTCACTAACCCCTCTCCCCCAGTCACCCTGTGTTACTGACTGTATCTCTACTGATATTAATCCAGCTGCCTCACACTGTCACTCAGTAACACCTCTCCCCCCAGCACCCTGTGTTACTGACTGTATCTCTACTGATATTAATCCAGCTCCCTCACACTGTCACTCAGTAACCCCTCTCCTCCCAGCACCCTATGTTACTGACTGTATCTCTACTGATATTAATCCAGCTCCCTCACACTGTCACTCAGTAACCCCTCTCCTCCCAGCACCCTGTGTTACTGACTGTATCTCTACTGATATTAATCCAGCTCCCTCACACTGTCACTCAGTAACCCATCTCCTCCCAGCGCCCTATGTTACTGACTGTATCTCTACTGATATTAATCCAGCTCTCTCACACTGTCACTCAGTAACCCCTCTCTCCCCAGCACCCTGTGTTACTGACTGTATCTCTACTGATGTTAATCCAGCTCCCTCACACTGTCACTCAGTAACCCCTCTCTCCCCAGCGCCCTGTGTTACTGACTGTATCTCTACTGATGTTAATCCAGCTCCCTCACACTGTCTCTCAGTAACCCCACTCCCCCCAGCGCCCTGTGTTACTGACTGTATCTCTACTGATGCTAATCCAGCTCCCTCACACTGTCACTCAGTAACCCCTCTCCCCCCAGTGCCCTGTGTTACTGACTGTATCTCTACTGATGTTAATCCAGCTCCCTCACTGTCACTCAGTAACCCCTCTCCCCCCAGCACCCTGTGTTACTGACTGTATCTCTATTGATGTGAATCCAGCTCCCTCACACTGTCACTCAGTAACTCCTCTCCACCCAGCGCCCTGTGTTACTGACTGCATCTCTACTGATGTTAATCCAGCTCCCTCACACTGTCACTCAGTAACCCCTCTCCCCCCAGCATCCTGTGTTACTGACTGTATCTCTACTGATGTTAATCCAGCTCCCTCACACTGTCACTCAGTAACCCCTCTCCCCCCAGCACCCTGTGTTACTGACTGTATCTCTACTGATGTTAATCCAGCTCCCTCACACTGTCACTCAGTAACCCCTCTCCCCCCAGCGCCCTGTGTTACTGACTGTATCTCTACTGATGTTAATCCAGCTCCCTCACACTGTCACTCAGTAACCCCTCTCTCCCCCCAGCGCCCTGTGTTACTGACTGTATCTTTACTGATATTAATCCAGCTCCCTCACACTGTCACTCAGTAACCCCTCTCTCCCCAGCGCCCTGTGTTACTGACTGTATCTCTACTGATGTTAATCCAGCTCCCTCACACTGTCACTCAGTAACCCCTCTTCCCCCAGCGTCCTGTGTTACTGACTGTATCTCTACTGATATTAATCCAGCTCCTTCACACTGTCACTCAGTAACCCCTCTCTCCCCAGTGCCCTGTGTTACTGACTGTATCTCTACTGATATTAATCCAGCTCCCTCACACTGTCTCTCAGTAACCCCTCTCCCCCCAGCGCCCTGTGTTACTGACTGTATCTCTACTGATGTTAATCCAGCTCCCTCACACTGTCACTCTACAACCCCTCTCCTCCCAGTGCCCTGTGTTACTGACTGTATCTCTACTGATGTTAATCAAGCTCCCTCACACTGTCACTCAGTAACCCCTCTCCCCCCAGCACCCTGTGTTACTGACTGTATCTCTACTGATGTTAATCCAGCTCCCTCACACTGTCACTCAGTAAACCCTCTCCCCCCAGTGCCGTGTGTTACTGACTGTATCTCTACTGATGTTAATCCAGCTCCCTCACACTGTCACTCAGTAACCCCTCTCCCCCCAGCACCCTGTGTTACTGACTGTATCTCTACTGATGTTAATCCAGCTCCCTCACACTGTCACTCTACAACCCCTCTCCTCCCAGTGCCCTGTGTTACTGACTGTATCTCTACTGATGTTAATCCAGCTCCCTCACACTGTCACTCAGTAACCCCTCTCCCCCCAGCACCCTGTGTTACTGACTGTATCTCTACTGATGTTAATCCAGCTCCCTCACACTGTCACTCAGTAAACCCTCTCCCCCCAGTGCCGTGTGTTACTGACTGTATCTCTACTGATGTTAATCCAACTCCCTCACACTGTCACTCAGTTACCCCTCTCCCCCCAGTGCCCTGTGTTACTGACTGTATCTCTACTGAAATTAATCCAGCTCCCTCACACTGTCACTCAGTAACCCCTCTCCCCCCAGTGCCCTGTGTTACTGACTGTATCTCTGCTGATGTTAATCCAACTCCCTCACACTGTCACTCAGTTACCCCTCTCCCCCCAGTGCCCTCTGTTACTGACTGTATCTCTGCTGATGTTAATCCAGCTCCCTCACACTGTCACTCAGTAACCCCTCCCCCCAGTCACCCTGTCTTACTGACTGTATCTCTACTGATATTAATCCAGCTCCCTGACACTGTCACTCAGTAACCCCTCTCCCCCAGCGCCCTGTGTTACTGACTATATCTCTACTGATATTAATCCAGCTCCCTCACACTGTCACTCAGTAACCCCTCTCCCCCAGCGCCCTGTGATACTGACTGTATCTCTGCTGATGTTAATCCAGCTCCCTCACACTGTCACTCAGTAACCCCTCTCCCCCCAGCACCCTGTGTGACTGACTGTATCTCTACTGATATTAATCCAGCTCCCTCACACTGTCACTCAGTAACCCCTCTCCCCCCAGCACCCTGTGTTACTGACTGTATCTCTACTGATATTAATCCAGCTCCCTCACACTGTCACTCAGTAACCCCTCTCCCCAGATCCCTGTGTTACTGACTGTATCTCTACTGATGTTAATCCAGCTCCCTCACACTGTCACTCAGTAACCCCTCTCCCCCAGTCACCCTGTGTTACTGACTGTATCTCTACTGATATTAATCCAGCTGCCTCACACTGTCACTCAGTAACACCTCTCCCCCCAGCGCCCTGTGTTACTGACTGTATCTCTACTGATGTTAATCCAACTCCCTCACACTGTCACTCAGTTACCCCTCTCCCCCCAGTGCCCTCTGTTACTGACTGTATCTCTGCTGATGTTAATCCAGCTCCCTCACACTGTCACTCAGTTACCCCTCTCCCCCCAGTGCCCTCTGTTACTGACTGTATCTCTGCTGATATTAATCCAGCTCTCTCACACTGTCACTCAGTAACCCCTCTCCCCCAGTCACCCTGTCTTACTGACTGTATCTCTACTGATATTAATCCAGCTCCCTGACACTGTCACTCAGTAACGCCTCTCCCCCAGCGCCCTGTGTTACTGACTATATCTCTACTGATATTAATCCAGTTCCCTCACACTGTCACTCAGTAACCCCTCTCCCCCAGCGCCCTGTGATACTGACTGTATCTCTGCTGATGTTAATCCAGCTCCCTCACACTGTCACTCAGTAACCCCTCTCCCCCCAGCACCCTGTGTGACTGACTGTATCTCTACTGATATTAATCCAGCTCCCTCACACTGTCACTCAGTAACCCCTCTCCCCCCAGCACCCTGTGTTACTGACTGTATCTCTACTGATATTAATCCAGCTCCCTCACACTGTCACTCAGTAACCCCTCTCCCCAGATCCCTGTGTTACTGACTGTATCTCTACTGATGTTAATCCAGCTCCCTCACACTGTCACTCAGTAACCCCTCTCCCCAGAGCCCTGTGTTACTGACTGTATCTCTACTGATGTTAATCCAGCTCCCTCACACTGTCACTCAGTAACCCCTCTCCCCAGAGCCCTGTGTTACTGACTGTATCTCTACTGATGTTAATCCAGCTCCCTCACACTGTCACTCAGTAACCCCTCTCCGGCCAGCCCCCTGTGTTACTGACTGTATCTCTACTGATATTAATCCAGCTCCCTCACACTGTCACTCAGTATCCCCTCTCCCCCCAGCACCCTGTGTTACTGACTGTATCTCTGCTGATATTCCAGCTCCCTCACACTGTCACTCAGTAACCCCTCTCCCCCAGAACCCTGTGTTACTGACTGTATCTCTACTGATATTAATCCAGCTCCCTCACACTGTCACTCAGTAACCCCTCTCCCCCCAGCGCCCTGTGTTACTGACTGTATCTCTGCTGATATTAATCCAGCTCCCTCACTCTGTCACTCAGTAACCCCTCTCCCCCTAGTGCCCTGTGTTACTGACTGTATCTCTACTGATATTAATCCAGCTCCCTCCCACTGTCACTCAGTAACCCCTCTCCCCCCAGCACCCTGTGTTACTGACTGTATCTCTGCTGATATTAATCCAGCTCCCTCACACTGTCACTCAGTAACCCCTCTCTCCCCAGTGCCCTGTGTTACTGACTGTATCTCTACTGATGTTAATCCAGCTCCCTCACACTGTCACTCAGTAACCCCTCTCCCCCCGGCGCCCTGTGTTACTGACTGTATCTCTACTGATATTAATCCAGCTCCCTCACACTGTCACCCAGTAACCCCTCTCCCCCCAGCGCCCTGTGTTACTGAAAGTATCTCTACTGATGTTAATCCAGCTCCCTCACACTGTCACTCAGTAACCCCTCTTCCCCCAGCGCCCTGTGATACTGACTATATCTCTACTGATATTAATCCAGCTCCCTCACACTGTCACTCAGTAACCCCTCTCCCCCCGGCGCCCTGTGTTACTGACTGTATCTCTCCTGATATTAATCCAGCTCCCTCACACTGTCACTCAGTAACCCCTCTCCCCCAGCGCCCTGTGTTACTGACTGTATCTCTACTGATATTAATCCAGCTCCCTCACACTGTCAATCAGTAACCCCTCTCCCCCCAGTGCCCTGTGTTACTGACTGTATCTCTACTGATATTAATCCATCTCCCTCACACTGTCACTCAGTAACCCCTCTCCCCCCAGCGCCCTGTGTTACTGACTGTAGCTCTACTGATGTTAATCCAGCTCTCTCACACTGTCACTCAGTAACCCCTCTCCCCCCAGCGCCCTGTGTTACTGACTGTAGCTCTACTGATGTTAATCTAGCTCTCACACTGTCACTCAGTAACCCCTCTTCCCCCAGCACCCTGTGTTACTGACTGTATCTCTACTGATGTTAATCCAGCTCCCTCACACTGTCACTCAGTAACCCCTCTCTCCCCAGCGCTGTGTGTTACTGACTGTATCTCTACTGATATTAATCCAGCTCCCTCACACTGTCACTCAGTAACCCCTCTCCCCTCAGCGCCCTGTGTTACTGACTGTATCTCTACTGATATTAATCCAGCTCCCTCACACTGTCACTCAGTAACCCCTCTCCCCCAGCACCCTGTGTTACTGACTGTATCTCTACTGCTGTTAATCCAGCTCCCTCACACTGGCACTCAGTAACCCCTCTCTCCCCAGTGCCCTGTGTTACTGACTGTATCTCTGCTGATATTAATCCAGCTCCCTCACACTGTCACTCAGTAATCCCTCTCCCCCCAGCACCCTGTGTTACTGACTGTATCTCTACTGATGTTAATCCAGCTCCCTCACTCTTTCACTCAGTAACCCCTTTCCCCCCCAGTGCCCTGTGTAACTGACTGTATCTCTCCTGATATTAATCCAGCTCCCTCACACTGTCACTCAGTAACCCCTCTCCCCCCAGCGCCCTGTGTTACTGACTGTATCTCTACTGATATTAATCCAGCTCCCTCACACTGTCACTCAGTAACCCCTCTCTCCCCAGTGCCTTGTGTTACTGACTGTATCTCTACTGATATTAATCCAGCTCCCTCACACTGTCACTCAGTAACCCCTCTCCCCCCAGCACCCTGTGTTACTGACTGTATCTCTACTGATGTTAATCCAGCTCCCTCACACTGTCACTCAGTAACCCCTCTCTCCCCAGCGACCTGTGTTACTGACTGTAGCTCTACTGATGTTAATCCAGCTCCCTCACACTGTCACTCAGTAACCCCTCTCTCCCCAGCGCCCTGTGTTACTGACTGTATCTCTGCTGATGTTAATCCAGCTCTCTCACACTGACACTCAGTAACCCCTCTCCCCCCAGCACCCTGTGTTACTGACTGTATCTCTGCTGATGTTAATCCAGCTCTCTCACACTGTCACTCAGTAACCCCTCTCCCCCCAGCGCCCTGTTTTACTGACTGTAGCTCTACTGATGTTAATCCAGCTCCCTCACACTGTCACTCAGTAACCCCTCTCTCCCCAGCGCCCTGTGTTACTGACTGTATCTCTACTGATATTAATCCAGCTCCCTCACACTGTCACTCAGTAACCCCTCTCCCCCCAGCACCCTGTGTTACTGACTGTATCTCTACAGATGTTAATCCAGCTCCCTCACAATGTCACTCAGTAACCCCTCTCCTCCCAGTGCCCTGTGTTACTGACGATATCTCTACTGATATAAATCCAGCTCCCTCACACTGTCACTCAATAACCCCTCTTCCCCCAGCACCTTGTGTTACTGACTGTATCTCTAGTGATATTAATCCAGCTCCCTCGCTCTGTCACTCAGTAACCCCTCTCCCCCAGCGCCCTGTGATACTGACTGTATCTCTACTGATGTTAATCCAGCTCCCTCACACTGTCACCCAGTAACCCCTCTCCCCCCAGCGCCCTGTGATACTGACTGTATCTCTACTGATGTTAATCCAGCTCCCTCACACTGTCACTCAGTAACCCCTCTCTCCACAGTGCCCTGTATTATTGACTGTATCTCTACTGATGTTAATCCAGCTCCCTCACACTGTCACCCAGTAACCCCTCTTCCCCCAGCACCCTGTGTTACTGACTGTATCTCTACTGATATTAATCCAGCTCCCTCACACTGTCACTCAGTAACCCCTCTCCCCCCAGCACACTGTGTTACTGACTGTATCTCTACTGATGTTAATCCAGCTCCCTCACACTGTCACTCAGTAACCCCTTTCCCCCCAGTGCCCTGTGTTACTGACTGTATCTCTACTGATATTAATCCAGCTCCCTCACACTGTCACTCAGTAACCCCTCTCCCCCAGCTCCCTGTGTTACTGACTGTATCTCTACTGATGTTAATCCAGCTCCCTCACACTGTCACTCAGTAACCCCTCTCCCCCCAGCACCCTTGTTACTGACTGTATCTCTACTGATGTTAATCCAGCTCCCTCACACTGTCACTCAGTCACCCTTCTCTCCCCAGCGCCCTGTGTTACTGACTGTATCTCTACTGATATTAATCCAGCTCCCTCACACTGTCACTCAGTAACCCCTCTCTCCCCAGCACCCTGTGTTACTGACTGTATCTCGACTGATGTTAATCCAGCTCCCTCACACTGTCACTCAGTAACCCCTCTCCCCCCAGTGCCCTGTGTTACTGACTGTATCTCTGCGGATATTAATCCAGCTCCCTCACACTCTCACTCAGTAACCCCTCTCTCCCCAGCACCCTGTGTTACTGACTGTATCTCGACTGATGTTAATCCAGCTCCCTCACACTGTCACTCAGTAACCCCTCTCTCCCCAGCGCCCTGAGTTACTGACTGTATCTCTACTGATATTAATCCAGCTCCCTCACACTGTCTCTCAGTAACCCCTCTCTCCCCAGCACCCTGTGATACTGACTGTATCTCTACTGATATTAATCCAGCTCCCTCACACTGTCACTCAGTAACCCCTCTCTCCCCAGTGCCCTGTGTTACTGACTGTATCTCTACTGATATTAATCCAGCTCCCTCACACTGTCACTCAGTAACCCCTCTCCCCCCAGTGCCCTGTGTTACTGACTGTATCTCTACTGATATTAATCCAGCTCACTCACACTGTCACTCAGTAAACCCTCTCCCCCCAGCACCCTGTGTTACTGACTGTATCTCTACTGATGTTAATCCAGCTCCCTCACACTGTCACTCAGTAACCCCTCTCTCCCCAGCACCCTGTGTTACTGACTGTATCTCTACTGATATTAATCCTGCTCCCTCACACTGTCACTCAGTAACCCCTCTCCCCCCAGCGCCCTGTGTTACTGACTGTATCTCTACTGATATTAATCCAGCTCCCTCACACTGTCACTCAGTAACCCCTCTCCCCCCAGCACCCTGTGTTACTGACTGTATCTCTACTGATATTAATCCAGCTCCCTCACATTGTCTCTCAGTAACCCCTCTCCCCCCAGCGCCCTGTGTTACTGACTGTATCTCTACTGATGTTATTCCAGCTCCCTCACACTGTCACTCAGTAACCCCTCTCTCCCCAGCGTCCTGTGTTACTGACTGTATCTCTACTGATATTAATCCAGCTCCCTCACACTGTCACTCAGTAACCCCTCTCCCCACAGCGCCCTGTGTTACTGACTGTATCTCTACTGATATTAATCCAGCTCCCTCACACTGTCACTCAGTAACCCCTCTCCCCCCAGCGCCCTGTGTTACTGACTGTATCTCTACTGATATTAATCCAGCTCCCTCACACTGTCACTCAGTAACCCCTCTCCCCCCAGCGCCCTGTGTTACTGACTGTATCTCTACTGATGTTAATCCAGCTCCCTCACACTGTCACTCAGTAACCCCTCTCCCCCCAGCACCCTGTGTTACTGACTGTATCTCTACTGATGTTAATCCAGCTCCCTCACTCTGTCACTCAGTAACCCCTTTCCCCCCCAGTGCCCTGTGTTACTGACTGTATCTCTACTGATATTAATCCAGCTCCCTCACACTGTCACTCAGTCACCCCTCTCCCCCCAGCGCCCTGTGTTACTGACTGTATCTCTACTGATATTAATCCAGCTCCCTCCCACTGTCACTCTGTAACCCCTCTCCCCCCAGCACCCTGTGTTACTGACTGTATCTCTACTGATGTTAATCCAGCTCCCTCACACTGTCACTCAGTAACCCCTCTCTCCCCAGCGACCTGTGTTACTGACTGTAGCTCTACTGATGTTAATCCAGCTCCCTCACACTGTCACTCAGTAACCCCTCTCTCCCCAGCGCCCTGTGTTACTGACTGTATCTCTGCTGATGTTAATCCAGCTCTCTCACACTGACACTCAGTAACCCCTCTCCCCCCAGCACCCTGTGTTACTGACTGTATCTCTGTTGATGTTAATCCAGCTCTCTCACACTGTCACTCAGTAACCCCTCTCCCCCCAGCGCCCTGTTTTACTGACTGTAGCTCTACTGATGTTAATCCAGCTCCCTCACACTGTCACTCAGTAACCCCTCTCTCCCCAGCGCCCTGTGTTACTGACTGTATCTCTACTGATATTAATCCAGCTCCCTCACACTGTCACTCAGTAACCCCTCTCCCCCCAGCACCCTGTGTTACTGACTGTATCTCTACAGATGTTAATCCAGCTCCCTCACAATGTCACTCAGTAACCCCTCTCCTCCCAGTGCCCTGTGTTACTGACGATATCTCTACTGATATTAATCCAGCTCCCTCACACTGTCACTCAATAACCCCTCTTCCCCCAGCACCTTGTGTTACTGACTGTATCTCTAGTGATATTAATCCAGCTCCCTCGCACTGTCACTCAGTAACCCCCCTTCCCCCAGCGACCTGTGTTACTGACTGTATCTCTACTGATGTTAATCCAGCTCCCTCACACTGTCACCCAGTAACCCCTCTTCCCCCAGCACCCTGTGTTACTGACTGTATCTCTACTGATATTAATCCAGCTCCCTCACACTGTCACTCAGTAACCCCTTTCCCCCCAGTGCACTGTGTTACTGACTGTATCTCTACTGATATTAATCCAGCTCCCTCACACTGTCACCCAGTAACCCCTCTCCCCCCAGCATCCTGTGTTACTGACTGTATCTCTACTGATATTAATCCAGCTCCCTCACACTGTCACTCAGTAACCCCTCTCTCCCCAGCACCCTGTGTTACTGACTGTATCTCTACTGATGTTAATCCAGCTCCCTCACACTGTCACTCAGTAACCCCTCTCCCCCCAGCACCCTGTGTTACTGACTGTATCTCTACTGATATTAATCCAGCTCCCTCACACTGTCACTCAGTAACCCCTCTCCCCCCAGCACACTGTGTTACTGACTGTATCTCTACTGATGTTAATCCAGCTCCCTCACACTGTCACTCAGTAACTCCTCTCCCCCCAGCACCCTGTGTTACTGACTGTATCTCTACTGATGTTAATCCAGCTCCCTCACACTGTCACTCAGTAACTCCTCTCCCCCCAGCACCCTGTGTTACTGACTGTATCTCTACTGATGTTAATCCAGCTCCCTCACACTGTCACTCAGTAACTCCTCTCCCCCCAGCACCCTGTGTTACTGACTGTATCTCTACTGATGTTAATCCAGCTCCCTCACACTGTCACTCATTAACTCCTCTCCCCCCAGCACCCTGTGTTACTGACTGTATCTCTACTGATGTTAATCCAGCTCCCTCACACTGTCACTCAGTAACCCCTCTCCCCCCAGCACCCTGTGTTACTGACTGTATCTCTACTGATGTTAATCCAGCTCCCTCACACTGTCACTCAGTAACCCCTTTCCCCCCAGTGCGCTGTGTTACTGACTGTATCTCTACTGATATTAATCCAGCTCCCTCACACTGTCACTCAGTAACCCCTCTCCCCCCAGCACACTGTGTTACTGACTGTATCTCTACTGATGTTAATCCAGCTCCCTCACACTGTCACTCAGTAACCCCTTTCCCCCCAGTGCCCTGTGTTACTGACTGTATCTCTACTGATATTAATCCAGCTCCCTCACACTGTCACTCAGTAACCCCTCTCCCCCCAGCGCCCTGTGTTACTGACTGTATCTCTACTGATATTAATCCAGCTCCCTCACACTGTCACTCAGTAACCCCTCTCCCCCCAGCACCCTGTTACTGACTGTATCTCTACTGATGTTAATCCATCTCCCTCACACTGTCACTCAGTAACCCCTCTCTCCCCAGCACCCTGTGTTACTGACTGTATCTCTACTGATATTAATCCAGCTCCCTCACACTGTCACTCAGTAACCTCTCTCTCCCCAGCACCCTGTGTTACTGACTGTATCTCTACTGATATTAATCCAGCTCCCTCACAATGTCACTCAGTAACCCCTCTCCCCCTAGTGCCCTGTGTTACTGACTGTATCTCTACTGATATTAATCCAGCTCCCTCCCACTGTCACTCAGTAACCCCTCTCCCCCTAGTGCCCTGTGTTACTGACTGTATCTCTACTGATATTAATCCAGCTCCCTCACACAGTCACTCAGTAACCCCTCTCTCCCCCAGTGCCCTTTGTTACTGACTGTATCTCTACTGATATTAATCCAGCTCCCTCACACTGTCACTCAGTAACCCCTCTCCCCCCCAGCACCCTGTGTTACTGACTGTATCTCTACTGATATTAATCCAGCTCCCTCACACTGTCACTCAGTAACCCCTCTCCCCCTAGTGCCCTGTGTTACTGAATGTATCTCTACTGATATTAATCCAGCTCCCTCACACTGTCACTCACTAACCCCTCTCCCCCCCAGAACCCTGTGTTACTGACTGTATCTCTACTGATATTAATCCAGCTCCCTCACACTGTCACTCAGTAACCCCTCTCCCCCCAGCACCCTGTGTTACTGACTGTATCTCTACTGATGTTAATCCAGCTCCCTCACACTGTCACTCAGTAACCCCTCTCCCCCCAGCGCCCTGTGTTACTGACTGTATCACTACTGATGTTAATCCAGCTCCCTCACACTGTCACTCAGTAACCCCTCTCCCCCCAGCACCCTGTGTCACTGACTGTATCTCTACTGATATTAATCCAGCTCCCTCACACTGTCACTCAGTAACCCCTCTCCCCCAGCGCCCTGTGTTACTGACTGTATCTCTACTGATATTAATCCAGCTCCCTCACACTGTCAATCAGTAACCCCTCTCCCCCCAGTGCCCTGTGTTACTGACTGTATCTCGACTGATGTTAATCCAGCTCCCTCACACTGTCACTCAGTAACCCCTCTCCCCTCAGCGCCCTGTGTTACTGACTGTATCTCTACTGATATTAATCCAGCTCCCTCACACTGTCACTCAGTAACCCCTCTCTCCCCAGTGCCCTGTGTGACTGACTGTATCTCTGCTGATATTAATCCAGCTCCCTCACACAGTCACTCAGTAACCCCTCTCCCCCCAGCACCCTGTGTTACTGACTGTATCTCTACTGATGTTAATCCAGCTCCCTCACACTGGCACTCAGTAACCCCTCTCCCCCCAGCACCCTGTGTTACTGACTGTATCTCTACTGATGTTAATCCAGCTCCCTCACAGTGTCACTCAGTAACCCCTCTCTCCCCAGCGCCCTGTGTTACTGACTGTATCTCTACTGATATTAATCCAGCTCCCTCACACTGTCACTCAGTAACCCCTCTCTCCCCAGCGCCCTGTGTTACTGACTGTATCTCTGCTGATATTAATCCAGCTCCCTCACACTGTCACTCAGTAACCCCTCGCCCCCCAGCACCCTGTGTTACTGACTGTATCTCTACTGATGTTAATCCAGCTCCCTCACTCTGTCACTCAGTAACCCCTTTCCCCCCCAGTGCCCTGTGTTACTGACTGTATCTCTACTGATGTTAATCCAGCTCCCTCACACTGTCACTCAGTAACCCCTCTCTCCCCAGCGACCTGTGTTACTGACTGTAGCTCTACTGATGTTAATCCAGCTCCCTCACACTGTCACTCAGTAACCCTCTCTCCCCAGCACCCTGTGTTACTGACTGTATCTCTGCTGATGTTAATCCAGCTCCCTCACACTGTCACTCAGTAACCCCTCTCCCCCCAGCGCCCTATTTTACTGACTGTAGCTCTACTGATGTTAATCCAGCTCCCTCACACTGTCACTCAGTAACCCCTCTCTCCCCAGCGCCCTGTGTTACTGACTGTATCTCTACTGATATTAATCCAGCTCCCTCACACTGTCACTCAGTAACCCCTCTCCTCCCAGCACCCTTGTGTTACTGACTGTATCTCTACAGATGTTAATCCAGCTCCCTCACAATGTCACTCAGTAACCCCTCTCCTCCCAGTGCCCTGTGTTACTGACGATATCTCTACTGATATTAATCCAGCTCCCTCACACTGTCACTCAATAACCCCTCTTCCCCCAGCACCTTGTGTTACTGACTGTATCTCTAGTGATATTAATCCAGCTCCCTCGCACTGTCACTCAGTAACACCGCTCCCCCAGCGCCCTGTGATACTGACTGTATCTCTACTGATGTTAATCCAGCTCCCTCACACTGTCACCCAGTAACCCCTCTCCCCCCAGCGACCTGTGTTACTGACTATCTCTACTGATGTTAATCCAGCTCCCTCACACTGTCACCCAGTAACCCCTCTTCCCCCAGCACCCTGTGTTACTGACTGTATCTTTACTGATGTTAATCCAGCTCCCTCACACTGTCACTCAGTAACCCCTCTCCCCCCAGTGCGCTGTGTTACTGACTGTATCTCTACTGATGTTAATCCAGCTCCCTCACACTGTCACTCAGTAACCCCTCTCCCCCCAGCACCCTGTGTTACTGACTGTATCTCTACTGATATTAATCCAGCTCTCTCACACTGTCACTCAGTAACCCCTCTCCCCCCAGCCCCCTGTGTTACTGACTGTATCTCTACTGATATTAATCCAGCTCCCTCACACTCTCACTCAGTAACCCCTCTCTCCCCAGCACCCTGTGTTACTGACTGTATCTCTACTGATATTAATCCTGCTCCCTCACACTGTCACTCAGTAACCCCTCTCCCCCCAGCCCCCTGTGTTACTGACTGTATCTCTACTGATATTAATCCAGCTCCCTCACACTCTCACTCAGTAACCCCTCTCTCCCCAGCTCCCTGTGTTACTGACTGTATCTCTACTGATATTAATCCTGCTCCCTCACACTGTCACTCAGTAACCCCTCTCCCCCCAGCGCCCTGTGTTACTGACTGTATCTCTACTGATATTAATCCAGCTCCCTCACACTGTCACTCAGTAACCCCTCTCCCCCCAGCGCCCTGTGTTACTGACTGTATCTCTACTGATGTTATTCCAGCTCCCTCACACTGTCACTCAGTAACCCCTCTCTCCCCAGCGACCTGTGTTACTGACTGTAGCTCTACTGATGTTAATCCAGCTCCCTCACACTGTCACTCAGTAACCCCTCTCTCCCCAGCGCCCTGTGTTACTGACTGTATCTCTGCTGATGTTAATCCAGCTCTCTCACACTGACACTCAGTAACCCCTCTCCCCCCAGCACCCTGTGTTACTGACTGTATCTCTGTTGATGTTAATCCAGCTCTCTCACACTGTCACTCAGTAACCCCTCTCCCCCCAGCGCCCTGTTTTACTGACTGTAGCTCTACTGATGTTAATCCAGCTCCCTCACACTGTCACTCAGTAACCCCTCTCTCCCCAGCGCCCTGTGTTACTGACTGTATCTCTACTGATATTAATCCAGCTCCCTCACACTGTCACTCAGTAACCCCTCTCCCCCCAGCACCCTGTGTTACTGACTGTATCTCTACAGATGTTAATCCAGCTCCCTCACAATGTCACTCAGTAACCCCTCTCCTCCCAGTGCCCTGTGTTACTGACGATATCTCTACTGATATTAATCCAGCTCCCTCACACTGTCACTCAATAACCCCTCTTCCCCCAGCACCTTGTGTTACTGACTGTATCTCTAGTGATATTAATCCAGCTCCCTCGCACTGTCACTCAGTAACCCCCCTTCCCCCAGCGACCTGTGTTACTGACTGTATCTCTACTGATGTTAATCCAGCTCCCTCACACTGTCACCCAGTAACCCCTCTTCCCCCAGCACCCTGTGTTACTGACTGTATCTCTACTGATATTAATCCAGCTCCCTCACACTGTCACTCAGTAACCCCTTTCCCCCCAGTGCACTGTGTTACTGACTGTATCTCTACTGATATTAATCCAGCTCCCTCACACTGTCACCCAGTAACCCCTCTCCCCCCAGCATCCTGTGTTACTGACTGTATCTCTACTGATATTAATCCAGCTCCCTCACACTGTCACTCAGTAACCCCTCTCTCCCCAGCACCCTGTGTTACTGACTGTATCTCTACTGATGTTAATCCAGCTCCCTCACACTGTCACTCAGTAACCCCTCTCCCCCCAGCACCCTGTGTTACTGACTGTATCTCTACTGATATTAATCCAGCTCCCTCACACTGTCACTCAGTAACCCCTCTCCCCCCAGCACACTGTGTTACTGACTGTATCTCTACTGATGTTAATCCAGCTCCCTCACACTGTCACTCAGTAACTCCTCTCCCCCCAGCACCCTGTGTTACTGACTGTATCTCTACTGATGTTAATCCAGCTCCCTCACACTGTCACTCAGTAACTCCTCTCCCCCCAGCACCCTGTGTTATGGACTGTATCTCTACTGATGTTAATCCAGCTCCCTCACACTGTCACTCAGTAACTCCTCTCCCCCCAGCACCCTGTGTTACTGACTGTATCTCTACTGATGTTAATCCAGCTCCCTCACACTGTCACTCATTAACTCCTCTCCCCCCAGCACCCTGTGTTACTGACTGTATCTCTACTGATGTTAATCCAGCTCCCTCACACTGTCACTCAGTAACCCCTCTCCCCCCAGCACCCTGTGTTACTGACTGTATCTCTACTGATGTTAATCCAGCTCCCTCACACTGTCACTCAGTAACCCCTTTCCCCCCAGTGCGCTGTGTTACTGACTGTATCTCTACTGATATTAATCCAGCTCCCTCACACTGTCACTCAGTAACCCCTTTCCCCCCAGTGCCCTGTGTTACTGACTGTATCTCTACTGATATTAATCCAGCTCCCTCACACTGTCACTCAGTAACCCCTCTCCCCCCAGCACCCTGTTACTGACTGTATCTCTACTGATGTTAATCCATCTCCCTCACACTGTCACTCAGTAACCCCTCTCTCCCCAGCACCCTGTGTTACTGACTGTATCTCTACTGATATTAATCCAGCTCCCTCACACTGTCACTCAGTAACCTCTCTCTCCCCAGCACCCTGTGTTACTGACTGTATCTCTACTGATATTAATCCAGCTCCCTCACAATGTCACTCAGTAACCCCTCTCCCCCTAGTGCCCTGTGTTACTGACTGTATCTCTACTGATATTAATCCAGCTCCCTCCCACTGTCACTCAGTAACCCCTGTCCCCCTAGTGCCCTGTGTTACTGACTGTATCTCTACTGATATTAATCCAGCTCCCTCACACAGTCACTCAGTAACCCCTCTCTCCGCCAGTGCCCTTTGTTACTGACTGTATCTCTACTGATATTAATCCAGCTCCCTCCCACTATCACTCAGTAACCCCTCTCCCCCCCAGCACCCTGTGTTACTGACTGTATCTCTACTGATATTAATCCAGCTCCCTCACACTGTCACTCAGTAACCCCTCTCCCCCTAGTGCCCTGTGTTACTGACTGTATCTCTACTGATATTAATCCAGCTCCCTCACACTGTCACTCACTAACCCCTCTCCCCCCAGCGCCCTTTGTTACTGACTGTATCTCTACTGATATTAATCCAGCTCCCTCACACTGTCACTCAGTAACCCCTCTCCCCCAGCACCCTGTGTTACTGACTGTATCTCTACTGATGTTAATCCAGCTCCCTCACACTGTCACTCAGTAACCCCTCTCCCCCCAGAACCCTGTGTTACTGACTGTATCTCTACTGATATTAATCCAGCTCCCTCACACTGTCACTCACTAACCCCTCTCCCCCCCAGAACCCTGTGTTACTGACTGTATCTCTACTGATATTAATCCAGCTCCCTCACACTGTCACTCAGTAACCCCTCTCCCCCCAGCACCCTGTGTTACTGACTGTATCTCTACTGATGTTAATCCAGCTCCCTCACACTGTCACTCAGTAACCCCTCTCCCCCCAGCGCCCTGTGTTACTGACTGTATCACTACTGATGTTAATCCAGCTCCCTCACACTGTCACTCAGTAACCCCTCTCCCCCCAGCACCCTGTGTCACTGACTGTATCTCTACTGATATTAATCCAGCTCCCTCACACTGTCACTCAGTAACCCCTCTCCCCCAGCGCCCTGTGTTACTGACTGTATCTCTACTGATATTAATCCAGCTCCCTCACACTGTCAATCAGTAACCCCTCTCCCCCCAGTGCCCTGTGTTACTGACTGTATCTCGACTGATGTTAATCCAGCTCCCTCACACTGTCACTCAGTAACCCCTCTCCCCTCAGCGCCCTGTGTTACTGACTGTATCTCTACTGATATTAATCCAGCTCCCTCACACTGTCACTCAGTAACCCCTCTCTCCCCAGTGCCCTGTGTGACTGACTGTATCTCTGCTGATATTAATCCAGCTCCCTCACACAGTCACTCAGTAACCCCTCTCCCCCCAGCACCCTGTGTTACTGACTGTATCTCTACTGATGTTAATCCAGCTCCCTCACACTGGCACTCAGTAACCCCTCTCCCCCCAGCACCCTGTGTTACTGACTGTATCTCTACTGATGTTAATCCAGCTCCCTCACAGTGTCACTCAGTAACCCCTCTCTCCCCAGCGCCCTGTGTTACTGACTGTATCTCTACTGATATTAATCCAGCTCCCTCACACTGTCACTCAGTAACCCCTCTCTCCCCAGCGCCCTGTGTTACTGACTGTATCTCTGCTGATATTAATCCAGCTCCCTCACACTGTCACTCAGTAACCCCTCGCCCCCCAGCACCCTGTGTTACTGACTGTATCTCTACTGATGTTAATCCAGCTCCCTCACTCTGTCACTCAGTAACCCCTTTCCCCCCCAGTGCCCTGTGTTACTGACTGTATCTCTACTGATGTTAATCCAGCTCCCTCACACTGTCACTCAGTAACCCCTCTCTCCCCAGCGACCTGTGTTACTGACTGTAGCTCTACTGATGTTAATCCAGCTCCCTCACACTGTCACTCAGTAACCCCTCTCTCCCCAGCACCCTGTGTTACTGACTGTATCTCTGCTGATGTTAATCCAGCTCCCTCACACTGTCACTCAGTAACCCCTCTCCCCCCAGCGCCCTGTTTTACTGACTGTAGCTCTACTGATGTTAATCCAGCTCCCTCACACTGTCACTCAGTAACCCCTCTCTCCCCAGCGCCCTGTGTTACTGACTGTATCTCTACTGATATTAATCCAGCTCCCTCACACTGTCACTCAGTAACCCCTCTCCTCCCAGCGCCCTGTGTTACTGACTGTATCTCTACAGATGTTAATCCAGCTCCCTCACAATGTCACTCAGTAACCCCTCTCCTCCCAGTGCCCTGTGTTACTGACGATATCTCTACTGATATTAATCCAGCTCCCTCACACTGTCACTCAATAACCCCTCTTCCCCCAGCACCTTGTGTTACTGACTGTATCTCTAGTGATATTAATCCAGCTCCCTCGCACTGTCACTCAGTAACACCGCTCCCCCAGCGCCCTGTGATACTGACTGTATCTCTACTGATGTTAATCCAGCTCCCTCACACTGTCACCCAGTAACCCCTCTCCCCCCAGCGACCTGTGTTACTGACTATCTCTACTGATGTTAATCCAGCTCCCTCACACTGTCACCCAGTAACCCCTCTTCCCCCAGCACCCTGTGTTACTGACTGTATCTCTACTGATGTTAATCCAGCTCCCTCACACTGTCACTCAGTAACCCCTCTCCCCCCAGTGCGCTGTGTTACTGACTGTATCTCTACTGATGTTAATCCAGCTCCCTCACACTGTCACTCAGTAACCCCTCTCCCCCCAGCACCCTGTGTTACTGACTGTATCTCTACTGATATTAATCCAGCTCTCTCACACTGTCACTCAGTAACCCCTCTCCCCCCAGCCCCCTGTGTTACTGACTGTATCTCTACTGATATTAATCCAGCTCCCTCACACTCTCACTCAGTAACCCCTCTCTCCCCAGCACCCTGTGTTACTGACTGTATCTCTACTGATATTAATCCTGCTCCCTCACACTGTCACTCAGTAACCCCTCTCCCCCCAGCCCCCTGTGTTACTGACTGTATCTCTACTGATATTAATCCAGCTCCCTCACACTCTCACTCAGTAACCCCTCTCTCCCCAGCTCCCTGTGTTACTGACTGTATCTCTACTGATATTAATCCTGCTCCCTCACACTGTCACTCAGTAACCCCTCTCCCCCCAGCGCCCTGTGTTACTGACTGTATCTCTACTGATATTAATCCAGCTCCCTCACATTGTCTCTCAGTAACCCCTCTCCCCCCAGCACCCTGTGTTACTGACTGTATCTCTACTGATATTAATCCAGCTCCCTCACACTGTCACTCAGTAACCCCTCTCCCCCCAGCACCCTGTGTTACTGACTGTATCTCTACTGATGTTATTCCAGCTCCCTCACATTGTCTCTCAGTAACCCCTCTCCCCCCAGCGCTCTGTGTTACTGACTGTATCTCTACTGATGTTATTCCAGCTCCCTCACACTGTCACTCAGTAACCCCTCTCTCCCCCAGTGCCCTGTGTTACTGACTGTATCTCTACTGATATTAATCCAGCTCCCTCACACTGTCACTCAGTAACCCCTCTCCCCCCAGCACCCTGTGTTACTGACTGTATCTCTACTGATATTAATCCAGCTCCCTCACACTGTCACTCAGTAACCCCTCTCCCCCAGCGCCCGGTGTTACTGACTATATCTCTACTGATATTAATCCAGCTCCCTCACACTGTCACTCAGTAACCCCTCTCTCCCCAGCGCCCTGTGTTACTGTCTGTATCTCTACTGACGTTAATCCAACTCCCTCACACTCTCACTCAGTAACCCCTCTCCCCCCAGTGCCCTGTGTTACTGACTGTATCTCTACTGACGTTAATCCAACTCCCTCACACTGTCACTCAGTAACCCCTCTCTCCCCAGCGCCCTGTGTTACTGACTATATCTCCACTGATATTAATCCAGCTCCCTCACACTGTCACTCAGTAACCCCTCTCTCCCCAGCGCCCTGTGTTACTGACTATATCTCCACTGATATTAATCCAGCTCCCTCACACTGTCACTCAGTAACCCCTCTCCCCCAGCACCCTGTGTTACTGACTGTATCTCTACTGATGTTAATCCAGCTCCCTCACACTGTCACCCAGTAATCCCTCTCCCCCCAGCGACCTGTGTTACTGACTATCTCTACTGATGTTAATCCAGCTCCCTCACACTGTCACCCAGTAACCCCTCTTCCCCCAGCGCCCTGTGTTACTGACTGTATCTCTACTGATGTTAATCCAGCTCCCTCACACTGTCACTCAGTAACCCCTCTCCCCCCAGTGCCCTGTGTTACTGACTGTATCTCTACTGATGTTAATCCAGCTCCCTCACACTGTCACTCAGTAACCTCTCTCCCCCCAATGCCCTGTGTTACTGACTGTATCTCTACTGATATTAATCCAGCTCCCGAACACTGTCATTTTGTAACCCCTCTCGCCCCAGCGCCCTGTGTTACTGACTGTATCTCTACTGATGTTAATCCAACTCCCTCACACTGTCACTCAGTATCCCCTCTCCCCCCAGTGCCCTGTGTTACTGACTGTATCTCTACCGATGTTAATCCAGCTCCCACACACTTTCACTGAGTAACCCCTCTCCCCCCAGCACCCTGTGTTACTGACTGTATCTCTACTGACGTTAATCCAACTCCCTCACACTCTCACTCAGTAACCCCTCTCCCCCCAGTGCCCTGTGTTACTGAATGTATCTCTACTGACGTTAATCCAACTCCCTCACACTGTCACTCAGTAACCCCTCTCTCCCCAGCGCCCTGTGTTACTGACTGTATCTCTACCGATGTTAATCCAGCTCCCTCACACTTTCACTGAGTAACCCCTCTCCCCCCAGCACCCTGTGTTACTGACTGTATCTCTACTGATATTAATCCAGCTCCCTCACACTCTCACTCAGTAACCCCTCTCTCCCCAGCACCCTGTGTTACTGACTGTATCTCTACTGATATTAATCCTGCTCCCTCACACTGTCACTCAGTAACCCCTCTCCCCCCAGCGCCCTGTGTTACTGACTGTATCTCTACTGATAATAATCCAGCTCCCTCACACTGTCACTCAGTAACCCCTCTCCCCCCAGCACCCTGTGTTACTGACTGTATCTCTACTGATATTAATCCAGCTCCCTCACATTGTCTCTCAGTAACCCCTCTCCCCCCAGCGCCCTGTGTTACTGACTGTATCTCTACTGATGTTATTCCAGCTCCCTCACACTGTCACTCAGTAACCCCTCTCTCCCCAGCGTCCTGTGTTACTGACTGTATCTCTACTGATATTAATCCAGCTCCCTCACACTGTCACTCAGTAACCCCTCTCCCCCCAGCACCCTGTGTTACTGACTGTATCTCTACTGATATTAATCCAGCTCCCTCACATTGTCTCTCAGTAACCCCTCTCCCCCCAGCGCCCTGTGTTACTGACTGTATCTCTACTGATGTTATTCCAGCTCCCTCACACTGTCACTCAGTAACCCCTCTCTCCCCCAGTGCCCTGTGTTACTGACTGTATCTCTACTGATATTAATCCAGCTCCCTCACACTGTCACTCAGTAACCCCTCTCTCCCCCAGTGCCCTGTGTTACTGACTGTAGCTCTACTGATATTAATCCAGCTCTCTCACACTGTCACTCAGTAACCCCTCTCCCCCCAGCACCCTGTGTTACTGACTGTATCTCTACTGATGTTAATCCAGCTCCCTCACACTGTCACTCAGTAACCCCTCTCCCCCCAGCGCCCTGTGTTACTGACTGTATCTCTACTGATATTAATCCAGCTCCCTCACACTGTCACTCAATAACCCCTCTTCCCCCAGTGCCCTGTGTTACTGACTGTATCTCTACTGATATTAATCCAGCTCCCTCACACTGTCACTCAGTAACCCCTCTCCCCCAGCGCCCTGTGTTACTGACTATATCTCTACTGATATTAATCCAGCTCCCACACACTGTCACTCAGTAACCCCTCTCTCCCCAGTGCCCTGTGTTACTGACTGTATCTCTACTGACGTTAATCCAACTCCCTCACACTCTCACTCAGTAACCCCTCTCCCCCCAGTGCCCTGTGTTACTGACTGTATCTCTACTGACGTTAATCCAACTCCCTCACACTGTCACTCAGTAACCCCTCTCTCCCCAGCGCCCTGTGTTACTGACTATATCTCCACTGATATTAATCCAGCTCCCTCACACTGTCACTCAGTAACCCCTCTCTCCCCAGCGCCCTGTGTTACTGACTATATCTCCACTGATATTAATCCAGCTCCCTCACACTGTCACTCAGTAACCCCTCTCCCCCCAGCGCCCTGTGTTCATGACTGTATCTCTACTGATGTTAATCCAGCTCCCTCACACTGTCACTCAGTAACCCCTCTCCCCCCAATGCCCTGTGTTACTGACTGTATCTCTACTGATATTAATCCAGCTCCCGAACACTGTCATTTTGTAACCCCTCTCCCCCCAGTGCCCTGTGTTACTGACTGTATCTCTACTGATGTTAATCCAACTCCCTCACACTGTCACTCAGTATCCCCTCTCCCCCCAGTGCCCTGTGTTACTGACTGTATCGCTACCGATGTTAATCCAGCTCCCACACACTTTCACTGAGTAACCCCTCTCCCCCCAGCACCCTGTGTTACTGACTGTATCTCTACTGACGTTAATCCAACTCCCTCACACTCTCACTCAGTAACCCCTCTCCCCCCAGTGCCCTGTGTTACTGACTGTATCTCTACTGACGTTAATCCAACTCCCTCACACTGTCACTCAGTAACCCCTCTCTCCCCAGCACCCTGTGTTACTGACTGTATCTCTACCGATGTTAATCCAGCTCCCTCACACTTTCACTGAGTAACCCCTCTCCCCCCAGCACCCTGTGTTACTGACTGTATCTCTACTGACGTTAATCCAACTCCCTCACACTCTCACTCAGTAACCCCTCTCCCCCCAGCGTCCTGTGTTACTGACTGTATCTCTACTGACGTTAATCCAACTCCCTCACACTCTCATTCAGTAACCCCTCTCTCCCCAGTGCCCTGTGTTACTGACTGTATCTCTACTGATATTAATCCAGCTCCCTCACACTGTCACTCAGGAACCCCTCTCCCCCCCAGCGTCCTGTGTTACTGACTGTATCTCTACTGATATTAATCCAGCTCCCTCACACTGTCACTCAGTAACCCCTCTCCCCCCAGCGCCCTGTGTTACTGACTGTATCTCTACTGATATTCATCCAGCTCCCTCACACTGTCACTCAGTAACACCTCTCCCCCCAGTGCCCTGTGTTACTGACTGTATCTCAACTGATATTAATCCAGCTCCCTCACACTGTCACTCAGTAACCCCTCTCCCCCCAGCGCCCTGTGTTACTGACTGTATCTCTACTGATATTAACCCAGCTCCCTCACACTGTCACTCAGTAACCCCTCTCCCCCCAGCCCCCTGTGTTACTGACTGTATCTCTACTGATGTTAATCCAGCTCTCCCACACTGTCTCTCAGTAACCCCTCTCCCCCCAGCACCCTGTGTTACTGACTGTATCTCCACTGATGTTAATCCAGCTCCCTCACACTGTCACTCAGTAACCCCTCTCCCCCAGCGCTCTGTGTTACTGACTGTATCTCTATTGATGTTAATCCAGCTCCCTCACACTGTCACTCAGTAACTCCTCTCCCCCCAGCGCCCTGTGTTACTGACTGTATCTCTACTGATGTTAATCCAGCGCTCTCACACTGTCACTCAGTAACCCCTCTCCCCCCAGCGCCCTGTGTTACTGACTGTATCTCTACTGATATTAATCCAGCTCCCTCACACTGTCACTCAGTAACCCCTCTCCCCCCAGCACCCTGTGTTACTGACTGTATCTCTACTGATATTAATCCAGCTCCCTCACACTGTCACTCAATAACCCCTCTCCCCCAGCACCCTGTGTTACTGACTGTATCTCTACTGATATTAATCCAGCTCCCTCACACTCTCACTCAGTAACCCCTCTCTCCCCAGCACCCTGTGTTACTGACTGTATCTCTACTGATATTAATCCTGCTCCCTCACACTGTCACTCAGTAACCCCTCTCCCCCCAGCGCCCTGTGTTACTGACTGTATCTCTACTGATATTAATCCAGCTCCCTCACACTGTCACCCAGTAACCCCTCTCCCCCCAGTGCCCTGTGTTACTGACTGAATCTCTACTGATATTAATCCAGCTCCCTCACACTGTCACTCATTAACCCCTCTCCCCCCAGCACCCTGTGTTACTGACTGTATCTCTACTGATATTAATCCAGCTCCCTCACACTCTCACTCAGTAACCCATCTCTCCCCACCACCCTGTGTTACTGACTGTATCTCTACTGATATTAATCCTGCTCCCTCACACTGTCACTCAGTAACCCCTCTCCCCCCAGCACCCTGTGTTACTGACTGTATCTCTACTGATATTAATCCAGCTCCCTCACACTGTCTCTCAGTAACCCCTCTCCCCCCAGCGCCCTGTGTTACTGACTGTATCTCTACTGATATTAACCCAGCTCCCTCACACTGTCACTCAGTAACTCCTCTCCCCCCAGCGCCCTGTGTTACTGACTGTATCTCTACTGATGTTAATCCAGCTCCCTCACACTGTCACTCAGTAACCCCTCTCCCCACAGCGCCCTGTGTTACTGACTGTATCTCTACTGATGTTAATCCAGCTCCCCCACACTGTCTCTCAGTAACCCCTCTCCCCCCAGCACCCTGTGTTACTGACTGTATCTCCACTGATGTTAATCCAGCTCCCTCACACTGTCACTCAGTAACCCCTCTCTCCCAGCGCCCTGTGTTACTGACTGTATCTCCACTGATGTTAATCCAGCTCCCTCACACTGTCACTCAGTTACCCCTCTCCCCCAGCGCCCTGTGTTCCTGACTGTATCTCTATTGATGTTAATCCAGCTCCCTCACACTGTCACTCAGTAACTCCTCTCCCCCCAGCGCCCTGTGTTACTGACTGTATCTCTACTGATGTTAATCCAGCTCTCTCACACTGTCACTCAGTAACCCCTCTCCCCCCAGCGCCCTGTGTTACTGACTGTATCTCTACTGATATTAATCCAGCTCCCTCACACTGTCACTCAGTAACCCCTCTCCCCCCAGCACCCTGTGTTACTGACTGTATCTCTACTGATATTAATCCAGCTCCCTCACACTGTCACTCAGTAACCCCTCTCCCCCAGCACCCTGTGTTACTGACTGTATCTCTACTGATATTAATCCAGCTCCCTCACACTCTCACTCAGTAACCCCTCTCTCCCCAGCACCCTGTGTTACTGACTGTATCTCTACTGATATTAATCCTGCTCCCTCACACTGTCACTCAGTAACCCCTCTCCCCCCAGCGCCCTGTGTTACTGACTGTATCTCTACTGATATTAATCCAGCTCCCTCACACTCTCACTCAGTAACCCATCTCTCCCCACCACCCTGTGTTACTGACTGTATCTCTACTGATATTAATCCTGCTCCCTCACACTGTCACTCAGTAACCCCTCTCCCCCCAGCACCCTGTGTTACTGACTGTATCTCTACTGATATTAATCCAGCTCCCTCACACTGTCTCTCAGTAACCCCTCTCCCCCCAGCGCCCTGTGTTACTGACTGTATCTCTACTGATGTTATTCCAGCTCCCTCACACTGTCACTCAGTAACCCCTCTCTCCCCAGCGTCCTGTGTTACTGACTGTATCTCTACTGATATTAATCCAGCTCCCTCACACTGTCACTCAGTAACTCCTCTCCCCCCAGCGCCCTGTGTTACTGACTGTATCTCTACTGATGTTAATCCAGCTCTCTCACACTGTCACTCAGTAACCCCTCTCCCCCCAGCGCCCTGTGTTACTGACTGTATCTCTACTGATATTAATCCAGCTCCCTCACACTGTCACTCAGTAACCCCTCTCCCCCCAGCACCCTGTGTTACTGACTGTATCTCTACTGATATTAATCCAGCTCCCTCACACTGTCACTCAATAACCCCTCTCCCCCAGCACCCTGTGTTACTGACTGTATCTCTACTGATATTAATCCAGCTCCCTCACACTCTCACTCAGTAACCCCTCTCTCCCCAGCACCCTGTGTTACTGACTGTATCTCTACTGATATTAATCCTGCTCCCTCACACTGTCACTCAGTAACCCCTCTCCCCCCAGCGCCCTGTGTTACTGACTGTATCTCTACTGATATTAATCCAGCTCCCTCACACTGTCACCCAGTAACCCCTCTCCCCCCAGTGCCCTGTGTTACTGACTGTATCTCTACTGATATTAATCCAGCTCCCTCACACTGTCACTCAGTAACCCCTCTCCCCCCAGCACCCTGTGTTACTGACTGTATCTCTACTGATGTTAATCCAGCTCCCTCACACTCTCACTCAGTAACCCATCTCTCCCCACCACCCTGTGTTACTGACTGTATCTCTACTGATATTAATCCTGCTCCCTCACACTGTCACTCAGTAACCCCTCTCCCCCCAGCACCCTGTGTTACTGACTGTATCTCTACTGATATTAATCCAGCTCCCTCACACTGTCTCTCAGTAACCCCTCTCCCCCCAGCGCCCTGTTTTACTGACTGTATCTCTACTGATATTAACCCAGCTCCCTCACACTGTCACTCAGTAACTCCTCTCCCCCCAGCGCCCTGTGTTACTGACTGTATCTCTACTGATGTTAATCCAGCTCCCTCACACTGTCACTCAGTAACCCCTCTCCCCACAGCGCCCTGTGTTACTGACTGTATCTCTACTGATGTTAATCCAGCTCCCCCACACTGTCTCTCAGTAACCCCTCTCCCCCCAGCACCCTGTGTTACTGACTGTATCTCCACTGATGTTAATCCAGCTCCCTCACACTGTCACTCAGTAACCCCTCTCTCCCAGCGCCCTGTGTTACTGACTGTATCTCCACTGATGTTAATCCAGCTCCCTCACACTGTCACTCAGTTACCCCTCTCCCCCAGCGCCCTGTGTTCCTGACTGTATCTCTATTGATGTTAATCCAGCTCCCTCACACTGTCACTCAGTAACTCCTCTCCCCCCAGCGCCCTGTGTTACTGACTGTATCTCTACTGATGTTAATCCAGCTCTCTCACACTGTCACTCAGTAACCCCTCTCCCCCCAGCGCCCTGTGTTACTGACTGTATCTCTACTGATATTAATCCAGCTCCCTCACACTGTCACTCAGTAACCCCTCTCCCCCCAGCACCCTGTGTTACTGACTGTATCTCTACTGATATTAATCCAGCTCCCTCACACTGTCACTCAGTAACCCCTCTCCCCCAGCACCCTGTGTTACTGACTGTATCTCTACTGATATTAATCCAGCTCCCTCACACTCTCACTCAGTAACCCCTCTCTCCCCAGCACCCTGTGTTACTGACTGTATCTCTACTGATATTAATCCTGCTCCCTCACACTGTCACTCAGTAACCCGTCTCCCCCCAGCGCCCTGTGTTACTGACTGTATCTCTACTGATATTAATCCAGCTCCCTCACACTCTCACTCAGTAACCCATCTCTCCCCACCACCCTGTGTTACTGACTGTATCTCTACTGATATTAATCCTGCTCCCTCACACTGTCACTCAGTAACCCCTCTCCCCCCAGCACCCTGTGTTACTGACTGTATCTCTACTGATATTAATCCAGCTCCCTCACACTGTCTCTCAGTAACCCCTCTCCCCCCAGCGCCCTGTGTTACTGACTGTATCTCTACTGATGTTATTCCAGCTCCCTCACACTGTCACTCAGTAACCCCTCTCTCCCCAGCGTCCTGTGTTACTGACTGTATCTCTACTGATATTAATCCAGCTCCCTCACACTGTCACTCAGTAACCCCTCTCTCCCCAGCACCCGGTGTTACTGACTGTATCTCTACTGATGTTAATCCAGCTCCCTCACACTGTCACTCAGTAACCCCTCTCCCCCAGCGCCCTGTGTGACTGACTGTATCTCTACTGATATTAATCCAGCTCCCTCACATTGTCACTCAGTAACCCCTCTCCCCCCAGCGCCCTGTGTTACTGACTGTATCTCTACTGATATTAATCCAGCTCCCTCACACTGTCACTCAGTAACGCCTCTCCCCCCAGCCCCCTGTGTTACTGACTGTATCTCTACTGATGTTAATCCAGCTCCCTCACACTGTCACTCAGTAACCCCTCTCCCCACAGCGCCCTGTGTTACTGACTGTATCTCTACTGATGTTAATCCAGCTCCCTCACACTGTCTCTCAGTAACCCCTCTCCCCCCAGCACCCTGTGTTACTGACTGTATCTCTACTGATATTAATGCAGCTCCCTCACACTGTCACTCAGTAACCCCTCTCTCCCAGCGCCCTATGTTACTGACTGTATCTCTACTGATGTTAATCCAGCTCCCTCACACTGTCACTCAGTAACCCCTCTCTCCCAGCGCCCTGTGTTACTGACTGTATCTCTACTGATGTTAATCCAGCTCCCTCACACTCTCACTCAGTAACCCCTCTCCCCCCAGTGCCCTGTGTTACTGACTGTATCTCTACTGACGTTAATCCAACTCCCTCACACTGTCACTCAGTAACCCCTCTCTCCCCAGCGCCCTGTGTTACTGACTATATCTCTACTGATATTAATCCAGCTCCCTCACACTGTCACTCAGTAACCCCTCTTCCCCCAGTGCCCTGTGTTACTGACTGTATCTCTACTGATATTAATCCAGCTCCCTCACACTGTCACTCAGTAACCCCTCTCCCCCAGCGCCCTGTGTTACTGACTATATCTCTACTGATGTTAATCCAGCTCCCTCACACTGTCACTCAGTAACCCCTCTTCCCTCAGCGACCTGTGTTACTGACTATCTCTACTGATATTAATCCAGCTCCCTCACACTGTCACTCAGTAACCCCTCTCCCCCAGCACCCTGTGTTACTGACTGTATCTCTACTGATATTAATCCAGCTCCCTCACACTCTCACTCAGTAACCCCTCTCTCCCCAGCACCCTGTGTTACTGACTGTATCTCTACTGATATTAATCCTGCTCCCTCACACTGTCACTCAGTAACCCCTCTCCCCCCAGCGCCCTGTGTTACTGACTGTATCTCTACTGATATTAATCCAGCTCCCTCACACTGTCACTCGGTAACTGCTTTCCCCCAGCGCCCTGTGTTACTGACTGTATCTCTACTGATATTAATCCAGCTCCCTCACACTGTCACTCAGTAACCCCTCTCCCCCCAGTGCCCTGTGTTACTGACTGTATCTCTTCTGATATTAATCCAGTTCCCTCACACTGTCACTCAGTAACCCCTCTCCCCCCAGCACCCTTTGTTACTGACTGTATCTCTACTGATTTTAATCCAGCTCCCTCACACTGTCACTCAGTAACCCCTCTCCCCCCAGTGCCCTGTGTTACTGACTGTATCTCTTCTGATATTAATCCAGCTCCCTCACACTGTCACTCAGTAACCCCTCTCCCCCCAGCACCCTTTGTTACTGACTGTATCTCTACTGATATTAATCCAGCTCCCTCACACTCTCACTCAGTAACCCCTCTCTCCCCAGCGCCCTGTGTTACTGACTGTATCTCTACTGATATTAATCCAGCTCCCTCACACTGTCACTCAGTAACCCCTCTCTCCCCAGCACCCTGTGTTACTGACTGTATCTCTACTGATATTAATCCTGCTCCCTCACACTGTCACTCAGTAACCCCTCTCCCCCCAGCACCCTGTGTTACTGACTGTATCTCTACTGATGTTAATCCAGCTCTCTCACACTGTCACTCAGTAACCCCTCTCCCCCCAGCGCCCTGTGTTACTGACTGTATCTCTACTGATATTAATCCAGCTCCCTCACACTGTCACTCAGTAACCCCTCTCCCCCCCAGTGCCCTGTGTTACTGACTGTATCTCTACTGATATTAATCCTGCTCCCTCACACTGTCACTCAGTAACCCCTCTCTCCCCAGCACCCTGTGTTACTGACTGTATCTCTACGGATATTAATCCAGCTCCCTCACACTGTCACTCAGTTACCCCTCTCCCCCCAGCACCCTGTGTTACTGACTGTATCTCTACTGATATTAATCCTGCTCCCTCACACTGTCACTCAGTAACCCCTCTCCCCCCAGCGCCCTGTGTTACTGACTGTATCTCTACTGATGTTAATCCAGCTCCCTCACACTGTCACTCAGTAACCCCTCTCTCCCCAGCACCCTGTGTTACTGACTGTATCGCTACTGATATTAATCCAGCTCCCTCACACTGTCACTCAGTAACCCCTCTCCCCCAGCGCCCTGTGTTACTGACTGTATCTCTACTGATATTAATCCAGCTCCCTCACACTGTCACTCAGTAACCCCTCTCTCCCCCAGCGCCCTGTGTTACTGACTGTATCTCTACTGATGTTAATCCAACTCCCTCACACTGTCACTCAGTAACCCCTCTCCCCCAGCGCCCTGTGTTACTGACTGTATCTCTACTGATATTAATCCAGCTCCCTCACACTGTCACTCAGTAACCCCTCTCTCCCCCAGCGCCCTGTGTTACTGACTGTATCTCTACTGATATTAATCCAGCTCCCTCACACTGTCACTCAGTAACAGCTCTCCCCCCAGTGCCCTGTGTTACTGACTGTATCTCTACTGATGTTAATCCAACTCCCTCACACTGTCACTCAGTAACCCCTCTCCCCCTGTGCCCTGTGTTACTGACTGTATCTCTACTGATATTAATCCAGCTCCCTCACACTGTCACTCAGTAACCCCTCTCCCCCCCAGCGCCCTGTGTTACTGACTCTATCTCTACTGATATTAATCCAGCTCCCTCACACTGTCACTCAGTAACCCCTCTCCCCCCCAGTGCCCTGTGTTACTGACTGTATCTCTACTGATATTAATCCAGCTCCCTCACACTGTCACTCAGTAACCCCTCTCCCCCCAGCACCCTGTGTTACTGACTGTATCTCTACTGATATTAATCCAGCGCCCTCACACTGTCACTCAGTAACCCCTCTCCCCCCAGCGCCCTGTGTTACTGACTGTATCTCTACTGATATTAATCCAGCTCCCTCACACTGTCACTCAGTAACCCCTCTCCCCCCCAGTGCCCTGTGTTACTGACTGTATCTCTACTGATATTAATCCAGCTCCCTCACACTGTCACTCAGTAACCCCTCTCCCCCCAGCGCCCTGTGTTACTGACTGTATCTCTACTGATATTAATCCAGCTCCCTCACACTGTCACTCAGTAACCCCTCTCCCCCCCAGCGCCCTGTGTTACTGACTATATCTCTACTGAGGGGGCTCTTGCTCCCTCAATAATGTGACCCTCGGTTTGATTGCTCCTTGCACGCCGACACTTGACTCCCTTCGTGCTGGGACTCCCTCCCTCGGTGAATGTGAATTGCTTGCCCCAACGTTCGACGGGTTTGCCATTAACAAAGGACACGCAGCCACGAGACACAAGAGATGGGGACAAGTGGTTCCCAACCCTGATTGGTCACCATCCTGGAGGTGTTGCCACACTCCCTCCCATTGGTCAGCTGAGGTGCCAACCCTCCCACCTCGCCTAGCCAATAGAACGACAAGCCCAGCCTTTGGGTGATCCTTGATTAACAACAAAGCCACCCGATATTTATCTAAACAATAAAACTAAAGCAGTTGGAGGAAATTAAAGCTGAATGCAATTTTGTTTCCTGCCCCCCGATGAGTTTTTCCTCTGTTTGACGTGTAGCAATATTCTGGCGATGGATTGTTCAATCCTGGAGGTGTTGGCAACCCTCAGGAGGGGGTGGGTATCAGTGTGGGTATTGGGGTTCCAGTAGCTGTCACCAGGAGGGATGTTCGAGAGATATAGAGAGAGAGAGAGAGAGAAGGACAAAGAGACTGAGACTTGAGATTGGGAAGGTTTAGCTTTATATCTACAGTGACGGACAGACTTTGCCAGGTGGGATCACAGAACAAGCTGGAGCTACAACATGAAAGGTGCTAAAGATTCCCAACGCACAACAGAAAATAGCACAGGAGGGGCATGCGGTATACATGTGTGAACAGAATACAGAGCTACGGCATAGCCCATCCCACAGGTTTCCCCGGATACTGTCCCCATGGTGACGCAGCAGCCAGTCGGAAGGAACCAGGCTGACGGATAAGGAATGAGGAGCCAATAGTTTCCCATGTTTGCTGTGTCCCGACTGTTAACAAGGAACAGGCAGGGAATAACAGTCACTTTCTCTGCAGTTCCCCAATTCACCAGGACAGACTCAATACAGGGAGCTTTGATATCACTCTGTCTCCATTCGTGACCTCTCTCCTACTCATCGTTTGGGGGAACACTCTCGGAGGTAATCGGCAGTGAACGGACAACTCGGTCTGATACACTTGTGGCATCACTTCCCTCGTGGAGGTACCCCGAGTCTCACTGAGGCTCAAACAAGCATCTCCCTTCCCGTTCTCCCCTCAACACTGTCCCCCATCAAACACTCCCAGGACAGGTACAGTACGGGGGTTAGATACAGAGTAAAGCTCCCTCTACACTGTCCCCATCAAACACTCCCAGGACAGGTACAGTACGGGGGTTAGATACAGAGTAAAGCTCCCTCTACACTGTCCCCATCAAACACTCCCAGGACAGGTACAGTACAGGGGTTAGATACAGAGTAAAGCTCCCTCGACACTGTCCCCATCAAACACTCCCAGGACAGGTACAGCATGGGGGTTCGATACAGAGTAAAGCTCCCTCTACACTGTCCCCATCAAACACTCCCAGGACAGGTACAGTACGGGGGTTAGATACAGAGTAAAGCTCCCTCTACACTGTCCCCATCAAACACTCCCAGGACAGGTACAGCACGGGGGGTTCGATACAGAGTAAAGCTCCCTCTACACTGTCCCCATCAAACACTCCCAGGACAGGTACAGTACGGGGGTTAGATACAGAGTAAAGCTCCCTCTACACTGTCCCCATCAAACACTCCCAGGACAGGTACAGTACGGGGGTTAGATACAGAGTAAAGCTCCCTCTACACTGTCCCCATCAAACACTCCCAGGACAGGTACAGCACGGGGGGTTCGATACAGAGTAAAGCTCCCTCTACACTGTCCCCATCAAACACTCCCAGGACAGGTACAGTACGGGGGTTAGATACAGAGTAAAGCTCCCTCGACACTGTCCATCTCTTCCCATTATTTTAGGGGTCATAGCTCCTGATTTGCCTCTCTCCCCCTCCCCTCCCACCCTCGCTCCCCAACTCTCTCCTTTCTTTCAAGCCTGGAACCTATTCTGAACAGAAGAAATGACAGACGACAGACTGCAGAGGAGAGACGAGGGACAGTAGATTCCCCACCACAAAGACTGGGTGGAGCTCAGCAAGGTTGGTGTGTGTGTGTGTTGGTGTGTGTGTGTGTTGGTGTGTGTGCACACCTCCCATCCCCGTCACCTTGCCCACACACAAACACATGAAGATTTACATCTCTCTCTCTCCCAGGTATGCCCCTACACTAAACAGAGCAAGCAGCCACTTTTTCAAAATGTACTTTATTGTATTTGCTTTCCGTTCCTAGCAGCACTAGATTGGATTTGACAGTTCCCCTGGCTCTCACTGGTCGGACGTGGCGGCCTGCCGCTCCCGCAGGCGGCTATTCGACTGCTGGAGTCGGCTGCTCGGCGGCTGTCGTTCCCTCCCCGCAATCCCCCCATCGCCTCCTCCTGCGGGAATGCTTCTGCTAAGCAGACTGCGCAGTCCTGTCCTGGTGTATGCCAGGCTTCATACTGTGGGCACGTGGGCTCAAACACCCCCCACAACAGTTGGAGAAATTTAAATTCAGTTAATTAATATAGTTAATAAGAATAATCTGCAATTGAAAGCTTGTCTCATTCCTGCAACCATGAAACTGTCATCGATTGTTGTTAAAAACCCATCTGCTTCATTCTCATCCATAAGAGACGGAAGTCTGCCACTGTTAGCTAGTCTGGCCAACATGTATCTACTGATCTGCAGCAATGGGGTCCACTGTTAAAAAAATGGCATCGCAAGCCCACTCAGAACTCAATTCCAGGCAATTAGAGATGGGCAACAAATGCTGGCCAAACCCTCGATGACCACATTAAATGGGGGGGAAAAAAAATACATTCAAAAGGACCAGGAATATGTTCCATGTCAGTGATGCTTTTGTCGAGGTCCGACATCGCGTTAAAACACACTCAGTCACTCCACAGAAAGTCTGCCCTGTAACCGACCCAGCCACCCAATTCCACAGTTATATTCACACCACGCTCCAAGTTCCGAATGGTTGGAATTTGGGAACTGCCCTGGTTCAACACATCATGGCAACCTTTCCTGAAACGGAGAGCAGTGCCCTCTTTGAGCAGCTCGGAGGATTTCTGCTGAATGGGCAGCTCCTCGACAACGATCTCCTGGACAACATGAGGGGTAGATGACGCAACAGCTCCCTACCCACTGTTCCTCCACTGCGCGTCAACCCTCACGGGCCACGTCTCCGACTCGGACTCAGTCTCTCTCAGGGTTCCTCAGCTATCGACCGCCTCACCTCTCCCAGACTTCCCACCCACCAGCCCTTAATCTGATGAGCTGACAATGGGGTGCACTGAACTAGCGCCCGGAGAAAGTGCCCTGAGTTAAGGAGGGATAAAGTGCGTTAGTGAGGTAGGTACTGGCAAAGGCAGAGAACAAGAAGGGTAGAATTGAGGAGAAACACAAGATTGAGGGACGGTCCCCATCTCCTCCTCTCTCCATAGACCCATCGGGTTTAAACTTAACCCCCAATTCTATCTCCGTTATAACTGACGCATGGGTATCTGCTATTCCATATATAAACCACCCGAACCCCTCGATTAGATTCCAGTCTGTAACTCACTCCCGGGTATCTGTTATTCTATATATAAACCCCCCGAACCCCTCGATTAGATTCCAGTCTGTAACTCACTCCCGGGTATCTGTTATTCCATATATAAACCACCCGAACCCCTCGATTAGATTCCAGTCTGTAACTCACTCCCGGGTATCTGTTATTCCATATATAAACCACCCGAACCCCTCGATTAGATTCCAGTCTGCAACTCACTCCCGGGTATCTGTTATTCTATATATAAACCACCCGAACACCTCGATTAGATTCCAGTCTGTAACTCACTCCCGGGTATCTGTTATTCTATATATAAACCACCCGAACCCCTCGATTAGATTCCAGTCTGCAACTCACTCCCGGGTATCTGTTATTCTATATATAAACCACCCGAACCCCTCGATTAGATTCCAGTCTGCAACTCACTCCCGGGTATCTGTTATTCTATATATAAACCACCTGAACCCCTTGATTAGATTCCAGTCTGTAACTCACTCCCGGGTATCTGTTATTCCATATATAAACCACCCGAACCCCTCGATTAGATTCCAGTCTGTAACTCACTCCCGGGTATCTGTTATTCCATATATAAACCACCCGAACCCCTCGATTAGATTCCAGTCTGTAACTCACTCCCGGGTATCTGTTATTCTATATATAAATCCCCCGAACCCCTCGATTAGATTCCAGTCTGTAACTCACTCCCGGGTATCTGTTATTCTGTATATAAACCACCCGAACCCCTCGATTAGATTCCAGTCTGTAACTCACTCCCGGGTATCTGTTATTCTGTATATAAACCCCCGAACCCCTCGATTAGATTCCAGTCTGTAACTCACTCCCGGGTATCTGTTATTCCATATATAAACCACCCGAACCCCTCGATTAGATTCCAGTATGTAACTCACTCCCGGGTATCTGTTATTCTGTATATAAACCCCCGAACCCCTCGATTAGATTCCAGTCTGTAACTCACTCCCGGGTATCTGTTATTCTATATATAAACCACCCGAACCCCTCGATTAGATTCCAGTCTGTAACTCACTCCCGGGTATCTGTTATTCCATATATAAACCACCCGAACCCCTCGATTAGATTCCAGTCTGTAACTCACTCCCGGGTATCTGTTATTCTATATATAAACCACCCGAACCCCTCGATTAGATTCCAGTCTGTAACTCACTCCCGGGTATCTGTTATTCTATATATAAACCACCCGAACCCCTCGATTAGATTCCAGTCTGTAACTCACTCCTGGGTATCTGTTATTCTATATATAAACCACCCGAACCCCTCGATTAGATTCCAGTCTGTAACTCACTCCCGGGTATCTGTTATTCTATATATAAACCACCCGAACCCCTCGATTAGATTCCAGTCTGTAACTCACTCCCGGGTATCTGTTATTCCATATATAAACCACCAGAACCCCTCGATTAGATTCCAGTCTGTAACTCACTCCCGGGTATCTGTTATTCTATATATAAACCCCCGAACCCCTCGATTAGATTCCAGTCTGTAACTCACTCCCGGGTATCTGTTATTCTGTATATAAACCACCCGAACCCACCGATTAGATTCCAGTCTGTAACTCACTCCCGGGTATCTGTTATTCTATATATAAACCACGCGAACCCCTCGATTAGATTCCAGTCTGTAACTCACTCACAGGTATCTGTTATTCTATATATAAACCACCCGAACCCCTCGATTAGATTCCAGTCTGTAACTCACTCCCGGGTATCTGTTATTCTATATATAAACCCCCCGAACCCCTCGATTAGATTCCAGTCTGTAACTCACTCCCGGGTATCTGTTATTCCATATATAAACCACCCGAACCCCTCGATTAGATTCCAGTCTGTAACTCACTCCCGGGTATCTGTTATTCCATATATAAACCACCCGAACCCCTCGATTAGATTCCAGTCTGCAACTCACTCCCGGGTATCTGTTATTCTATATATAAACCACCCGAACCCCTCGATTAGATTCCAGTCTGCAACTCACTCCCGGGTATCTGTTATTCTATATATAAACCACCTGAACCCCTTGATTAGATTCCAGTCTGTAACTCACTCCCGGGTATCTGTTATTCCATATATAAACCACCCGAACCCCTCGATTAGATTCCAGTCTGTAACTCACTCCCGGGTATCTGTTATTCCATATATAAACCACCCGAACCCCTCGATTAGATTCCAGTCTGTAACTCACTCCCGGGTATCTGTTATTCTATATATAAATCCCCCGAACCCCTCGATTAGATTCCAGTCTGTAACTCACTCCCGGGTATCTGTTATTCTGTATATAAACCACCCGAACCCCTCGATTAGATTCCAGTCTGTAACTCACTCCCGGGTATCTGTTATTCTGTATATAAACCCCCGAACCCCTCGATTAGATTCCAGTCTGTAACTCACTCCCGGGTATCTGTTATTCCATATATAAACCACCCGAACCCCTCGATTAGATTCCAGTATGTAACTCACTCCCGGGTATCTGTTATTCTGTATATAAACCCCCGAACCCCTCGATTAGATTCCAGTCTGTAACTCACTCCCGGGTATCTGTTATTCTATATATAAACCACCCGAACCCCTCGATTAGATTCCAGTCTGTAACTCACTCCCGGGTATCTGTTATTCCATATATAAACCACCCGAACCCCTCGATTAGATTCCAGTCTGTAACTCACTCCCGGGTATCTGTTATTCTATATATAAACCACCCGAACCCCTCGATTAGATTCCAGTCTGTAACTCACTCCCGGGTATCTGTTATTCTATATATAAACCACCCGAACCCCTCGATTAGATTCCAGTCTGTAACTCACTCCTGGGTATCTGTTATTCTATATATAAACCACCCGAACCCCTCGATTAGATTCCAGTCTGTAACTCACTCCCGGGTATCTGTTATTCTATATATAAACCACCCGAACCCCTCGATTAGATTCCAGTCTGTAACTCACTCCCGGGTATCTGTTATTCCATATATAAACCACCCGAACCCCTCGATTAGATTCCAGTCTGTAACTCACTCCCGGGTATCTGTTATTCTATATATAAACCCCCGAACCCCTCGATTAGATTCCAGTCTGTAACTCACTCCCGGGTATCTGTTATTCTGTATATAAACCACCCGAACCCACCGATTAGATTCCAGTCTGTAACTCACTCCCGGGTATCTGTTATTCTATATATAAACCACGCGAACCCCTCGATTAGATTCCAGTCTGTAACTCACTCACAGGTATCTGTTATTCTATATATAAACCACCCGAACCCCTCGATTAGATTCCAGTCTGTAACTCACTCCTGGGTATCTGTTATTCTATATATAAACCCCACGAACCCCTCGATTAGATTCCAGTCTGTAACTCACTCCTGGGTATCTGTTATTCTATATATAAACCCCCCGAAAACCCTCGATTAGATTCCAGTCTGTAACTCACTCCCGGGTATCTGTTATTCCATATATAAACCACCCGAACCCCTCGATTAGATTCCAGTCTGTAACTCACTCCCGGGTATCTGTTATTCTACATATAAACCCCCCGAACCCCTCGATTAGATTCCAGTCTGTAACTCACTCCCGGGTATCTGTTATTCTATATATAAACCACCCGAACCCCTCGATTAGATTCCAGTCTGTAACTCACTCCTGGGTATCTGTTATTCTATATATAAACCCCCCGAAAACCCTCGATTAGATTCCAGTCTGTAACTCACTCCCGGGTATCTGTTATTCTATATATAAACCACCCGAACCCCTCGATTAGATTCCAGTCTGTAACTCACTCCCGGGTATCTGTTATTCTATATATAAACCCCCCGAACCCCTCGATTAGATTCCAGTCTGTAACTCACTCCCGGGTATCTGTTATTCTATATATAAACCACCTGAACCCCTCGATTAGATTCCAGTCTGTAACTCACTCCCGGGTATCTGTTATTCTATAAATAAACCACCCGAACCCCTCGATTCGATTCCAGTCTGTAACTCACTCCCGGGTATCTGTTATAATATATATAAACCCCCCGAACCCCTCGATTAGATTCCAGTCTGGAACTCACACCCGGGTATCTGTTATTCTATATATAAACCACCCGAACCCCTCGATTAGATTCCAGTCTGTAACTCACTCCCGGGTATCTGTTATTCTGTATATAAACCACCCGAACCCCTCAATTAGATTCCAGTCTGTAACTCACTCCCGGGTATCTGTTATTCTATATATAAACCACCCGAACACCTCGATAAGACTCCAGTCTGTAACTCACTCCCGGGTGTCTGTTATTCTATATATAAACCACCCCGAACCCCTCGATTAGATTCCAGTCTGGAACTAACTCCCGGGTATCTGTTATTCTATATATAAAGGACCCTGAACCCCTCGATTAGATTCCAGTCTGTAACTCACTCCCGGGTATCTGTTATTCTATATATAAACCCTCCCGAACCCCTCGATTAGATTCCAGTCTGTAACTCACTCCCGGGTATCTGTTATTCTAAAAATAAAACACCCGAACCCCTCGATTAGATTCCAGTCTGGAACTCACTCCCGGGTATCTGTTATTCTATATAGAAACCCCCCAACACCCTCGATTAGATTCCAGTCTGTAACTCACTCCCGGGTATCTGTTATTCTATATATAAACCACCCGAACACCTCGATAAGATTCCAGTCTGTAACTAACTCCCGGGTATCTGTTATTCTATATATAAAGGACCCCGAACCCCTCGATTAGATTCCATTCTGTAACTCACTCCCGGGTATCTGTTATTCTATATATAAACCCCCCCGAACCCCTCGATTAGATTCCAGTCTGTAACTCACTCCCGGGTATCTGTTATTCTATATATAAACCACCCGAACACCTCGATAAGATTCCAGTCTGTAACTAACTCCCGGGTATCTGTTATTCTATATATAAAGGACCCCGAACCCCTCGATTAGATTCCATTCTGTAACTCACTCCCGGGTGTCTGTTATTCTATATATAAACCACCCCGAACCCCTCGATTAGATTCCAGTCTGTAACTAACTCCCGGGTATCTGTTATTCTATATATAAAGGACCCCGAACCCCTCGATTAGATTCCAGTCTGTAACTCACTCCCGAGTATCTGTCATTCTATATATAAACCACCCGAACCCCTCGATTAGAATTCAGTCTGTAACTTACTCCCGGGTATCTGTCATTCTATATATAAACCCCCCAACACCCTCGATTAGATTCCAGTCTGGAACTCACTCCCGGGTATCTGTTATTCTATATATAAACCCCCCAACACCCTCGATTAGATTCCAGTCTGTAACTCACTCCCAGGTATCAGTTATTCTATATATAAACCACCCGAACCCCTCGTTTAGATTCCAGTCTGTAACTCACTCCCGGGTATCTGTTATTCTATATATAAACCACCCGGACCCCTCGATTAGATTCCAGTCTGTAACTCACTCCCGGGTATCAGTTATTCTATATATAAACCACCCGAACCCCTCGTTTAGATTCCAGTCTGTAACTCACTCCCGGGTATCTGTTATTCTATATATAAACCACCCGGACCCCTCGATTAGATTCCAGTCTGTCACTCACCCCCGGGTATCTGTTATTCTATATATAAACCCCCCAACACCCTCGATTAGATTCCAGTCTGTAACTCACTCCTGGGTATCTGTTATTCTATATATAAACCCCCCAACACCCTCGATTAGATTCCAGTCTGTAACTCACTCCTGGGTATCTGTTATTCTACATATAAACCACCCGAACCCCTTGATTAGATTCCAGTCTGTAACTCACTCCCGGGTATCTTTTATTCTATTTTTAATCCCCCCGAACCCCTCGATTAGTGTCCAGTCTGTAACTCACTCCCGGGTATCTGTTATTCTATATATAAACTCCCCGAACCCCTCGATTAGATTCCAGTCTGTAACTCACTCCCAGGTATCTGTTATTCTATATATAAACCACCCGAACCCCTCGATTAGATTCCAGTCTTTCACTGACTCCTGGGTATCTGCTATTCTATAAAAAAACCACCTGAAACCCTCGATTAGATTCCAGTCTGAAACTCACTCCCGGGTATCTGTTATTCTATATATAAACCACCCGAACCCCTCGATTAGATTCCAGTCTGTAACTCACTCCCGGGTATCTGTTATTCTGTATATAAACCACCCGAACCCCCCGATTAGATTCCAGTCTGTAACTCACTCCCGGGTATCTGTTATTCTATATATAAACCCCCCGAACCCCTCAATTAGATTCCAGTCTGTAACTCACTCCCGGGTATCTGTTATTCTATACATAAACCCTCCCGAACCCCTCGATTAGATTCCAGTCTGTAACTCACTCCCGGGTATCTGTTATTCTATATATAAACCACCCGAACACCTCGATAAGACTCCAGTCTGTAACTCACTCCCGGGTGTCTGTTATTCTATATATAAACCACCCCGAACCCCTCGATTAGATTCCAGTCTGGAACTAACTCCCGGGTATCTGTTATTCTATATATAAAGGACCCTGAACCCCTCGATTAGATTCCAGTCTGTAACTCACTCACGAGTATCTGTTATTCTATACATAAACCCTCCCGAACCCCTCGATTAGATTCCAGTCTGTAACTCACTCCCGGGTATCTGTTATTCTAAAAATAAAACACCCGAACCCCTCGATTAGATTCCAGTCTGGAACTCACTCCCGGGTATCTGTTATTCTATATAGAAACCCCCCAACACCCTCGATTAGATTCCAGTCTGTAACTCACTCCCGGGTATCTGTTATTCTATATATAAACCACCCGAACACCTCGATAAGATTCCAGTCTGTAACTAACTCCCGGGTATCTGTTATTCTATATATAAAGGACCCCGAACCCCTCGATTAGATTCCATTCTGTAACTCACTCCCGGGTATCTGTTATTCTATATATAAACCCCCCCGAACCCCTCGATTAGATTCCAGTCTGTAACTCACTCCCGGGTATCTGTTATTCTATATATAAACCACCCGAACACCTCGATAAGATTCCAGTCTGTAACTAACTCCCGGGTGTCTGTTATTCTATATATAAACCACCCCGAACCCCTCGATTAGATTCCAGTCTGTAACTAACTCCCGGGTATCTGTTATTCTATATATAAAGGACCCCGAACCCCTCGATTAGATTCCAGTCTGTAACTCACTCCCGAGTATCTGTCATTCTATATATAAACCACCCGAACCCCTCGATTAGAATTCAGTCTGTAACTTACTCCCGGGTATCTGTCATTCTATATATAAACCCCCCAACACCCTCGATTAGATTCCAGTCTGGAACTCACTCCCGGGTATCTGTTATTCTATATATAAACCCCCCAACACCCTCGATTAGATTCCAGTCTGTAACTCACTCCTGGATATCTGTTATTCTATATATAAACCCCCCAACACCCTCGATTAGATTCCAGTCTGTAACTCACTCCCAGGTATCAGTTATTCTATATATAAACCACCCGAACCCCTCGTTTAGATTCCACTCTGTAACTCACTCCCGGGTATCTGTTATTCTATATATAAACCACCCGAACACCTCGAATAGATTCCAGTCTGTAACTCACCCCCGGGTATCTGTTATTCTATATATAAACCACCCGAACCCCCCGATTAGATTCCAGTCTGTCACTCACCCCCGGGTATCTGTTATTCTATATATAAACCCCAAGAAACCCTCAATTAGATTCAAGTCTGTAACTCACTCCCGGGTATCTGTTATTCTATATATAAACCCCCCGAACCCCTCGATTAGATTCCAGTCTGTCACTCACCCCCGGGTATCTGTTATTCTATATATAAACCCCCCAACACCCTCGATTAGATTCCAGTCTGTAACTCACTCCTAGGTATCTGTTATTCTATATATAAACCCCCCAACACCCTCGATTAGATTCCAGTCTGTAACTCACTCCTGGGTATCTGTTATTCTACATATAAACCACCCGAACCCCTTGATTAGATTCCAGTCTGTAACTTACTCCCGGGTATCTTTTATTCTATTTTTAATCCCCCCGAACCCCTCGATTAGTGTCCAGTCTGTAACTCACTCCCGGGTATCTGTTATTCTATATATAAACTCCCCGAACCCCTCGATTAGATTCCAGTCTGTAACTCACTCCCAGGTATCTGTTATTCTATATATAAACCACCCGAACCCCTCGATTAGATTCCAGTCTGTAACTCACTCCCGGGTATCTGCTATTCTATAAAAAAACCACCTGAAACCCTCGATTAGATTCCAGTCTGAAACTCACTCCCGGGTATCTGTTATTCTATATATAAACCACCCGAACACCTCGAATAGATTCCAGTCTGTAACTCACCCCCGGGTATCTGTTATTCTATATATAAACCCCAAGAAACCCTCAATTAGATTCAAGTCTGTAACTCACTCCCGGGTATCTGTTATTCTATATATAAACCACCCGAACCCCTCGATTAGATTCCAGTCTGTAACTCACTCCCGGGTATCTGTTATTCTATATATAAACCACCCGAACCCCTCGATTAGATTCCAGTCTGTAACTCACTCCCGGGTATCTGTTATTCTATGTCTCAACCACCCGAACCCCTCGATTAGATTCCAGTCTGTAACTCACTCCCGGGTATCTGTTATTCTATATATAAACCCCCCGAACCCCTCGATTAGATTCCAATCTGTAAGTCACTCCCGGGTATCTGTTATTCCATATATAAACCACCCGAACCCCTCGATTAGATTCCAGTCCGTACCTCACTCCCGAGCGTCTGTCATTCTATAGAGAAACCCCCGATCCCCTCGATTAGATTCTAGTCTGTAACTCACTCCCGGGTATCTGTTATTCTATATATAAACCCCCCGAACCCCTCGATGAGATTCCAGTCTGTAACTCACCCCCGGGTATCTGTTATTCTACATATAAACCCCCCGAACCCCTCGATTAGATTCCAGTCTGCAACTCACTCCCAGCCATCTGTTATTCTATATATAAACCCCCCGAACCCCTCGATTAGATTCCAGTCTGTAACTCACTCCCGAGCATCTGTCATTCTATATATAAACCACCCGAACCCCTCGATTAGATTCCAGCCTGCAACTCACTCCCGGGTGTCTGTTATTCTATATATAAACCACCCCGAACCCCTCGATTAGATTCCAGTCTGGAACTAACTCCCGGGTATCTGTTATTCTATATATAAAGGACCCTGAACCCCTCGATTAGATTCCAGTCTGTAACTCACTCACGAGTATCTGTTATTCTATACATAAACCCTCCCGAACCCCTCGATTAGATTCCAGTCTGTAACTCACTCCCGGGTATCTGTTATTCTAAAAATAAAACACCCGAACCCCTCGATTAGATTCCAGTCTGGAACTCACTCCCGGGTATCTGTTATTCTATATAGAAACCCCCCAACACCCTCGATTAGATTCCAGTCTGTAACTCACTCCCGGGTATCTGTTATTCTATATATAAACCACCCGAACACCTCGATAAGATTCCAGTCTGTAACTAACTCCCGGGTATCTGTTATTCTATATATAAAGGACCCCGAACCCCTCGATTAGATTCCATTCTGTAACTCACTCCCGGGTATCTGTTATTCTATATATAAACCCCCCCGAACCCCTCGATTAGATTCCAGTCTGTAACTCACTCCCGGGTATCTGTTATTCTATATATAAACCACCCGAACACCTCGATAAGATTCCAGTCTGTAACTAACTCCCGGGTGTCTGTTATTCTATATATAAACCACCCCGAACCCCTCGATTAGATTCCAGTCTGTAACTAACTCCCGGGTATCTGTTATTCTATAAAGGACCCCGAACCCCTCGATTAGATTCCAGTCTGTAACTCACTCCCGAGTATCTGTCATTCTATATATAAACCACCCGAACCCCTCGATTAGAATTCAGTCTGTAACTTACTCCCGGGTATCTGTCATTCTATATATAAACCCCCCAACACCCTCGATTAGATTCCAGTCTGGAACTCACTCCCGGGTATCTGTTATTCTATATATAAACCCCCCAACACCCTCGATTAGATTCCAGTCTGTAACTCACTCCTGGATATCTGTTATTCTATATATAAACCCCCCAACACCCTCGATTAGATTCCAGTCTGTAACTCACTCCCAGGTATCAGTTATTCTATATATAAACCACCCGAACCCCTCGTTTAGATTCCACTCTGTAACTCACTCCCGGGTATCTGTTATTCTATATATAAACCACCCGAACACCTCGAATAGATTCCAGTCTGTAACTCACCCCCGGGTATCTGTTATTCTATATATAAACCACCCGAACCCCCCGATTAGATTCCAGTCTGTCACTCACCCCCGGGTATCTGTTATTCTATATATAAACCCCAAGAAACCCTCAATTAGATTCAAGTCTGTAACTCACTCCCGGGTATCTGTTATTCTATATATAAACCCCCCGAACCCCTCGATTAGATTCCAGTCTGTCACTCACCCCCGGGTATCTGTTATTCTATATATAAACCCCCCAACACCCTCGATTAGATTCCAGTCTGTAACTCACTCCTAGGTATCTGTTATTCTATATATAAACCCCCCAACACCCTCGATTAGATTCCAGTCTGTAACTCACTCCTGGGTATCTGTTATTCTACATATAAACCACCCGAACCCCTTGATTAGATTCCAGTCTGTAACTTACTCCCGGGTATCTTTTATTCTATTTTTAATCCCCCCGAACCCCTCGATTAGTGTCCAGTCTGTAACTCACTCCCGGGTATCTGTTATTCTATATATAAACTCCCCGAACCCCTCGATTAGATTCCAGTCTGTAACTCACTCCCAGGTATCTGTTATTCTATATATAAACCACCCGAACCCCTCGATTAGATTCCAGTCTGTAACTCACTCCCGGGTATCTGCTATTCTATAAAAAAACCACCTGAAACCCTCGATAAGATTCCAGTCTGAAACTCACTCCCGGGTATCTGTTATTCTATATATAAACCACCCGAACACCTCGAATAGATTCCAGTCTGTAACTCACCCCCGGGTATCTGTTATTCTATATATAAACCCCAAGAAACCCTCAATTAGATTCAAGTCTGTAACTCACTCCCGGGTATCTGTTATTCTATATATAAACCACCCGAACCCCTCGATTAGATTCCAGTCTGTAACTCACTCCCGGGTATCTGTTATTCTATATATAAACCACCCGAACCCCTCGATTAGATTCCAGTCTGTAACTCACTCCCGGGTATCTGTTATTCTATGTCTCAACCACCCGAACCCCTCGATTAGATTCCAGTCTGTAACTCACTCCCGGGTATCTGTTATTCTATATATAAACCCCCCGAACCCCTCGATTAGATTCCAATCTGTAAGTCACTCCCGGGTATCTGTTATTCCATATATAAACCACCCGAACCCCTCGATTAGATTCCAGTCCGTACCTCACTCCCGAGCGTCTGTCATTCTATAGAGAAACCCCCGATCCCCTCGATTAGATTCTAGTCTGTAACTCACTCCCGGGTATCTGTTATTCTATATATAAACCCCCCGAACCCCTCGATGAGATTCCAGTCTGTAACTCACCCCCGGGTATCTGTTATTCTACATATAAACCCCCCGAACCCCTCGATTAGATTCCAGTCTGCAACTCACTCCCAGCCATCTGTTATTCTATATATAAACCCCCCGAACCCCTCGATTAGATTCCAGTCTGTAACTCACTCCCGAGCATCTGTCATTCTATATATAAACCACCCGAACCCCTCGATTAGATTCCAGCCTGCAACTCACTCCCGGGTATCTGTTATTCTATATATAAATGACCCGAACCCCTCGATTAGATTCCAGTGTGTAACTCACTCCCGGGTATCTGTTATTCTATATATAAACCCCCGAACCCCTCGATTAGAGGCCAGTCTGTAATTCACTCCCGGGTATCTGTTATTCTATATATAAACCCCCCGAACCCCTCGATTAGATTCCAGTCTGTAACTCACTCCCGGGTATCTGTTATTCTATATATATACCCCCCCGAACCCCTCGATTAGATTCCAGTCTGCAACTCACTCCCGGGTATCTGTTATTCTATATATAAACCACCCGAACCCCTCGATTCGATTCCAGTCTGTAACTCACTCCCGGGTATCTGTTATTATATATATAAACCCCCCGAACCCCTCGATTAGATTCCAGTCTGGAACTCACACCCGGGTATCTGTTATTCTATATATAAACCACCCGAACCCCTCGATTAGATTCCAGTCTGTAACTCACTCCCGGGTATCTGTTATTCTATATATAAACCCCCGAACCCCTCGATTAGATTCCAGTCTGTAACTCACTCCCGGGTATCTGTTATTCTGTATATAAACCACCCGAACCCCCCGATTAGATTCCAGTCTGTAACTCACTCCCGGGTATCTGTTATTCTATATATAAACCACGCGAACCCCTCGATTAGATTCCAGTCTGTAACTCACTCCCGGGTATCTGTTATTCTATACATAAACCCTCCCGAACCCCTCGATTAGATTCCATTCTGTAACTCACTCCCGGGTATCTGTTATTCTATATATAAACCACCCGAACACCTCGATAAGACTCCAGTCTGTAACTCACTCCCGGGTATCTGTTATTCCATATATAAACCCCCCGAACCCCTCGATTAGAGGCCAGTCTGTAATTCACTCCCGGGTATCTGTTATTCTATATATAAACCCCCCGAACCCCTCGATTAGATTCCAGTCTGTAACTCACTCCCGGGTATCTGTTATTCTATATATATACCCCCCCGAACCCCTCGATTAGATTCCAGTCTGCAACTCACTCCCGGGTATCTGTTATTCTATATATAAACCACCCGAACCCCTCGATTCGATTCCAGTCTGTAACTCACTCCCGGGTATCTGTTATTATATATATAAACCCCCCGAACCCCTCGATTAGATTCCAGTCTGGAACTCACACCCGGGTATCTGTTATTCTATATATAAACCACCCGAACCCCTCGATTAGATTCCAGTCTGAAACTCACTCCCGGGTATCTGTTATTCTATATATAAACCCCCGAACCCCTCGATTCGATTCCAGTCTGTAACTCACTCCCGGGTATCTGTTATTCTGTATATCAACCACCCGAACCCCCCGATTAGATTCCAGTCTGTAACTCACTCCCGGGTATCTGTTATTCTATATATAAACCACCCGAACCCCTCGATTAGATTCCAGTCTGTAACTCACTCCCGGGTATCTGTTATTCTATATATAAACCACCCGAACCCCTCGATTAGATTCCAGTCTGTAACTCACTCCCGGGTATCTGTTATTCTATATATAAACCACCCCGAACCCCTCGATTAGATTCCAGTCTGTAACTCACTCCCGGGTATCTGTTATTCTATATATAAACCCCCCGAACCCCTCGATTAGATTCCAGTCTGTAACTCACTCCCGGGTATCTGTTATTCTATATATAAACCACCCGAACCCCTCGATTAGATTCCAGTCTGTAACTCACTCCCGGGTATCTCTCATTCTATATATAAACCACCCGAACCCCCCGATTAGATTCCAGTCTGTAACTCACTCCCGGGTATCTGTTATTCTATATATAAACCACCCGGACCCCTCGATTAGATTCCAGTCTGTCACTCACCCCCGGGTATCTGTTATTCTATATATAAACCCCCCGAACCCCTCGATGAGATTCCAGTCTGTAACTCACTCCCGGGTATCTGTTATTCTGCATATAAACCCCCCGAACCCCTCGATTAGATTCCAGTCTGCAACTCACTCCCAGCCATCTGTTATTCTATATATAAACCCCCCGAACCCCTCGATTAGATTCCAGTCTGTAACTCACTCCCGAGCATCTGTCATTCTATATATAAACCACCCGAACCCCTCGATTAGATTCCAGCCTGCAACTCACTCCCGGGTATCTGTTATTCTATATATAAACCCCCGAACCCCTCGATTAGAGGCCAGTCTGTAATTCACTCCCGGGTATCTGTTATTCTATATATAAACCCCCCGAACCCCTCGATTAGATTCCAGTCTGTAACTCACTCCCGGGTATCTGTTATTCTATATATATACCCCCCCGAACCCCTCGATTAGATTCCAGTCTGCAACTCACTCCCGGGTATCTGTTATTCTATATATAAACCACCCGAACCCCTCGATTCGATTCCAGTCTGTAACTCACTCCCGGGTATCTGTTATTATATATATAAACCCCCCGAACCCCTCGATTCGATTCCAGTCTGTAACTCACTCCCGGGTATCTGTTATTCTGTATATAAACCACCCGAACCCCCCGATTAGATTCCAGTCTGTAACTCACTCCCGGGTATCTGTTATTCTATATATAAACCACGCGAACCCCTCGATTAGATTCCAGTCTGTAACTCACTCCCGGGTATCTGTTATTCTATACATAAACCCTCCCGAACCCCTCGATTAGATTCCATTCTGTAACTCACTCCCGGGCATCTGTCATTCTATATATAAACCACCCGAACCCCTCGATTAGATTCCAGTCTGTAACTCACTCCCATGTATCTGTTATTCTACATATAAACCACCCGAACCCCTCGATTAGATTCCAGTCTGTAACTTACTCCCGGGTATCTTTTATTCTATTTTTAATCCCCCCGAACCAATCGATTAGATTCCAGTCTGTAACTCACTCCGAGGTATCTGTTATTCGAAACAAAAACTCCCGAACCCCTCGATTAGATTCCAGTCTGTAACTCACTCCCGGGTATCTGTCATTCTATATATAAACCACCCGAACCCCTCGATTAGATTCCAGTCTGTAACTCACTCCCGGGTATCTGTCATTCTATATATAAACCACCCGAACCCCCCGATTAGATTCCAGTCTGTAGCTCACTCCCGGGTATCTGTTATTCTATATATAAACCACCCGGACCCCTCGATTAGATTCCAGTCTGTCACTCACCCCCGGGTATCTGTTATTCTATATATAAACCCCCCGAACCCCTCGATGAGATTCCAGTCTGTAACTCACTCCCGGGTATCTGTTATTCTACATATAAACCCCCCGAACCCCTCGACTAGATTCCAGTCTGCAACTCACTCCCAGCCATCTGTTATTCTATATATAAACCCCCCGAACCCCTCGATTAGATTCCAGTCTGTAACTCACTCCCGAGCATCTGTTATTCTATATATAAACCACCCGAACCCCTCGATTAGATTCCATCCTGCAACTCACTCCCGGGTATCTGTTATTCTATATATAAACGACCCGAACCCCTCGATTAGATTCCAGTGTGTAACTCACTCCCGGGTATCTGTTATTCTATATATAAACCCCCGAACCCCTCGATTAGAGGCCAGTCTGTAATTCACTCCCGGGTATCTGTTATTCTATATATAAACCCCCCAAACCCCTCGATTAGATTCCAGTCTGTAACTCACTCCCGGGTATCTGTTATTCTATATATATACCCCCCCGAACCCCTCGATTAGATTCCAGTCTGCAACTCACTCCCGGGTATCTGTTATTCTATATATAAACCACCCGAACCCCTCGATTCGATTCCAGTCTGGAACTCACTCCCGGGTATCTGTTATTATATATATAAACCCCCCGAACCCCTCGATTAGATTCCAGTCTGGAACTCACACCCAGGTATCTGTTATTCTATATATAAACCACCCGAACCCCTCGATTAGATTCCAGTCTGTAACTCACTCCCGGGTATCTGTTATTCTATATATAAACCCCCGAACCCCTCGATTAGATTCCAGTCTGTAACTCACTCCCGGGTATCTGTTATTCTGTATATAAACCACCCGAACCCCCCGATTAGATTCCAGTCTGTAACTCACTCCCGGGTATCTGTTATTCTATATATAAACCACGCGAACCCCTCGATTAGATTCCAGTCTGTAACTCACTCCCGGGTATCTGTTATTCTATACATAAACCCTCCCGAACCCCTCGATTAGATTCCATTCTGTAACTCACTCCCGGGTATCTGTTATTCTATATATAAACCACCCGAACACCTCGATAAGACTCCAGTCTGTAACTCACTCCCGGGTGTCTGTTATTCTATATATAAACCACCCCGAACCCCTCGATTAGATTCCAGACTGTAACTCCCTCCCCGGTATCTGTTATTCTATATATAAACCCCCCGAACCCCTCGATTAGATTCCAGACTGTAACTCACTCCCGGGTATCTGTTATTCTATATATAAAACACCCGAACCCCTCGATTAGATTCCATTCTGTAACTCACTCCCGGGTATCTGTTATTCTATATATAAACCACCCGAACACCTCGATAAGATTCCAGTCTGTAACTAACTCCCGGGTATCTGTTATTCTATATATAAAGGACCCCGAACCCCTCGATTAGATTCCATTCTGTAACTCACTCCCGGGTGTCTGTTATTCTATATATAAACCACCCCGAACCCCTCGATTAGATTCCAGTCTGTAACTAACTCCCGGGTATCTGTTATTCTATATATAAAGGACCCCGAACCCCTCGATTAGATTCCAGTCTGTAACTCACTCCCGAGTATCTGTCATTCTATATATAAACCCCCCAACACCCTCGATTAGATTCCAGTCTGGAACTCACTCCCGGGTATCTGTTATTCTATATAGAAACCCCCCAACACCCTCGATTAGATTCCAGTCTGTAACTCACTCCCGGGTATCTGTTATTCTATATATAAACCCCCCAACACCCTCGATTAGATTCCAGTCTGTAACTCACTCCTGGATATCTGTTATTCTATATATAAACCCCCCAACACCCTCGATTAGATTCCAGTCTGTAACTCACTCCCGGGTATCAGTTATTCTATATATAAACCACCCGAACCCCTCGTTTAGATTCCAGTCTGTAACTCACTCCCGGGTATCTGTTATTCTATATATAAACCACCCGGACCCCTCGATTAGATTCCAGTCTGTCACTCACCCCCGGGTATCTGTTATTCTATATATAAACCCCCCAACACCCTCGATTAGATTCCAGTCTGTAACTCACTCCTGGGTATCTGTTATTCTATATATAAACCCCCCAACACCCTCGATTAGATTCCAGTCTGTAACTCACTCCTGGGTATCTGTTATTCTACATATAAACCACCCAAACCCCTCGATTAGATTCCAGTCTGTAACTCACTCCCGGGTATCTGTTATTATATATATAAACCACCCGAACCCCTTGATTAGATTCCAGTCTGTAACTTACTCCCGGGTATCTTTTATTCTATTTTTAATCCCCCCGAACCCCTCGATTAGTGTCCAGTCTGTAACTCACTCCCGGGTATCTGTTATTCTATATATAAACTCCCCGAACCCCTCGATTAGATTCCAGTCTGGAACTGACTCCTGGGTATCTGTTATTCTATATATAAACACCCCGAACCCCTCGATTAGATTCCAGTCTGTAACTCACTCCCAGGTATCTGTTATTCTATATATAAACCACCCGAACCCCTCGATTAGATTCCAGTCTTTCACTGACTCCTGGGTATCTGCTATTCTATGAAAAAACCACCTGAAACCCTCGATTAGATTCCAGTCTGAAACTCACTCCCGGGTATCTGTTATTCTATATATAAACCCCAAGAAACCCTCAATTAGATTCAAGTCTGTAACTCACTCCCGGGTATCTGTTATTCTATATATAAACCCCCCGAACCCCTCGATTAGATTCCAGTCTATAACTCACTCCCGGGTATCTGTTATTCTATATATAAACCACCCGAACCCCTCGATTAGATTCCAGTCTGTAACTCACTCCCGGGTATCTGTTATTCTATGTCTCAACCACCCGAACCCCTCGATTAGATTCTCGTCTGTAACTCACTCCCGGGTATCTGTTATTCTATATATAAACCCCCCGAACCCCTCGATGAGATTCCAGTCTGTAACTCACTCCCGGGTATCTGTTATTCTACATATAAACCCCCCGAACCCCTCGATTAGATTCCAGTCTGTAACTCACTCCCGGGTATCTGTTATTCTATATATATACCCCCCCGAACCCCTCGATTAGATTCCAGTCTGTAACTCACTCCCGGGTATCTGTAATTCTATATATATTCCCCCCCGAACCCCTCGATTAGATTCCAGTCTGTAACTCACTCCCGGGTATCTGTTATTCTATACATAAACCACCCGAACTCTCGATTAGATTCCAGTCTGTAACTCACTCCCGGGTATCTGTTATTCTATATATAAACCACCCGAACTCTCGATTAGAGGCCAGTCTGTAATTCACTCCCGGGTATCTGTTATTCTATATATAAACCCCCCGAACCCCTCGATTAGATTCCAGTCTGTAACTCACTCCCGGGTATCTGTTATTCTATATATATACCCCCCCGAACCCCTCGATTAGATTCCAGTCTGTAACTCACTCCCGGGTATCTGTTATTCTATACATAAACCACCCGAACCCGTCGATTAGATTCCAGTCTGTAACTCACTCCCGGGTATCTGTTATTCTATACATAAACCACCCGAACCCCTCGATTAAATTCCAGTCTGTAACTCACTCCCGGGTATCTGCTTTTCTATATATAAACCCCCCGAACCCCTCGATTAGATTCCAGTCTGTAACTCACTCCCGGGTATCTGCTTTTCTATATATAAACCCCCCGAACCCCTCGATTAGATTCCAGTCTGTAACTCACTCCCGGGTATCTGTTATTCTATATATAAACCACCCGAACCCCTCGATTAGATTCCAGTCTGTAACTTACTCCCGGGTATCTTTTATTCTATTTTTAATCCCCCCGAACCCCTCGATTAAATTCCAGTCTGTAACTCACTCCCGGGTATCTGCTTTTCTATATATAAACCCCCCGAACCCCTCGATTAGATTCCAGTCTGTAACTCACTCCCGGGTATCTGCTTTTCTATATATAAACCACCCGAACCCCTCGATTAGATTCCAGTCTGTCACTCACCCCCGGGTATCTGCTTTTCTATATATAAACCCCCCGAACCCCTCGATTAGATTCAAGTCTGTAACTCACTCCCAGGTATCTGTTATTCTATATATAAACCACCCGAACCCCTCGATTAGATTCCAGTCTGTAACTCACTCCCGGGTATCTGTTATTCCATATATAAACCAGCCGAACCCCTCGATTAGATTCCAGCCTGCAACTCACTCCCGGGTATCTGTTATTCTATATATAAACCACCCGAACCAATCGATTAGATTCCAGTCTGTAACTCACTCCCGGGTATCTGTTATTCTATATATAAACGACCCGAACCCCTCGATTAGATTCCAGTCTGTAACTCACTCCCGGGTATCTGTTATTCTATATATAAACCACCCGAACCCCTCGATTAGATTCCAGTCTGTAACTCACTCCCGGGTATCTGTTATTCTGTATATAAACCCCCCGAACCCCTCGATTAGATTCCAGTCTGTAACTCACTCCCAGGTATCTGTTATTCTGTATATAAACCCCCCGAACTCCTCGATTAGATTCCAGTCTGTAACTCACTCCCGGGTATCTGTTATTCTATATATAAACCACCCGAACCCCTCGATTAGATTCCAGTCTGTAACTCACTCCCGGGTATCTGTTATTCTATATATAAACCACCCGAACCCCTCGATTAGATTCCAGTCTGTAACTCACTCCTGGGTATCTGTTATTCTACATATAAACCACCCGAACCCCTCGATTAGATTCCAGTCTGTAACTTACTCCCGGGTATCTTTTATTCTATTTTTAATCCCCCCGAACCAATCGATTAGATTCCAGTCTGTAACTCACTCCCGGGTATCTGTTATTCGATATATAAACCTCCCGAACCCCTCGATTAGATTCCAGTCTGTAACTCACTCCCGGGTATCTGTTATTCTATATATAAACCACCCGAACCCCTCGATTAGATTCCAGTCTGTAACTCATTCCCGGGTATCTGTTATTCTATATATAAACCTCCCGAACACCTCGAAAAGATTCCAGTCTGTAAATCATTCCCGGGTATCTGTTATTCTATATCTAAACCACCCGAACCCCTCGATTAGATTCCAGTCTGTAACTCACTCCCGGGTATCTGTTATTCTATATATAAACCACCCGAATCCCTCGATTAGATTCCAGTCTGTAACTCACTCCCGGGTATCTGTTATTCTATATATAAACCACCCCGAACACCTCGATTAGATTCCAGTCTGTAACTCACTCCCGGGTATCTGTTATTCTATATATAAACCACCCGAACCCCTCGATTTGATTCCAGTCTGTAACTCACTCCCGGGTATCTGTCATTCAATATATAAACCACCCGAACCCCTCGATTAGATTCCAGTCTGTAACTCACTCCCGGGTATCTGTCATTCTATATATAAACCACCCGAACCCCCCGATTAGATTCCAGTCTGTAACTCACTCCCGGGTATCTGTCATTCTATATATAAACCACCCGAACCCCTCGATTAGATTCCAGTCTGTAACTCACTCCCGGGTATCTGTCATTCTATATATAAACCACCCGAACCCCCCGATTAGATTCCAGTCTGTAACTCACTCCCAGGTATCTGTTATTCTATATATAAACCCCCCGAACACCCCGATTAGATTCCAGACTGTAACTCACTCCCGGGTATCTGTTATTCTATATATAAACCACCCGAATCCCTCAATTAGATTCCAGTCTGTAACTCACTCCCCAGTATCTGTTATTCTATATATAAACCCCCCGAACCCCTCAATTAGATTCCAGTCTGTCACTCACCCCCGGGTATCTGTTATTCTATATATAAACCACCCGTACCCCTCGATTAGATTCCAGTCTGTAACTCACTCCCGGGTATCTGTTATTCTATATATAAACGACCCGAACCCCTCGATTAGATTCCAGTCTGTAACTCACTCCCGGGTATCTGTTATTCTATATATAAACCACCCGAACCCCTCGATTAGATTCCAGTCTGTAACTCACTCCCGGGTATCTGTTATTCTGTATATAAACCCCCCGAACCCCTCGATTAGATTCCAGTCTGTAACTCACTCCCAGGTATCTGTTATTCTGTATATAAACCCCCCGAACTCCTCGATTAGATTCCAGTCTGTAACTCACTCCCGGGTATCTGTTATTCTATATATAAACCACCCGAACCCCTCGATTAGATTCCAGTCTGTAACTCACTCCCGGGTATCTGTTATTCTATATATAAACCACCCGAACCCCTCGATTAGATTCCAGTCTGTAACTCACTCCTGGGTATCTGTTATTCTACATATAAACCACCCGAACCCCTCGATTAGATTCCAGTCTGTAACTTACTCCCGGGTATCTTTTATTCTATTTTTAATCCCCCCGAACCAATCGATTAGATTCCAGTCTGTAACTCACTCCCGGGTATCTGTTATTCGATATATAAACCTCCCGAACCCCTCGATTAGATTCCAGTCTGTAACTCACTCCCGGGTATCTGTTATTCTATATATAAACCACCCGAACCCCTCGATTAGATTCCAGTCTGTAACTCATTCCCGGGTATCTGTTATTCTATATATAAACCTCCCGAACACCTCGAAAAGATTCCAGTCTGTAAATCATTCCCGGGTATCTGTTATTCTATATCTAAACCACCCGAACCCCTCGATTAGATTCCAGTCTGTAACTCACTCCCGGGTATCTGTTATTCTATATATAAACCACCCGAATCCCTCGATTAGATTCCAGTCTGTAACTCACTCCCGGGTATCTGTTATTCTATATATAAACCACCCCGAACACCTCGATTAGATTCCAGTCTGTAACTCACTCCCGGGTATCTGTTATTCTATATATAAACCACCCGAACCCCTCGATTTGATTCCAGTCTGTAACTCACTCCCGGGTATCTGTCATTCAATATATAAACCACCCGAACCCCTCGATTAGATTCCAGTCTGTAACTCACTCCCGGGTATCTGTCATTCTATATATAAACCACCCGAACCCCCCGATTAGATTCCAGTCTGTAACTCACTCCCGGGTATCTGTCATTCTATATATAAACCACCCGAACCCCTCGATTAGATTCCAGTCTGTAACTCACTCCCGGGTATCTGTCATTCTATATATAAACCACCCGAACCCCCCGATTAGATTCCAGTCTGTAACTCACTCCCAGGTATCTGTTATTCTATATATAAACCCCCCGAACACCCCGATTAGATTCCAGTCTGTAACTCACTCCCGGGTATCTGTTATTCTATATATAAACCACCCGAATCCCTCAATTAGATTCCAGTCTGTAACTCACTCCCCAGTATCTGTTATTCTATATATAAACCCCCCGAACCCCTCAATTAGATTCCAGTCTGTCACTCACCCCCGGGTATCTGTTATTCTATATATAAACCACCCGTACCCCTCGATTAGATTCCAGTCTGTCACTCACCCCCGGGTATCTGTTATTCTATATATAAACCCCCCGAACCCCTCGATTAGATTCCAGTCCGGAACTCACTCCCGAGCGTCTGTCATTCTATATATAAACCCCCCGAACCCCTCGATTAGATTCCAGTCTGTAACTCACTCCCGGCCATCTGTTATTCTATATATAAACCACTCGATTAGATTCCATTCTGCAACTCACTCCCAGGTATCTGTTATTCTATATATAAACCCACAGAACCCCTCGATTAGATTCCAGTCTGCAACTCACTCCCGGGTATCTGTTATTCTATATATAAACCACCCGAACCCCTCGATTAGATTCCAGTCTGTAACTCACTCCCGGGTATCTGTTATTCTATATAGAAACCCACCGAACCCCTCGATTAGATTCCAGTCTGTAACTCACTCCCGGGTATCTGTTATTCTGTATATAAACCACCCGAACCCCTCGATGCGTGTCCAGTCTGTAACTCACTCCCGGGTATCTGTTATTCTATAAATAAACCACCCGAACCCCTCGATTAGATTCCAGTCTGTAACTGACTCCTGGGTATCTGTTATTCCATATATAAACCCCCCGAACCCCTCGATTAGTGTCCAGTCTGTAACTCACTCCCGGGTATCTGTTATTCTACATATAAACCCCCCGAACCCCTCGATTAGATTCCAGTCTTCAACTCACTCCCAGCCATCTGTTATTCTATATATAAACCCCCCGAACCCCTCGATTAGATTCCAGTCTGTAACTCACTCCCGGGTATCTATTATTCTATATATAAACCCCTCGAACCCCTCGATTAGATTCCAGTGTGTAACTCACTCCCGGGTATCTGTTGTTCTATATATAAACCCCCGAACCCCTCGATTAGAGTCCAGTCTGTAATTCACTCCCGGGTATCTGTTATTCTATATATAAACCCCTCGAACCCCTCGATTAGATTCCAGTCTGTAACTCACTCCCGGGTATCTGTTATTCTATATATATACCCCCCCGAACCCCTCGATTAGATTCCAGTCTGTAACTCACTCCCGGGTATCTGTTATTCTATATATATACCCCCCCGAACCCCTCGATTAGATTCCAGTCTGTAACTCACTCCCGGGTATCTGTTATTCTGTATATAAACCACCCGAACTCTCGATTAGATTCCAGTCTGTAACTCACTCCCGGGTATCTGTTATTCTATACATAAACCACCCGAACCCCTCGATTAAATTCCAGTCTGTAACTCACTCCCGGGTATCTGCTTTTCTATATATAAACCCCCCGAACCCCTCGATTAGATTCCAGTCTGTAACTCACTCCCGGGTATCTGTTATTCTATATATAAACCACCCGAACCCCTCGATTAGATTCCAGTCTGTAACTTACTCCCGGGTATCTTTTATTCTATTTTTAATCCCCCCGAACCCCTCGATTAGTGTCCAGTCTGTAACTCACTCCCGGGTATCTGTTATTCTATAAATAAACCACCCGAACCCCTCGATTAGATTCCAGTCTGTCACTCACCCCCGGCTATCTGTTATTCTATATCTAATCCACCCGAACCCCTCGATTAGATTCCAGTCTGTAACTCACTCCCAGGTATCTGTTATTCCATATATAAACCAGCCGAACCCCTCGATTAGATCCCAGTCTGTAACTCACTCCCGGGTATCTGTTATTCTATATATAAAGGACCCCGAACCCCTCGATTAGATTCCAGCCTGTAACTCACTCCCGGGTATCTGTTATTCTATATATAAACCCCCCAACACCCTCGATTAGATTCCAGTCTGTAACTCACTCCTGGGTATCTGTTATTCTACATATAAACCACCTGAACCCCTCGATTAGATTCCAGTCTGTAACTCACTCCCGGGTATCTGTTATTCTATATATATACCCCCCCGAACCCCTCGATTAGATTCCAGTCTGTAACTCACTCCCGGGTATCTGTTATTCTGTATATAAACCACCCGAACTCTCGATTAGATTCCAGTCTGTAACTCACTCCCGGGTATCTGTTATTCTATACATAAACCACCCGAACCCCTCGATTAAATTCCAGTCTGTAACTCACTCCCGGGTATCTGCTTTTCTATATATAAACCCCCCGAACCCCTCGATTAGATTCCAGTCTGTAACTCACTCCCGGGTATCTGTTATTCTATATATAAACCACCCGAACCCCTCGATTAGATTCCAGTCTGTAACTTACTCCCGGGTATCTTTTATTCTATTTTTAATCCCCCCGAACCCCTCGATTAGTGTCCAGTCTGTAACTCACTCCCGGGTATCTGTTATTCTATAAATAAACCACCCGAACCCCTCGATTAGATTCCAGTCTGTCACTCACCCCCGGCTATCTGTTATTCTATATCTAATCCACCCGAACCCCTCGATTAGATTCCAGTCTGTAACTCACTCCCAGGTATCTGTTATTCCATATATAAACCAGCCGAACCCCTCGATTAGATCCCAGTCTGTAACTCACTCCCGGGTATCTGTTATTCTATATATAAAGGACCCCGAACCCCTCGATTAGATTCCAGCCTGTAACTCACTCCCGGGTATCTGTTATTCTATATATAAACCCCCCAACACCCTCGATTAGATTCCAGTCTGTAACTCACTCCTGGGTATCTGTTATTCTACATATAAACCACCTGAACCCCTCGATTAGATTCCAGTCTGTAACTTACTCCCGGGTATCTTTTATTCTATTTTTAATCCCCCCGAACCAATCGATTAGATTCCAGTCTGTAACTCACTCCCAGGTAACTGTTATTCGATATATAAACCTCCCGAACCCCTCGATTAGATTCCAGTCTGTAACTCACTCATGGGTATCTGTTATTCTACATATAAACCACCCGAACCCCTCGATTAGATTCCAGTCTGTAACTTACTCCCGGGTATCTTTTATTTTATTTTTAATCCCCCCGAACCAATCGATTAGATTCCAGTCTGTAACTCATTCCCGGGTATCTGTTATTCTATATATAAACCACCCGAACCCCTCGATTAGATTCAAGTCTGTAACTCACTCCCGGGTATCTGTTATTCTATATATAAACCCCCCCCGAACCCCTCGATTAGATTCCAGTCTGTAACTCACTCCCGGGTATCTGTTATTCTATATATAAACCACCCGAATCCCTCAATTAGATTCCAGTCTGCAACTCACTCCCGGATATCTGTTATTCTATATATAAACCACCCTGAACCCCTCGATTAGATTCCAGTCTGTAACTCACTCCCGGGTATCTGTTATTCTATATATAAACCACCCCGAACACCTCGATTAGATTCCAGTGTGTAATTCACTCCCGGGTATCTGTTATTCTATATATAAACCCCCCGAACCCCTCAATTAGATTCCAGTCTGTCACTCACCCCCGGGTATCTGTTATTCTATATATAAACCACCCGTACCCCTCGATTAGATTCCAGTCTGTAACTCACTCCCGGGTATCTGTTATTCTATATATAAACCACCCGTACCCCTCGATTAGATTCCAGTCTGTAACTCACTCCCGGGTATCTGTTATTCTATATATAAACCCCAAGAAACCCTCAATTAGATTCAAGTCTGGAACTCACTCCCGGGTATCTGTTATTCTATATATAAACCACCCGTACACCTCGATTAGATTCCAGTCTGTAACTCACTCCCGGGTATCTGTTATTCTATATATAAACCACCCGAACACCTCGATTAGATTCCAGTCTGTAACTCACGCCCGGGTATCTGTTATTCTATATATAAACCATCCGTAACCCTCGATTAGATTCCAGTCTGTAACTCACTCCCGGGTATCTGTTATTCTATATATAAACCACCCGAACCCCTCGATTAGATTCCAGTCTGTCACTCACTCCCGGGTATCTGTTATTCTATATATAAACCACCCGAACCCCTCGATTAGATTCCAGTCTGTAACTCACTCCCGGGTATCTGTTATTCTATATATAAATCCCTCGAACCCCTCGATTAGATTCCAGTCTGTAACTCATTCCCGGGTATCTGTTATTCTATATATAAACCACCCGAACCCCTCGATTAGATTCCAGTCTGTAACTCACTCCCGGGTATCTGTTATTCTATATATAAACCCCCACCGAACCCCTCGATTAGATTCCAGTCTGTAACTTACTCCCGGGTATCTTTTATTCTATTTTTAATCCCCCCGAACCAATCGATTAGATTCCAGTCTGCAACTCACTCCCGGGTATCTGTTATTCTATATATAAACCCCCCAACACCCTCGATTAGATTCCAGTCTGTAACTCACTCCTGGGTATCTGTTATTCTACATATAAACCACCCGAACCCCTCGATTAGATTCCAGTCTGTAACTTACTCCCGGGTATCTTTTATTCTATTTTTAATCCCCCCGAACCAATCGATTAGATTCCAGTCTGTAACTCACTCCCGGCCATCTGTTATTCTATATATAAACCCCTCGATTAGATTCCATTCTGCAACTCACTCCCGGGTATCTGTTATTCTATATATAAACCACCCGAACCCCTCGATTAGATTCCAGTCTGTAACTCACTCCCGGGTATCTGTTATTCTATATATAAACCACCAGAACCCCTCGATTAGATTCCAGTCTGTAACTCACTCCCGGGTATCTGTTATTCTATATATAAACCCCCCGAATCCCTCGATTAGATTCCAGTCTGTAACTCACTCCTGGGTATCCGTTATTCTATATATAAACCTCCCGAACCCCTCGATTAGATTCTAGTCTGTAACTCACTCCCAGGTATCTGTTATTCTATATATAAACCCCCCCGAACCCCTCGATTAGATTCTAGTCTGTAACTCACTCCCGGGTATCTGTTATTCGATATATAAACCTCCCGAACCCCTCGATTAGATTCCAGTCTGTAACTCACTCCTGGGTATCTGTTATTCGATATATAAACCCCCCAACACCCTCGATTAGATTCCAGTCTGTAACTCACTCCCAGGTATCTGTTATTCTATATATAAACCCCCCGAATCCCTCGATTAGATTCCAGTCTGTAACTCACTCCTGGGTATCCGTTATTCTATATATAAACCTCCCGAACCCCTCGATTAGATTCTAGTCTGTAACTCACTCCCAGGTATCTGTTATTCTATATATAAACCCCCCCGAACCCCTCGATTAGATTCTAGTCTGTAACTCACTCCCGGGTATCTGTTATTCGATATATAAAAAACCCGAACCCCTCGATTAGATTCCAGTCTGTAACTCACTCCCGGGTATCTGTTATTCTATATATAAACCACCCGAACCCCTCGATTAGATTCCAGTCTGTAACTCACTCCCGGGTATCTGTTATTCTATATATAAACCCCCCGAACACCTCGATTAGATTCCAGTCTGTAACTCACTCCCGGGTATCTGTTATTCGATATATAAACCTCCCGAACCCCTCGATTAGATTCCAGTCTGTAACTCACTCCCGGGTATCTGTTATTCGATATATAAATTCCCCGAACACCTCGATTAGATTCCAGTCTGTAACTCACTCCCGGGTATCTGTTATTCTATATATAAACCCCCCAACAGCCTCGATTAGATTCCAGTCTGTAACTCACTCCCGGGTATCTGTTATTCTATATATAAACCCCCCGAACCCCTCGATTAGATTCCAGTCTGTAACTCACTCCTGGGTATCTGTTATTCGATATATAAACCCCCCAACACCCTCGATTAGATTCCAGTCTGTAACTCACTCCCGGGTATCTGTTATTCTATATATAAACCACCCCGAACCCCTCGATTAGATTCCAGTCTGTAACTCACTCCCAGGTATCTGTTATTCGATATATAAACCTCCCGAACCCCTCGATTAGATTCCAGTCTGTAACTCACTCCCGGGTATCTGTTATTCTATATATAAACCCCCCGAACCCCTCGATTAGATTCCAGTCTGTAACTCACTCCCGGGTATCTGTTATTCTATATATAAACCCCCCAACACCCTCGATTAGATTCCAGTCTGTAACTCACTCCTGGGTATCTGTTATTCTACATATAAACCACCCGAACCCCTCGATTAGATTCCAGTCTGTAACTTACTCCCGGGTATCTTTTATTCTATTTTTAATCCCCCCGAACCAATCGATTAGATTCCAGTCTGTAACTCACTCCCGGGTATCCGTTATTCGATATATAAACCTCCCGAACACCTCGAAAAGATTCCAGTCTGTAACTCATTCCCGGGTATCTGTTATTCTATATATAAACCACCCGAACCCCTCGATTAGATTCCAGTCTGTAACTCACTCCCGGGTATCTGTTATTCTATATATAAACCCCCACCGAACCCCTCGATTAGATTCCAGTCTGTAACTCACTCCCGGGTATCTGTTATTCTATATATAAACCACCCGAATCCCTCAATTAGATTCCAGTCTGTAACTCACTCCCGGGTATCTGTTATTCTATATATAAACCACCCTGAACCCCTCGATTAGATTCCAGTCTGTAACTCACTCCCGGGTATCTGTTATTCTATATATAAACCACCCCGAACACCTCGATTAGATTCCAGTCTGTAACTCACTCCCGGGTATCTGTTATTCTATATATAAACCCCCCGAACCCCTCAATTAGATTCCAGTCTGTCACTCACCCCCGGCTATCTGTTATTCTATATATAAACCACCCGAACCCCTCGATTAGATTCCAGTCTGTAACTCACTCCCGGGTATCTGTTATTCTATATATAAACCACCCCGAACACCTCGATTAGATTCCAGTCTGTAACTCACTCCCGGGTATCTGTTATTCTATATATAAACCCCCCGAACCCCTCAATTAGATTCCAGTCTGTAACTCACTCCCAGGTATCTGTTATTCTGTATATAAACCCCAAGAAACCCTCAATTAGATTCAAGTCTGTAACTCACTCCCGGGTATCTGTTATTCTATATATAAACCACCCGAACACCTCGATTAGATTCCAGTCTGTCACTCACCCCCGGGTATCTGTTATTCTATATATAAACCCCAAGAAACCCTCAATTAGATTCAAGTCTGTAACTCACTCCCGGGTATCTGTTATTCTATATATAAACCACCCGAACACCTCGATTAGATTCCAGTCTGTAACTCACGCCCGGGTATCTGTTATTCTATATATAAACCACCCGAACACCTCGATTAGATTCCAGTCTGTAACTCACTCCCGGGTATCTGTTATTATATATATAAACCCCCCAAACCCCTCGATTAGATTCCAGTCTGTAACTCACTCCCGGGTATCTGTTATTCTATATATAAACCACCAGAACCCCTCGATTAGATTCCAGTCTGTAACTCACTCCCGGGTATCTGTTATTATATATATAAACCCCCCAAACCCCTCGATTAGATTCCAGTCTGTAACTCACTCCCGGGTATCTGTTATTCTATATATAAACCACCAGAACCCCTCGATTAGATTCCAGTCTGTAACTCACTCCCGGGTATCTGTTATTCTATATATAAACCACCAGAACCCCTCGATTAGATTCCAGTCTGTAACTCACTCCCGGGTATCTGTTATTCTATATATAAACCACCAGAACCCCTCGATTAGATTCCAGTCTGTAACTCACTCCCGGGTATCTGTTATTCTATATATAAACCACCAGAACCCCTCGATTAGATTCCAGTCTGTAACTCACTCCCGGGTATCTGTTATTCTATATATAAACCACCAGAACCCCTCGATTAGATTCCAGTCTGTAACTCACTCCCGGGTATCTGTTATTATATATATAAACCACCCCGAACCCCTCGATTAGATTCCAGTCTGTAACTCACTCCCAGGTATTTGTTATTCTATATATAAACCACCCGAACCCCTCGATTAGATTCCAGTCTGTAACTCACTCCCGGGTATCTGTTATTCTATATATAAACCCCCCGAACCCCTCGATTAGATTCCAGTCTGTAACTCACTCCCGGGTATCTGTTATTCTATATATAAACCACCAGAACCCCTCGATTAGATTCCAGTCTGTAACTCACTCCCGGGTATCTGTTATTCTATATATAAACCACCAGAACCCCTCGATTAGATTCCAGTCTGTAACTCACTCCCGGGTATCTGTTATTATATATATAAACCACCCCGAACCCCTCGATTAGATTCCAGTCTGTAACTCACTCCCAGGTATTTGTTATTCTATATATAAACCACCCGAACCCCTCGATTAGATTCCAGTCTGTAACTCACTCCCGGGTATCTGTTATTCTATATATAAACCCCCCGAACCCCTCGATTAGATTCCAGTCTGTCACTCACTCCCGGGTATCTGTTATTCTATATATAAATCCCTCGAACCCCTCGATTAGATTCCAGTCTGTAACTCACTCCCGGGTATCTGTTATTCTATATATAAACCCCCCGAACCCCTCGATTAGATTCCAGTCTGTCACTCACTCCCGGGTATCTGTTATTCTATATATAAATCCCTCGAACCCCTCGATTAGATTCCAGTCTGTTACTCACTCCCGGGTATCTGTTAATCTATATATAAACCACCCCGAACCCCTCGATTAGATTCCAGTCTGTAACTCACTCCCGGGTATCTGTTAGTCTATATATAAACCCCCCCCGAACCCCCCGATTAGATTCCAGTCTGTAACTCACTCCCCAGTATCTGTTATTCTATATATAAACCCCCCGAACCCCTCGATTAGATTCCAGTCTGTAACTCACTCCCGGGTATCTGTTATTCTATATATAAACCTCCCGAACACCTCGAAAAGATTCCAGTCTGTAACTCACTCCCAGGTATCTGTTATTCGACATATAAACCCCCCGAACCCCTCGATTAGATTCCAGTCCGTACCTCACTCCCGAGCGTCTGTCATTCTATATATAAACCCCCCGAACCCCTCGATTAGATTCCAGTCTGTAACTCACTCCCGGCCATCTGTTATTCTATATATAAACCCTCCGAACCCCTCGATTAGATTCCAGTCTGTAACTCACTCCCCAGTATCTGTTATTCTATATATAAACCCCCCGAACCCATCGATTAGATTCCAGTCTGTAACTCACTCCCGGGTATCTGTTATTCTATATATAAACCACACCGAACACCTCGATTAGATTCCAGTCTGTCACTCACCTCCGGGTATCTGTTATTCTATATATAAACCCCAAGAAACCCTCAATTAGATTCCAGTCTGTAACTCACTCCCGGGTATCTGTTATTCTATATATAAACCACCCGAACCCCTCGATTAGATTCCAGTCTGTAACTCACTCCCGGGTATCTGTTATTCTATATATAAACCACCCGAACCCCTCGATTAGATTCCAGTCTGTAACTCACTCCCGGGTATCTGTTATTCTATATATAAACCACCCGAACCCCTCGATTAGATTCCAGTCTGTAACTCACTCCCGGGTATCTGTTATTCTATATATAAACCCCAAGAAACCCTCGATGAGATTCCAGTCTGTAACTCACTCCCGGGTATCTGTTATTCTATATATAAACCACCCGAACCCCTCGATTAGAGGCCAGTCTGTAACTCACTCCCGGGTATCTGTTATTCTATATATAAACCACCCGAACCCCTCGATTAGAGGCCAGTCTGTAACTCACTCCCGGGTATCTGTTATTCTATATATAAACCACCCGAACCCCTCGATTAGAGGCCAGTCTGTAACTCACTCCCGGGTATCTGTTATTCTGTATATAAACCACCCGAACCCCTCGATTAGATTCCAGTCTGTAACTCACTCCCGGGTATCTGTTATTCTATATATAAACCACCCGAACCCCTCGATTAGATTCCAGTCTGTAACTCACTCCCGGGAATCTGTTATTCTATATATAAACCACCCGAACCCCTCGATTAGATTCCAGTCTGTAACTCACTCCCGGGTATCTGTTATTCTATATATAAATCCCTCGAACCCCTCGATTAGATTCCAGTCTGTAACTCACTCCCGGGTATCTGTTAGTCTATATATAAACCCCCCCCGAACCCCCCGATTAGATTCCAGTCTGTAACTCACTCCCCAGTATCTGTTATTCTATATATAAACCCCCCGAACCCCTCGATTAGATTCCAGTCTGTAACTCACTCCCGGGTATCTGTTATTCTATATATAAACCTCCCGAACACCTCGAAAAGATTCCAGTCTGTAACTCACTCCCGGGTATCTGTTATTCTATATATAAACCCCCCCGAACCCCTCGATTAGATTCCAGTCTGTCACTCACTCCCGGGTATCTGTTATTCTATATATAAACCACCCGAACCCCTCGAAAAGATTCCAGTCTGTAACTCACTCCCGGGTATCTGTTATTCGACATATAAACCCCCCCGAACCCCTCGATTAGATTCCAGTCTGTAACTCACTCCCGGCCATCTGTTATTCTATATATAAACCCCTCGATTAGATTCCATTCTGCAACTCACTCCCAGGTATCTGTTATTCTATATATAAACCCCCCGAACCCCTCGATTAGATTCCAGTCTGTAACTCACTCCCGGGTATCTGTTATTCTATATATAAACCACACCGAACACCTCGATTAGATTCCAGTCTGTAACTCACTCCCGGGTATCTGTTATTCTATATATAAACCCCCCGAACCCCTCAATTAGATTCCAGTCTGTCACTCACCCCCGGGTATCTGTTATTCTATATATAAACCCCCCGAACCCCTCAATTAGATTCCAGTCTGTCACTCACCCCCGGGTATCTGTTATTCTATATATAAACCCCCCGAACCCCTCAATTAGATTCCAGTCTGTCACTCACCCCCGGGTATCTGTTATTCTATATATAAACCCCCCGAACCCCTCAATTAGATTCCAGTCTGTAACTCACTCCCGGGTATCTGTTATTCTATATATAAACCACCCGTACCCCTCGATTAGATTCCAGACTGTCACTCACCCCCGGGTATCTGTTATTCTATATATAAACTCCCCGAACCCCTCGATTAGATTCCAGTCTGTAACTCACTCCCGGGTATCTGTTATTCTTTATATAAACCACCCGAACCCCTCGATTAGATTCCAGTCTGTAACTCACTCCCGGGTATCTGTTATTCTATATATAAACCACCCGAACACCTCGATTAGATTCCAGTCTGTAACTCACTCCCGGGTATCTGTTATTCTTTATATAAACCACCCGAACCCCTCGATTAGATTCCAGTCTGTAACTCACTCCCGGATATCTGTTATTCTATATATAAACCCTCCGAACCCCTCGATTAGATTCCAGTCTGTAACTCACTCCCGGGTATCTGTTATTCTATATATAAACCCACCCGAACCCCTCGATTAGATTCCAGTCTGTAACTCACTCCCGGGTATCTGTTATTCTATATATAAACCCACCCGAACCCCTCGATTAGATTCCAGTCTGTAACTCACTCCCAGGTATCTGTTATTCCATATATAAACCCCAAGAAACCCTCGATTAGATTCCAGTCTGTAACTCACTCCCAGGTATCTGTTATTCTATATATAAACCCTCCGAACCCCTCGATTAGATTCCAGTCTGTCACTCACTCCCGGGTATCTGTTATTCTATATATAAACCACCCGAACCCCTCGAATAGATTCCAGTCTGTAACTCACTCCCGGGTATCTGTTATTCTATATATAAAACACCCGAACACCTCGATTAGATTCCAGTCTGTCACTCACCCCCGGGTATCTGTTATTCTATATATAAACCACCCGAACCCCTCGATTAGATTCCAGTCTGTAACTCACTCCCGGGTATCTGTTATTCTATATATAAACCACCCGAACACCTCGATTAGATTCCAGTCTGTAACTCACTCCCGGGTATCTGTTATTCTTTATATAAACCACCCGAACCCCTCGATTAGATTCCAGTCTGTAACTCACTCCCGGATATCTGTTATTCTATATATAAACCCTCCGAACCCCTCGATTAGATTCCAGTCTGTAACTCACTCCCGGGTATCTGTTATTCTATATATAAACCCACCCGAACCCCTCGATTAGATTCCAGTCTGTAACTCACTCCCGGGTATCTGTTATTCTATATATAAACCCACCCGAACCCCTCGATTAGATTCCAGTCTGTAACTCACTCCCAGGTATCTGTTATTCCATATATAAACCCCAAGAAACCCTCGATTAGATTCCAGTCTGTAACTCACTCCCAGGTATCTGTTATTCTATATATAAACCCTCCGAACCCCTCGATTAGATTCCAGTCTGTCACTCACTCCCGGGTATCTGTTATTCTATATATAAACCACCCGAACCCCTCGATTAGATTCCAGTCTGTAACTCACTCCCGGGTATCTGTTATTCTATATATAAAACACCCGAACCCCTCGATTAGATTCCAGTCTGTCACTCACTCCTGGGTATCTGTTATTCTATATATAAATCCCTCGAACCCCTCGATTAGATTCCAGTCTGTCACTCACTCCCGGGTATCTGTTATTCTATATATAAATCCCTCGAACCCCTCGATTAGATTCCAGTCTGTTACTCACTCCCGGGTATCTGTTAGTCTATATATAAACCCCCCCCGAACCCCCCGATTAGATTCCAGTCTGTAACTCACTCCCCAGTATCTGTTATTCTATATATAAACCCCCCGAACCCCTCGATTAGATTCCAGTCTGTAACTCACTCCCCAGTATCTGTTATTCTATATATAAATCCCTCGAACCCCTCGATTAGATTCCAGTCTGTAACTCACTCCCGGGTATCTGTTATTCTATATATAAACCTCCCGAACACCTCAAAAAGATTCCAGTCTGTAACTCACTCCCAGGTATCTGTTATTCGACATATAAACCCCCCGAACCCCTCGATTAGATTCCAGTCTGTAACTCACTCCCGGCCATCTGTTATTCTATATATAAACCCCTCGATTAGATTCCATTCTGCAACTCACTCCCAGGTATCTGTCATTCTATATATAAACCCCCCGAACCCCTCGATTAGATTCCAGTCTGTAACTCACTCCCCAGTATCTGTTATTCTATATATAAACCCCCCGAACCCATCGATTAGATTCCAGTCTGTAACTCACTCCCGGGTATCTGTTATTCTATATATAAACCCCCCGAACCCCTCAATTAGATTCCAGTCTGTCACTCACCCCCGGGTATCTGTTATTCTATATATAAACCCCCCGAACCCCTCAATTAGATTCCAGTCTGTCACTCACCCCCGGGTATCTGTTATTCTATATATAAACCACCCGAACACCTCGATTAGATTCCAGTCTGTAACTCACTCCCGGGTATCTGTTATTCTTTATATAAACCACCCGAACCCCTCGATTAGATTCCAGTCTGTAACTCACTCCCGGGTATCTGATATTCTATATATAAACCCCCCGAACCCCTCGATTAGACTCCAGTCTGTAACTCACTCCCGGGTATCTGTTATTCTATATATAAACCACCTGAACCCCTCCATTAGATTCCAGTCTGTAACTCACTCCCGGGTATCTGATATTCTATATATAAACCCCCCGAACCCCTCGATTAGACTCCAGTCTGTAACTCACTCCCGGGTATCTGTTATTCTATATATAATCCACCCGAACCCCTCGATTAGATTCCAGTCTGTAACTCACTCCCGGGTATCTGTTATTCTATATATAAACCCCCCGAACCCCTCGATTAGATTCCAGTCTGTAACTCACTCCCGGGTATCTGTTATTCTATATATAAACCACCCGAACCCCTCGATTAGATTCCAGTCTGTAACTCACTCCCGGGTATCTGTTATTCTATATATAAACCCCCGAACCCCTCGATTAGATTCTAGTCTGCAACTCACTCCCGGGTATCTGTTATTCTATATATAAACCTCCCGAACCCCTCGATTAGATTCCAGTCTGTAACTCACTCCCGGGTATCTGTTATTCTATATATAATCCACCTGAACCCCTCGATTAGATTCCAGTCTGTAACTCACTCCCGGGTATCTGTTATTCTATATATAAACCACCCGAACCCCTCGATGAGATTCCAGTCTGGAACTCACTCCCGGGTATCTGTTATTCTATATATAAACCACCCCGAACCCCTCGATTAGATTCTAGTCTGCAACTCACTCCCGGGTATCTGTTATTCTATATATAAACCTCCCGAACCCCTCAATTAGATTCCAGTCTGTCACTCACCCCCGGGTATCTGTTATTCTATATATAAACCCCCCGAACCCCTCAATTAGATTCCAGTCTGTCACTCACCCCCGGGTATCTGTTATTCTATATATAAACCACCCGAACACCTCGATTAGATTCCAGTCTGTAACTCACTCCCGGGTATCTGTTATTCTTTATATAAACCACCCGAACCCCTCGATTAGATTCCAGTCTGTAACTCACTCCCGGGTATCTGATATTCTATATATAAACCCCCCGAACCCCTCGATTAGACTCCAGTCTGTAACTCACTCCCGGGTATCTGTTATTCTATATATAAACCACCTGAACCCCTCCATTAGATTCCAGTCTGTAACTCACTCCCGGGTATCTGATATTCTATATATAAACCCCCCGAACCCCTCGATTAGACTCCAGTCTGTAACTCACTCCCGGGTATCTGTTATTCTATATATAATCCACCCGAACCCCTCGATTAGATTCCAGTCTGTAACTCACTCCCGGGTATCTGTTATTCTATATATAAACCCCCCGAACCCCTCGATTAGATTCCAGTCTGTAACTCACTCCCGGGTATCTGTTATTCTATATATAAACCACCCGAACCCCTCGATTAGATTCCAGTCTGTAACTCACTCCCGGGTATCTGTTATTCTATATATAAACCCCCGAACCCCTCGATTAGATTCTAGTCTGCAACTCACTCCCGGGTATCTGTTATTCTATATATAAACCTCCCGAACCCCTCGATTAGATTCCAGTCTGTAACTCACTCCCGGGTATCTGTTATTCTATATATAATCCACCTGAACCCCTCGATTAGATTCCAGTCTGTAACTCACTCCCGGGTATCTGTTATTCTATATATAAACCACCCGAACCCCTCGATGAGATTCCAGTCTGGAACTCACTCCCGGGTATCTGTTATTCTATATATAAACCACCCCGAACCCCTCGATTAGATTCTAGTCTGCAACTCACTCCCGGGTATCTGTTATTCTATATATAAACCTCCCGAACCCCTCGATTAGATTCCAGTCTGTAACTCACTCCCGGGTATCTGTTATTCTATATATAATCCACCTGAACCCCTCGATTAGATTCCAGTCTGTAACTCACTCCCGGGTATCTGTTATTCTATATATAAACCACCCGAACCCCTCGATGAGATTCCAGTCTGTAACTCACTCCCGGGTATCTGTTATTCTATATATAAACCACCCCGAACCCCTCGATTAGATTCCAGTCTGTAACTCACTCCCGGGTATCTGTTATTCTATATATAAACCACACGAACCCCTCGATTAGATTCCAGTCTGTAACTCACTCCCGGGTATTTTATTCTATATATAATCCACCTGAACCCCTCGATTAGATTCCAGTCTGTAACTCACTCCCGGGTATCTGTTAATCTATATATAAACCCCCCGAACCCCTCGATTAGATTCCAGTCTGTAACTCACTCCCGGGTATTTTATTCTATATATAATCCACCTGAACCCCTCGATTAGATTCCAGTCTGTAACTCACTCCCGGGTATCTGTTATTCTATATATAAACCACCCGAACCCCTCGATTAGATTCCAGTCTGTAACACACTCCCGGGTATCTGTTATTCTATATATAAACCCTCCGAACCCCTCGATTAGATTCCAGTCTGTAACTCACTCCCGGGTATCTGTTAATCTATATATAAACCACCCGAAACCCACGATTAGATTCCAGTCTGTAACTCACTCCCGGGTATCTGTTATTCTATATATAAAAACCCGAACCCCTCAATTAGATTCCAGTCTGTAACTCACTCCCGGGTATCTGTTATTCTATATATAAACCACCAGAACCCCTCGATTAGATTCCAGTCTGTAACTCACTCCCGGGTATCTGTTATTCTATATATAAACACCCCCGAACCCCTCGATTAGATTCCAGTCTGTAACTCACTCCCGGGTATCTGTTATTCTATATATAAACCACCTGAACCACTCGATTAGATTCCAGTCTGTAACTCACTCCCGGGTATCTGTTATTCTATATATAAACACCCCCGAACCCCTCGATTAGATTCCAGTCTGTAACTCACTCCCGGGTATCTGTTATTCTATATATAAACACCCCCGAACCCCTCGATTAGATTCCAGTCTGTAACTCACTCCCGGGTATCTGTTATTCTATATATAAACCACCTGAACCACTCGATTAGATTCCAGTCTGTAACTCACTCCCGGGTATCTGTTATTCTATATATAAACACCCCCGAACCCCTCGATTAGATTCCAGTCTGTAACTCACTCCCGGGTATCTGTTATTCTATATATAAACACCCCCGAACCCCTCGATTAGATTCCAGTCTGTAACTCACTCCCGGGTATCTGTTATTCTATATATAAACCACCAGAACCCCTCGATTAGATTCCAGTCTGTAACTCACTCCCGGGTATCTGTTATTCTATATATAAACACCCCCGAACCCCTCGATTAGATTCCAGTCTGTAACTCACTCCCGGGTATCTGTTATTCTATATATAAACCACCTGAACCACTCGATTAGATTCCAGTCTGTAACTCACTCCCGGGTATCTGTTATTCTATATATAAAAAACCCGAACCCCTCGATTAGATTCCAGTCTGTAACTCACTCCCGGGTATCTGTTATTCTATAGATAAATCCCCCGAACCCCTCGATTAGATTCCAGTCTGTAACTCACTCCCGGGTATCTGTTATTCTATATATAAATCCCCCGAACCCCTCGATTAGATTCCAGTCTGTAACTCACTCCCGGGTATCTGTTATTCTGTATATAAACCACCCGAACCCCTCGATTAGATTCCAGTCTGTAACTCACTCCCGGGTATCTGTTATTCTATATATAAATCCCCCGAACCCCTCGATTAGATTCCAGCCTGTAACTCACTCCCGGGTATCTGTTATTCTATATATAATCCACCCGAACCCCTCGATTAGATTCCAGTCTGTAACTCACTCCCGGGTATCTGTTATTCTATATATAAACACCCCCGAACCCCTCGATCAGATTCCAGTGTGTAACTCACTCCCAGGTATCTGTTAATCTATATATAAAAAACCGGAACCCCTCGATTAGGTTCCAGTCTGTAACTCACTCCCGGGTATCTGTTAATCTATATATAAAAAACCGGAACCCCTCGATTAGGTTCCAGTCTGTAACTCACTCCCGGGTATCTGTTATTCTATATATAAACCACCCGAACCCCTCGATTAGATTCCAGTCTGTAACTCACTCCCGGGTATCTGTTATTCTATATATAAAAAACCCGAACCCCTCGATTAGATTCCAGTCTGCAACTCACTCCCGGGTATCTGTTATTCTATATATAAAAAACCCGAACCCCTCGATTAGATTCCAGTCTGTAACACACTCCCGGGTATCTGTTATTCTATATATAAACCCCCCGAACCCCTCGATTAGATTCCAGTCTGTAACTCACTCCCAGCTATCTGTTATTCTATATATAAAAAACCGGAACCTCTCGATTAGGTTCCAGTCTGTAACTCACTCCCGGGTATCTGTTATTCTATATATAATCCACCTGAACCCCTCGATTAGATTCCAGTCTGTAACTCACTCCCGGGTATCTGTTATTCTATATATAAACCACCTGAACCCCTCGATTAGATTCCAGTCTGTAACTCACTCCCGGGTATCTGTTATTCTATATATAAACCACCCGAACCCCTCGATTAGATTCCAGTCTGCAACTCACTCCCGGGTATCTGTTATTCTATATATAATCCACCTGAACCCCTCGATTAGATTCCAGTCTGTAACTCACTCCCGGGTATCTGTTATTCTATATATAAAAAACCGGAACCCCTCAATTAGATTCCAGTCTGTAACTCACTCCCGGGTATCTGTTATTCTATATATAAACCACCCGAACCCCTCGATTAGATTCCAGTCTGTAACTCACTCCCAGGTATCTGTTATTCTATATATAAACACCCGAACCCCTCGATTGGATTCCAGTCTGCAACTCACTCCCGGGTATCTGTTATTCTATACATAAACCACCCGAACCCCTCGATTAGATTCCAGTCTGTAACTCACTCCCGGGTATCTGTTATTCTATATATAAACCCCCCGAACCCCTCGATTAGATTCCAGTCTGTAACTCACTCCCGGGTATCTGTTATTCTTTATATAAACCACCCGAACCCCTCGATTAGATTCCAGTCTGTAACTCACTCCCGGGTATCTGTTATTCTATATATAATCTACCTGAACCCCTCGATTAGATTCCAGTCTGTAACTCACTCCCGGGTATCTGATATTCTATATATAAACCCCCCGAACCCCTCGATTAGACTCCAGTCTGTAACTCACTCCCGGGTATCTGTTATTCTATATATAATCCACCCGAACCCCTCGATTAGATTCCAGTCTGTAACTCACTCCCGGGTATCTGTTATTCTGTATATAAATCCCTCGAACCCCTCGATTAGATTCCAGTCTGTAACTCACTCCCGGGTATCTGTTATTCTATATATAAACCCCCCGAACCCCTCGATTAGATTCCAGTCTGTAACTCACTCCCGGGTATCTGTTATTCTATATATAAACCACCCGAACTCCTCGATTAGATTCCAGTCTGTAACTCACTCCCGGGTATCTGTTATTCTATATATAAACCCCCGAATCCCTCGATTAGATTCTAGTCTGCAACTCACTCCTGGGTATCTGTTATTCTATATATAAACCTCCCGAACCCCTCGATTAGATTCCAGTCTGTAACTCACTCCCGGGTATCTGTTATTCTATATATAATCCACCTGAACCCCTCGATTAGATTCCAGTCTGTAACTCACTCCCGGGTATCTGTTATTCTATATATAAACCACCCCGAACCCCTCGATTAGATTCCAGTCTGTAACTCACTCCCGGGTATCTGTTATTCTATATATAAAAAACCCGAACCCCTCGATTAGATTCCAGTCTGCAACTCACTCCCGGGTATCTGTTATTCTATATATAAAAAACCCGAACCCCTCGATTAGATTCCAGTCTGTAACACACTCCCGGGTATCTGTTATTCTATATATAAACCCCCCGAACCCCTCGATTAGATTCCAGTCTGTAACTCACTCCCAGCTATCTGTTATTCTATATATAAAAAACCGGAACCTCTCGATTAGGTTCCAGTCTGTAACTCACTCCCGGGTATCTGTTATTCTATATATAATCCACCTGAACCCCTCGATTAGATTCCAGTCTGTAACTCACTCCCGGGTATCTGTTATTCTATATATAAACCACCTGAACCCCTCGATTAGATTCCAGTCTGTAACTCACTCCCGGGTATCTGTTATTCTATATATAAACCACCCGAACCCCTCGATTAGATTCCAGTCTGCAACTCACTCCCGGGTATCTGTTATTCTATATATAATCCACCTGAACCCCTCGATTAGATTCCAGTCTGTAACTCACTCCCGGGTATCTGTTATTCTATATATAAAAAACCGGAACCCCTCAATTAGATTCCAGTCTGTAACTCACTCCCGGGTATCTGTTATTCTATATATAAACCACCCGAACCCCTCGATTAGATTCCAGTCTGTAACTCACTCCCAGGTATCTGTTATTCTATATATAAACACCCGAACCCCTCGATTGGATTCCAGTCTGCAACTCACTCCCGGGTATCTGTTATTCTATACATAAACCACCCGAACCCCTCGATTAGATTCCAGTCTGTAACTCACTCCCGGGTATCTGTTATTCTATATATAAACCCCCCGAACCCCTCGATTAGATTCCAGTCTGTAACTCACTCCCGGGTATCTGTTATTCTTTATATAAACCACCCGAACCCCTCGATTAGATTCCAGTCTGTAACTCACTCCCGGGTATCTGTTATTCTATATATAATCTACCTGAACCCCTCGATTAGATTCCAGTCTGTAACTCACTCCCGGGTATCTGATATTCTATATATAAACCCCCCGAACCCCTCGATTAGACTCCAGTCTGTAACTCACTCCCGGGTATCTGTTATTCTATATATAATCCACCCGAACCCCTCGATTAGATTCCAGTCTGTAACTCACTCCCGGGTATCTGTTATTCTGTATATAAATCCCTCGAACCCCTCGATTAGATTCCAGTCTGTAACTCACTCCCGGGTATCTGTTATTCTATATATAAACCCCCCGAACCCCTCGATTAGATTCCAGTCTGTAACTCACTCCCGGGTATCTGTTATTCTATATATAAACCACCCGAACTCCTCGATTAGATTCCAGTCTGTAACTCACTCCCGGGTATCTGTTATTCTATATATAAACCCCCGAATCCCTCGATTAGATTCTAGTCTGCAACTCACTCCTGGGTATCTGTTATTCTATATATAAACCTCCCGAACCCCTCGATTAGATTCCAGTCTGTAACTCACTCCCGGGTATCTGTTATTCTATATATAATCCACCTGAACCCCTCGATTAGATTCCAGTCTGTAACTCACTCCCGGGTATCTGTTATTCTATATATAAACCACCCCGAACCCCTCGATTAGATTCCAGTCTGTAACTCACTCCCGGGTATCTGTTAATCGATATATAAACCACCCGAACCCCTCGATTAGATTCCAGTCTGTAACTCACTCCCGGGTATTTTATTCTATATATAATCCACCTGAACCCCTCGATTAGATTCCAGTCTGTAACTCACTCCCGGGTATCTGTTATTCTATATATAAACCACCCGAACCCCTCTATTAGATTCCAGTCTGTAACACACTCCCGGGTATCTGTTATTCTATATATAAACCCCCCGAACCCCTCGATTAGATTCCAGACTGTAACTCACTCCCGGGTATCTGTTATTCTATATATAAACCACCCGAACCCCTCGATTAGATTCCAGTCTGTAACTCACTCCCGGGTATTTTATTCTATATATAATCCACCTGAACCCCTCGATTAGATTCCAGTCTGTATCTCACTCCCGGGTATCTGTTATTCTATATATAAAAAACCCGAACCCCTCAATTAGATTCCAGTCTGTAACTCACTCCCGGGTATCTGTTATTCTATACATAAACCACCCGAACCCCTCGATTAGATTCCAGTGTGTAACTCCCGCCCGGGTATCTGTTATTCTATATATAATCCACCTGAACCACTCGATTACATTCCAGTCTGTAACTCACTCCCGGGTATCTGTTATTCTATATATAAACCACCCCGAACCCCTCGATTAGATTCCAGTCTGTAACTCACTCCCGGGTATCTGTTAATCGATATATAAACCACCCGAACCCCTCGATTAGATTCCAGTCTGTAACTCACTCCCGGGTATTTTATTCTATATATAATCCACCTGAACCCCTCGATTAGATTCCAGTCTGTAACTCACTCCCGGGTATCTGTTATTCTATATATAAACCACCCGAACCCCTCTATTAGATTCCAGTCTGTAACACACTCCCGGGTATCTGTTATTCTATATATAAACCCCCCGAACCCCTCGATTAGATTCCAGACTGTAACTCACTCCCGGGTATCTGTTATTCTATATATAAACCACCCGAACCCCTCGATTAGATTCCAGTCTGTAACTCACTCCCGGGTATTTTATTCTATATATAATCCACCTGAACCCCTCGATTAGATTCCAGTCTGTATCTCACTCCCGGGTATCTGTTATTCTATATATAAAAAACCCGAACCCCTCAATTAGATTCCAGTCTGTAACTCACTCCCGGGTATGTTATTCTATACATAAACCACCCGAACCCCTCGATTAGATTCCAGTGTGTAACTCCCGCCCGGGTATCTGTTATTCTATATATAATCCACCTGAACCACTCGATTACATTCCAGTCTGTAACTCACTCCCGGGTATCTGTTATTCTATATATAATCCACCTGAACCACTCGATTAGATTCCAGTCTGTAACTCACTCCCGGGTATCTGTTATTCTATATATAAAAAACCCGAACCCCTCGATTAGATTCCAGTCTGTAACTCACTCCCGGGTATCTGTTATTCTATATATAAACCCCCCGAACCCCTCGATTAGATTCCAGTCTGGAACTCACTCCCGGGTATCTGTTATTCTATATATAAAAAACCAGAACCCCTCGATTATATTCCAGTCTGTAACTCACTCCCGGGTATCTGTTATTCTATAAATAAAAAAACCCGAACCCCTCGATTAGATTCCAGTCTGTAACTCACTCCCGGGTATCTGTTATTCTATATATAATCCACCTGAACCACTCGATTAGATTCCAGTCTGTAACTCACTCCCGGGTATCTGTTATTCTATATATAAAAAACCCGAACCCCTCGATTAGATTCCAGTCTGTAACTCACTCCCGGGTATCTGTTATTCTATATATAAAAAACCCGAACCCCTCGATTAGATTCCAGTCTGTAACTCACTCCCGGGTATCTGTTATTCTATATATAAACCCCCCGAAACCCTCGATTAGATTCCAGTCTGGAACTCACTCCCGGGTATCTGTTATTCTATATATAAAAAACCCGAACCCCTCGATTAGATTCCAGTCTGTAACTCACTCCCGGGTATCTGTTATTCTGTATATAAACCACCCGAACCCCTCGATTAGATTCCAGTCTGTAACTCACTCCCGGGTATCTGTTATTCTATATATAAATCCCCCGAACCCCTCGATTAGATTCCAGTCTGTAACTCACTCCCGGGTATCTGTTATTCTATATATAAAAAACCCGAACCCCTCAATTAGATTCCAGTCTGTAACTCACTCCCGGGTATGTTATTCTATATATAAACCCCCGAACCCCTCGATTAGATTCCAGTCTGTAACTCACTCCCGGGTATCTGTTATTCTATATATAAAAAACCCGAACCCCTCGATTAGATTCCAGTCTGTAACTCACTCCCGGGTATCTGTTATTCTATATATAAACCCCCCGAACCCCTCGATTAGATTCCAGTCTGTAACTCACTCCCGGGTATCTGTTATTCTATATATAAAAAACCCGAACCCCTCGATTAGATTCCAGTCTGTAACTCACTCCCGGGTATCTGTTATTCTATATATAAACCACTCGAACCCCTCGATTAGATTCCAGTCTGTAACTCACTCCCGGGTATCTGTTATTCTATATATAAAAAACCCGAACCCCTCGATTAGATTCCAGTCTGTAACTCACTCCCGGGTATCTGTTATTCTATATATAAAAAACCTGAACCCTTCGATTAGATTCCAGTCTGTAACTCACTCCCGGGTATCTGTTATTCTATATATAAACCCCCCGAACCCCTCGATTAGATTCCAGTCTGTAACTCACTCCCGGGTATCTGTTATTCTATATATAAACCCCATAACCCCTCGATTAGATTCCAGTCTGTAACTCACTCCCGGGTATCTGTTATTCTATATATAAACCCCCCGAACCCCTCGATTAGATTCCAGTCTGTAACTCACTCCCGGGTATCTGTTATTCTATATATAAACCACCCGAACTCCTCGATTAGATTCCAGTCTGTAACTCACTCCCGGGTATCTGTTATTCTATATATAAAAAACCCGAACCCCTCAATTAGATTCCAGTCTGTAACTCACTCCCTGGTATCTGTTATTCTATATATAAACCACCTGAACCCCTTGATTAGATTCCAGTCTGTAACTCACTCCCAGGTATCTGTTATTCTATATATAATCCACCTGAACCCCTCGATTAGATTCCAGTCTGTAACTCACTCCTGGGTATCTGTTATTCTATATATAAAAAACCCGAACCCCTCAATTAGATTCCAGTCTGTAACTCACTCCCGGGTATCTGTTATTCTATATATAAAAAACCCGAACCCCTCAATTAGATTCCAGTCTGTAACTCACTCCCTGGTATCTGTTATTCTATATATAAACCCCCCGAACCCCTCGATTAGATTCCAGTCTGTAACTCACTCCCGGGTATCTGTTATTCTATATATAAAAAACCCGAACCCCTCGATTAGATTCCAGTCTGTAACTCACTCCCGGGTATCTGTTATTCGATATATAAACCACCCGAACCCCTCGATTAGATTCCAGTCTGTAACTCACTCCCGGGTATCTGTTATTCTATACATAAACCACCCGAACCCCTCGATTAGATTCCAGTCTGTAACTCACTCCCGGGTATCTGTTGTTCTATATATAATCCACCTGAACCCCTCGATTAGATTCCAGTCTGTAACTCACTCCCGGGTATCTGTTATTCTATATATAAAAAACCCGAACCCCTCGATTAGATTCCAGTCTGTAACTCACTCCCAGGTATCTGTTATTCTATATATAAACCACCCGAACCCCTCGATTAGATTCCAGTCTGTAACTTACTCCTGGGTATCTGTTATTCTATATATAAAAAACCCGAACCCCTCGATTAGATTCCAGTCTGTAACTCACTCCTGGGTATCTGTTATTCTATATATAAACCCCCCGAACCCCTCGATTAGATTCCAGTCTGTAACTCACTCCCGGGTATCTGTTATTCTGTATATAAAAAACCCGAACCCCTCGATTAGATTCCAGTCTGGAACTCACTCCCGGGTATCTGTTATCCTTTTTATAAAAAACCCGAACCCCTCAATTAGATTCCAGTCTGTAACTCACTCCCTGGTATCTGTTATTCTATATATAAACCCCCCGAACCCCTTGATTAGATTCCAGTCTGCAACTCACTCCCGGGTATCTGTTATTCTATATATAAACCACCCGAACCCCTCGATTAGATTCCAGTCTGTAACTCACTCCCGGGTATCTGTTATTCTATATATAAAAAACCCGAACCCCTCGATTAGATTCCAGTCTGTAACTCACTCCCGGGTATCTGTTATTCTATATATAAACCAGCCGAACCCCTCGATTAGATTCCAGTCTGTAACTCACTCCCAGGTATCTGTTATTCTATATATAAATCACCCGAACCCCTCGATTAGATTCCAGTCTGTAACTCACTCCCAGGTATCTGTTATTCTATATATAATCCACCTGAACCCCTCGATTAGATTCCAGTCTGTAACTCACTCCCAGGTATCTGTTATTCTATATATAATCCACCTGAACCCCTCGATTAGATTCCAGTCTGTAACTCACTCTCGGTATCCAATTCTCCGGACAGTAAAGCATCATCAGTTGTTTAAATTGCTCTGAGAACCATTTGCACAGAGATCAGGAAAAGGCAGCAGAAATCCACAAACCACAAAGCACGGGGTTAGATATAGAGTTATGCTCCCTCTACACTGTCCCCATCAAACACTCCCAGGACAGGTACAGTACGGGGGTTAGATACAGAGTAAAACTCCCTCTACACTGTCCCCATCAAACACTCCCAGGACAGGTACAGTACGGGGGTTAGATACAGAGTAAAGCTCCCTCTACACTGTTCCCATCAAACACTCCCAGGACAGGTACAGTACGGGGGTTAGATACAGAGTAAAGCTCCCTCTGCACTGTCCCCATCAAACACTCCCAGGACAGGTACAGTACGGGGTTAGATACAGAGTAGAGCTCCCTGTACACTGTCCCCCATCAAACACTCCCATTGGAACATGACTGCTTGCCTTGACAGTCGTTGTCCAATTTTAAGACAGCAGGAGTCCTTTGGGTCCTGTAATGCTGCAGAGGGCTGCTCAACGATTGACCTTCCCAAATGGCTTGAATGTCAGAGGTCTTGAGAAGAAACCTTTTCAGGAATACGTCCAACCAGAGTTGGTGAAATCTTGATGGCGCGTTCCCCCACTGTCACGTATTCCTGAAGCGTGGATGTTTCAGGTCAGGGGACAATGGAGAAGAAACCCTCTCCCATTCCCCTTTGTTCACACACATACACACACAAACAGACAGACACGGACACACAGACATACACAAACACACACACAAAGACACAGACACACACACACAAGCCACCAGCAAGCCTCTCGGCCTAGTGCTTGGGAGAAGCCTTTGGCCTAGGGTTTGAGGCCTAGGCACAGGCCAGGGAGTAAATTACTGCGAGACATCACAAATGAGGGTTAAAAGGAATTATACTGAACAAATATACACACAAAATAAAAATCTCCATGAGACACAAACAGACAACTTAAGCTTTGGACTAACTAATAGATACAATAAATTAAAGGGTGGGTTGGAGGGATGCGTAGCCAGTTCGATTCTGTGGAAGGCCGAAGTCTTTCTGGAGAGCGAGATTTCCAAAAGTCAGTGAATGAATAAATAATTTATAAATTAAAATGAATTCAAACATAACATGTCAAAGTTCAGTCCCTCAGTTTTGTGTTAACCCACCGGCCTAGTGTTTCAGGCCTTTGCCAAGGGCCCAATTCAGTGATACAGACCTCAGCTGATGTGCAGAGCCAGCAGTCCAGTACAACTTGGAGCACATCAAATGCATTTGCCATGAGACCCTGAGGGAATGTAAGATTGAATAAATGCTAGTCTACAGTCCATGGTGATATCGGGATCCGCTCAAATATTGATCATACATCATTATGCTAGTGTCAGAAGCATTTCCCTTTGCTGAAAGCAGTTTTCATTAAAAGAGCAGATATTGTGTTGTATGTCATGTTGGTTAAATTAGTGCTCTTTGTGTTCAACTTGTGCGAGGAACAGCCCAGGGGTTAGATACAGAGTAAAGCTCCCTCTACACTGTCCCCATCAAACACTCCCAGGACAGGTACAGCACGGGGGTTAGATACAGAGTAAAGCTCCCTCTACACTGTCCCCATCAAACACTCCCAGGACAGGTACAGTACGGGGGTTAGATACAGAGTAAAGCTCCCTCTACACTGTCCCCATCAAACACTGCCCAGGACAGGTACAGCACGGGGGTTAGATACAGAGTAAAGCTCCCTCTACACTGTCCTCATCAAACACTGCCCAGGACAGGTACAGCACGGGGGTTAGATACAGAGTAAAGCTCCCTCTACACTGTCCCCATCAAACACTCCCAGGACAGGTACAGTACGGGGGTTAGATACAGAGTAAAGCTCCCTCTACACTGTCCCCATCAAACACTCCCAGGACATGTACACCTTCTCTCTGGCCTAACCATCTTTACAAACCTTTGACAATCTTTTGTCTGCTGTGTCACAACTTCATCCCAATGGTAGAAACTTGTTCCCTCAACCAGCAACGATCTCAACACTGACATGTGATCCCCTGGGGGCGTGGCCCTCGATTTTGTTCCACTCTGGCCCATAAGTTTATATTTTTACATGTTGAACTGATTGACATGCACTGTAAACAAGCTGCCCGCCTTGGTGTAAGGAGCTGCTATTGGTGTGGAGCCTCATTCCTAGGCCCCATCCAACTCCTTCCCTACCCCCATTGGCGTTAAGCCTCAAAATCTAGGCCCAACCTTGCCCGTCAAAGCCGGCAGCTCCTTCACGGCTACCCTGTCGACTTGAGGCCTGTTCCCCCCCACCATCGGCCCGATCTCGTGCGCCATGGTGGGCGGCTCTGTCCCTGCCCTCACCAGAGCCCTGAATCACGGACGTCAAGAGATTGAGTGCAGACAAGCTCGGAAGTGGTCACACCAGGGCGCACAGCAAACCAGAAAAGAAGAAGGTGAGCTGTGGCATTTTACAATGTCAACATGCAGGTTCTCTCGGGTTTTGACCGTGGGACGGTTGTGAGGAGTCTCCCTCCATGCTGTGCTGCCTCTCAGCGCGAAGGAGGGGCACCATCCTTTCAGCTAATAGTGCGAATAAAAGCCAAATGAAAACTACACCTGACCTAAAACACCAGACAATTCGAGCTGGAAGTTAAAAGAAAAAAAAAATCATTCATTCGGGACAGTTTATTCAAGAGTCTGAGGAGCAGAGGCGTTGTCACGGCAACTCAACACCAGGTCCAATCCGTTCCCATAGAGGCCGAGGACAAGATGGCCGCCTCCTCGCGTGACCGTCAGACCCGGAGAGTTGATCGGTGCCTGACTACCACCCTCGACCCCAAGGGCCAACCGATCCTTGGATATTCGTGCGTTTGAAGAGCAAAAGGCCCCGGTCTTCACCTCTTCGGCCCATCAATGTCATGAAGTTTCTGAGCCTTAGTGTTTAGTTCCTGTCCTCCTTCCCCAGCCTCCCCGGGGTGCGGGGGGTAATTGGGACAGAGGGGTGAGGTCCGAGGAATTCAGAGTAGATCCTTTCCATTCCACCCACTCCGACAACCCCCACCCCCCCCCACCAAGGCTAAGCCCAGGCCTTGTGTTCAGCAGTTGGGAGTTTCTGATACTGAGCCAATGGCTGTCCACACTACCAATCATGCACAGGCCGTTACCTCGGCAATGCAGAAACATCAAAGGAGGCGAGGGAGGCGGACTCAACTAACCCCATAACGTGGGTGACTAGGGAACCTAACCCATCATTCCAATCCCACTGCCCCTTTAAGGGGAGGGCGACAGAGTGTACCACTTCCATGTAGGAGGGGTGTTGGTGGTGTGGTTTTCAACTCAGGCTTCTACTGACGCAAGGCCTGAAATTATCAGCCAGCTTAGACACCATGGGAGGCATCACAGCATTGTCTGCGGGCGCGTTTAGCTCGGGTGTCGCGGGGCAGTGACTGGGATGTGGTGGTTTCTCCTTGTACAACCCTCCCCCTCCAAGCCTGGGGCACTGAGGCCAACTTGTAACCCCGCTCCTCCCCCAGCCCCCCCCAGCCACTGAGATTGGGGATGGGGGTGGATCAGCCTGGTCTGTCACACGCTCGGTGTTCATGCATTAGTCTATCAATGATAAATGGGGTTTGGGTGAAGAATGAGGAGAGTCAGAAGGAGACGGGGTGGGTGGTCTGGGGTTGAGAAGAGCCAGATGTGAACATGCGGTGGGGGAGCAGGATGGGGTGGGGCGGTGGGTGGAGAGGAGAGTGCGTATGGGGAACCTCGTGCCCGGAGTACTAGCTTCCGGCCTTCAGACCGTGGGGGCCAGAGTCCTGGGCCAGGCACATGCCTTGTGCCTGCAGTGCCAAGCAGCGAGGGGGGGTTGTGGGTCAAGAGAGGGTTTTGACATTTCATGGTCTCAATGTCCAATAAGATAGCCCCACCCTCCCCCCTCACCCCTTTGGCAACTGACACATAGGAAATATGCAGCAGTCCAAGAATCAGAAGGCCACAAACACCCATGTGACCAGGCCTCAGGGATCCATGTGACCAGGCCACAGAGACCCACGTGACCAGGCCTCAGGGACCCACGTGACCGGGCCTCAGGGATCCATGTGACCGGGCCTCAGGGACCTACGTGACCGGGCCTCAGGGACCCACGTGACCAGGCCTCAGGGATCCATGTGACCGGGCCTCAGGGACCTACGTGACCGGGCCTCAGAGACCCACGTGACCAGGCCTCAGGGACCCACGTGACCAGGCCTCAGGGATCCATGTGACCAGGCCTCAGGGACCCACGTGACCAGGCCTCAGGGACCCACGTGACCAGGCCTCAGGGACCCACGTGACCAGGCCTCAGGGATCCATGTGACCGGGCCTCAGGGACCTACGTGACCGGGCCTCAGGGACCCACGTGACCAGGCCTCAGGGATCCATGTGACCGGGCCTCAGGGACCTACGTGACCGGGCCTCAGGGATCCATGTGACCGGGCCTCAGGGATCCACGTGACCAGGCCTCAGGGACCCACGTGACCAGGCCTCAGAGACCCACGTGACCGGGCCTCAGGGATCCATGTGACCAGGCCTCAGGGATCCATGTGACCAGGCCTCAGAGACCCACGTGACCAGGCCTCAGGGATCCATGTGACCGGGCCTCAGGGACCTATGTGACCGGGCCTCAGGGACCCACGTGACCGGGCCTCAGGGATCCACGTGACCGGGCCTCAGGGATCCACGTGACCGGGCCTCAGGGATCCACGTGACCGGGCCTCAGGGACCCACGTGACCGGGCCTCAGGGATCCACGTGACCGGGCCTCAGGGACCCACGTGACCGGGCCTCAGAGATCCACGAGACCGGGCCTCAGAGATCCACGTGACCAGGCCTCAGGGATCCATGTGACCAGGCCTCAGGGATCCATGTGACCGGGCCTCAGGGACCTACGTGACCGGGCCTCAGGGACCTACGTGACCGGGCCTCAGGGACCCACGTGACCGGGCCTCGGGGATCCATGTGACCGGGCCTCAGAGACCCACGTGACCGGGCCTCAGGGATCCACGAGACCGGGCCTCAGAGATCCACGTGACCGGGCCTCAGGGACTTACGTGACCGGGCGTCAGGGATCCACGTGACCGGGCCTCAGGGACCCACGTGACCAGGCCTCAGAGATCCACGTGACCGGGCCTCAGAGATCCACATGACTAGGCCTCAGAGATCCACGTGACCAGGCCTCAGAGATGCACGTGACCAGGCCTCAGAGATCCATCTGACCAGGCCTCGGGGACCCATCTGACCAGGCCTCGGGGACCCATCTGACCATGCCTCAGGGACCCACATGACCAGGTCTCAGAACCCCTTTATGTGACAGTAGGCCTCGAGGGCGGAGAGGATGACGTAGAGCAACCACAGAGTCACAAAGAAGATGGAGGTGAAGACCTTGGCTGTCCTCGAACCTCCCAGTTCACCTCCGACCTCTGGTCGTCGCCGGTACATCAGGATGGCGATGGATATAAAGGCGAAGATGGTGAAGAGAGTGACAGAGAAGGCCAGGTTCCCTGGGTTCACGTAGAACTTCTTCCCCTTGCTGGCCCAATAGATGGCAGCCATGGACCAGGCCACACCGATCCCCAGGAACACATTGACTGCGTTGCTCCCGGTCACATTACCAATGGATGCGTCAGCGTACTGGTCCTGAATAGCAGCAACCTTACTCGCAAACGTGTCTGTCCAGAGAGAGGAGAGAGAGAGGAGAGGGTTAGTGACTGGGATCTCGGACAGAGATCTCTTCCGGCTGCGACGGTTCTCATTGGAGCTGGGGAGATTTAATCGTGGCATTCTGGAACGCGCTGCCTGAAAGGGCGGTGGAAGCAGATTCAACAGTAACTTTCAAAAGGGGAATTGGATAAATAGTTGGAAAGGAGAAATTTACAGAGCTGTGGGGGAAAGAGCAGGGGGGGGAGTGGGACTGATTGGAGAGATCTTTCAGAGAGCCAGCACAGGGACGATGGGCTGAATGGCCTCCTCCTGTTCTGTGTGATTCTGCAGTGGCTTCAAAGCAGAAATAACCGAGTCACCCTGAAAAGAATTGCAGGTCATTGCAATTTTCACAGGCGGTTGATATTTATATGTATCCCAAAGCTTCAATCTGTCCTTCAGGAACTAGGGCACAGTGTCCCAGGCAGGGTGGAAACTGGGCAAGGTGTGAAATGTGCCTGAGCTGCGAATGCCCTTCAGGAGATTTCACATCCTAACACACTTTCAGGAAGGATAGGGTCGCCAGTGCTGATTCTCGCCGGGGAGGGAGTGGGGTGTTTACAGGTCCCACAGCTTCCTGCACCCACTTCTGTCCCGATCAGCTGTTATCCCTGGCTCAATGGGCAGCTCACTCGCTTTCTCCATCTCACTCGCCCCTGAGTCACAAGGTTATGGGCTTGAGACCCACTCCAGAGACACCCCCAGTACTGAGGGAGCGCCGCACTGTCGGAGGGTCAGTACTGAGGGAGCGCCGCACTGTCGGAGGGTCAGTACTGAGGGAACGCCGCACAGTCAGAGGGTCAGTACTGAGGGAGCGCCGCACTGTCGGAGGGTCAGTACTGAGGGAGTGCCGCACTGTCGGAGGGTCAGTACTGAGGGAGCGCCGCACTGTCGGAGGGTCAGTACTGAGGGAACGCCGCACAGTCAGAGGGTCAGTACTGAGGGAGCGCCGCACTGTCGGAGGGTCAGTACTGAGGGAGCGCCGCACTGTCGGAGGGTCAGTACTGAGGGAACGCCGCACAGTCAGAGGGTCAGTACTGAGGGAGCGCCGCACTGTCGGAGGGTCAGTACTGAGGGAGTGCCGCACTGTCGGAGGGTCAGTACTGAGGGAGCGCCGCACTGTTGGAGGGTCAGTCCCGAGGGAAAGCCGCACTGTCGGAGGGTCAGTACTGAGGGATCGCCGCACTGTCGGAGGGTCAGTACTGAGGGAGTGCCGCACTGTCGGACGGTCAGTACTGAGGGAGCGCCGCACTGTCGGAGGGTCAGTACTGGGGGAGTGCCGCACTGTCGGAGGGTCAGTACTGAGGGAACGCCGCACAGTCGGAGGGTCAGTACTGAGGGAGCGCCGCACTGTCGGAGGGTCAGTCCTGAGGGAACGCCGCACAGTCAGAGGGTCAGTACTGAGGGAGCGCCGCACTGTCGGAGGGTCAGTACTGAGGGACAACCGCACTGTCGGCAAGTCAGTACTGAGGGAGCGCAGCACTGTCGGAGGGTCAGTACTGAGGGAGCGCAGCACTGTTGGAGGGTCAGTACTGAGGGAGTGCTGCACTGTCAGAGGGTCAGTACTGAGGGAGTGCCGCACTGTCAGCGGGTCAGTACTGAGGGAGCGCCGCACTGTCGGAGGGTCAGTACTGAGGGAGTGCCGCACTGTCGGAGGGTCAGTACTGAGGGAACGGCGCACTGTTGGAGGGTCAATACTGAGGGAGTGCCGCACTGTCGGAGGGTCAGTACTGAGGGAGAACCGCACTGTCGGAGGGTCAGTACTGAGGGAGCGCAGCACTGTCGGAGGGTCAGTACTGAGGGAGTGCTGCACTGTCAGAGGGTCAGTACTGAGGGAGTGCCGCACTGTCAGAGGGTCAGTACTGAGGGAGCGCCGCACTGTCGGAGGGTCAGTACTGAGGGAGTGCCGCACTGTCGGAGGGTCAGTACTGAGGGAGCGCGGCACTGTCGGAGGGTCAGTACTGGGGGAGTGCCGCACTGTCGGAGGGTCAGTACTGAGGGAACGCCGCACAGTCGGAGGGTCAGTACTGAGGGAGCGCCGCACTGTCGGAGGGTCAGTCCTGAGGGAACGCCGCACAGTCAGAGGGTCAGTACTGAGGGAGCGCCGCACTGTCGGAGGGTCAGTACTGAGGGAGTGCTGCACTGTCAGAGGGTCAGTACTGAGGGAGTGCCGCACTGTTGGAGGGTCAGTACTGAGGGAGTGCTGCACTGTCAGAGGGTCAGTACTGAGGGAGTGCCGCACTGTCAGCGGGTCAGTACTGAGGGAGCGCCGCACTGTCGGAGGGTCAGTACTGAGGGAGTGCCGCACTGTCGGAGGGTCAGTACTGAGGGAACGGCGCACTGTTGGAGGGTCAATACTGAGGGAGTGCCGCACTGTCGGAGGGTCAGTACTGAGGGAGAACCGCACTGTCGGAGGGTCAGTACTGAGGGAGCGCAGCACTGTCGGAGGGTCAGTACTGAGGGAGTGCTGCACTGTCAGAGGGTCAGTACTGAGGGAGTGCCGCACTGTCAGAGGGTCAGTACTGAGGGTGCGCCGCACTGTCGGAGGCTCAGTACTGAGGGAGTGCCGCACTGTCGGAGGGTCAGTACTGAGGGAGTGCCGCATTGTCGGAGGGTCAGTACTGAGGGAACGCCGCACTGTCGGTGGGTCAGTACTGAGGGAGCGCCGCACTGTCGGTGGGTCATTACTGAGGGAGAACTGCACTGTCGGAGGGTCAGTACTGAGGGAGCGCAGCACTGTCGGAGGGTCAGTACTGAGGGAGCGCAGCACTGTCGGAGGGTCAGTACTGAGGGAGTGCCGCACTGTCGGTGGGTCAGTACTGAGGGAGAACCGCACTGTCGGAGGGTCAGTACTGAGGGAGAACCACACTGTCGGTGGGTCAGTACTGAGGGAGCGCAGCACTGTCGGAGGGTCAGTACTGAGGGAGTGCCGCACTGTCAGAGGGTCAGTACTGAGGGAGTGCCGCACTGTCGGTGGGTCAGTACTGAGGGAGTGCCGCACTGTTGGAGGGTCAGTACTGAGGGAGTGCCGCACTGTCGGTGGGTCAGTACTGAGGGAGTGCTGCACTGTCGGAGGGTCAGTACTGAGGGAGTGCTGCACTGTCGGAGGGTCAGTACTGAGGGAGTGCTGCACTGTCGGAGGGTCAGTACTGAGGGAGTGCCGCACTGTCGGTGGGTCAGTACTGAGGGAGTGCTGCACTGTCGGAGGGTCAGTACTGAGGGAGTGCCGCTCTGTCGGTGGGTCAGTACTGAGGGAGTGCCGCACTGTCGGTGGGTCAGTACTGAGGGAGTGCTGCACTGTCGGAGGGTCAGTACTGAGGGAGTGCTGCACTGTCGGAGGGTCAGTACTGAGGGAGTGCCGCACTGTCGGTGGGCCAGTACTGAGGGAGTGCCGCACTGTCGGAGGGTCAGTACTGAGGGAGTGCCGCACTGTCGGAGGGTCAGTACTGAGGGAGTGCCGCACTGTCGGTGGGTCAGTACTGAGGGAGTGTCACACTGTCGGAGGGTCAGTACTGAGGGAGTGCCGCACTGTCGGAGGGTCAGTACTGAGGGAGTGCCGCACTGTCGGAGGGTCAGTACTGAGGGAGTGCCGCACTGTCGGAGGGTCAGTACTGAGGGAATGCCGCACTGTCGGAGGGTCAGTACTGAGGGAATGCTGCTCCTATTATTTGCTCATTATCACATCCCAGTTTGTGGGAGCTTGCTGTGTACAGATCGGGGGACAGGAGGAAGGGGGGTGGGGGTGGGGAGTGACCCTCACCTGGAACTGACGTCCCCAGCGCCACAAAGACAATGGCAGTGACGGAATTCTTCAGTCCAATGGTGCATCCGAAATGAGTGGCCAGGTCTCCTGTCAGTGCTGTCAACAGTCCGATCAAAATAATAGAAACGGCAAAACAGGCCCAACCGTTCCAGTACTCTGTCGGAGGTACGAAGGCAAAGAGAACTTTCCAGAACACCGTCAGGAAATGCATGATGTAATCGAAGCAGGAGGGCAGACGTTCCTCACTGACAGCGACTTCATCATCATCCTCACCTGTGGGGAACAGGTACAGTACGGGGTTAGATACAGAGTAAAGCTCCCTCTACACTGTCCCCATCAAACACTCCCAGGACAGGTACAGTACGGGGGTTAGATACAGAGTAAAGCTCCCTCTACACTGTCCCCATCAAACACTCCCAGGACAGGTACAGTACGGGGGTTAGATACAGAGTAAAGCTCCCTCTACACTGTCCCCATCAAACACTCCCAGGACAGGTACAGTACGGGGGTTAGATACAGAGTAAAGCTCCCTCTACACTGTCCCCATCAAACACTCCCAGGACAGGTACAGTACGGGGGTTAGATACAGAGTAAAGCTCCCTCTACACTGTCCCCATCAAACACTCCCAGGACAGGTACAGTACGGGGGTTAGATACAGAGTAAAGCTCCCTCTACACTGTCCCCATCAAACACTCCCAGGACAGGTACAGTACGGGGGTTAGATACAGAGTAAAGCTCCCTCTACACTGTCCCCCATCAAACACTCCCAGGACAGGTACAGTACGGGGGTTAGATACAGAGTAAAACTCCCTCTACACTGTCCTCATCAAACACTCCCTGGACAGGTACAGTACGGGGGTTAGATACAGAGTAAAGCTCCCTCGACACTGTCCCCATCAAACACTCCCAGGACAGGTACAGTACGGGGGTTAGATACAGAGTAAAGCTCCCTCTACACTGTCCCCATCAAACACTCCCAGGACAGGTACAGTACGGGGGTTAGATACAGAGTAAAGCTCCCTCTACACTGTCCCCATCAAACACTCCCAGGACAGGTACAGTACGGGGGTTAGATACAGAGTAAAGCTCCCTCTACACTGTCCCCATCAAACACTCCCAGCACAGGTACAGAACGGGGGTTAGATACAGAGTAAAGCTCCCTCTACACTGTCCCCATCAAACACTCCCAGGACAGGTACAGTACGGGGTTAGATACAGAGTAAAGCTCCCTCTACACTGTCCCCCATCAAACACTCCCAGGACAGGTACAGTACGGGGGTTAGATACAGAGTAAAGCTCCCTCTACACTGTCCCCATCAAACACTCCCAGGACAGGCACAGCACAGCGGTTAGATACAGAGTAAAGCTCCCTCGACACTGTCAGCATCAAACACTCCCAACAACTTTTATTTATTTATTTAGAGATACAGCACTGAATCAGGCCCTTCGGCCCACCGAGTCTGTGCCGACCATCAACCACCCATTTATAAAAAAAAAAAACGGGGGTTAGATACAGAGTAAAGCTCCCTCTACACTGTCCCCATCAAACACTCCCAGGACAGGTACAGTACGGGGGTTAGATACAGAGTAAAGCTCCCTCTACACTGTCCCCATCAAACACTCCCAGGACAGGTACAGTACGGGGGTTAGATACAGAGTAAAGCTGCCTCTACACTGTCCCCATCAAACACTCCCAGGACAGGCACAGCACAGGGGTTAGATACAGAGTAAAGCTCCCTCTACACTGTCCCCATCAAACACTCCCAGGACAGGTACAGTACAGGGGTTAGATACAGAGTAAAGCTCCCTCTACACTGTCCCCATCAAACACTCCCAGGACAGGTACAGTACGGGGGTTAGATACAGAGTAAAGCTCCCTCTACACTGTCCCCATCAAACACTCCCAGGACAGGTACAGTACGGGGGTTAGATACAGAGTAAAGCTCCCTCTACACTGTCCCCATCAAACACTCCCAGGACAGGTACAGTACGGGGGTTAGATACAGAGTAAAGCTCCCTCTACACTGTCCCCATCAAACACTCCCAGGACAGGTACAGTACAGGGGTTAGATACAGAGTAAAGCTCCCTCTACACTGTCCCCATCAAACACTCCCAGGACAGGTACAGTACGGGGGTTAGATACAGAGTAAAGCTCCCTCTACACTGTCCCCATCAAACACTCCCAGGACAGGTACAGTACAGGGGTTAGATACAGAGTAAAGCTCCCTCTACACTGTCCCCATCAAACACTCCCAGGACAGGTACAGTACGGGGGTTAGATACAGAGTAAAGCTCCCTCTACACTGTCCCCATCAAACACTCCCAGGACAGGTACAGTACGGGGGTTAGATACAGAGTAAAGCTCCCTCTACACTGTCCCCATCAAACACTCCCAGGACAGGTACAGTACGGGGGTTAGATACAGAGTAAAGCTCCCTCTACACTGTCCCCCATCAAACACTCCCAGGACAGGTACAGTACGGGGGAATTTTGTGCTGGAATAAATCAGTCTGCCTGATTGACAGAGACTGTGAATTGTAGGGTTGGTTCCGAGGTTGCTCTGTCAGTCAGCTGCTGAGGCAGTGCAGAATGAGACATACTCATTACCTCAGCTGCCATGACTATATTTAATCTCTGTTAGATCAATCTGCTGCCTAATTCAGTAATTATATTAATTTCATTTTGGTAATGGGCACATGGCAATGACAAAGAATATCATTAAAGCACTTGGAGAGAGTTACAGATTAACGGTACACCATCTGTCTGTCAGAAATCTGATCGAGGGCTTTAAACTAATGAAGGGGGTTCGATAGGGTCGACGTGGAGAAGATGTTTCCACTTGTGAGGGAGACCAGAACTAGGGGGGCCATCAATATAAAACAGTCAGTAATAAATCCAATGGGGAATTCAGGAGAATCTCCTTTCCCCAGAGAGTGGGGAGAATGTGGAACTCACTACCACAGGGAGTGCTCGAGGTGGATAGTATCGATATATTTAAGGGGGAAGCTGGATAAACACATGAGGGAGAAAGGAATAGAAGGAGATGGTGATAGGGTGAGATGGAGAGGGGGTGGGAGGAGGCTCGTGTGGAGCAGAAACCCCAACACGGAGCGGATGGGCCGAATGGCCTGTGCCTATCTCCACCACAAACTCTGTTCCCTGCCCACAGATTGAGGCTATGACAAGCCTCTTGTCCATCCCCCGATTCCCAACGCTCCACCATTGGCGGCCGTGCCTTCAGCTGCCTGGGGGCCCTAAGCTCTGGAATTCCCTCCCTAAACCTCTCCGCCTCTCTCTCTCCTCCTTTAAGACGCTCCTTAAAAACCCACCTCTTTGACCGAGCTTTTGGTCACCTGTCCCTAATATCTCCTTGTGTGGCTCGGGGTCAAATTCTGTCTGATTTACGCCCCTGGGAAGCACCGTGGGGGCGTTTTACTGTTAAAGGCGCTAGATAAATGCACTTACTGCCAGTAGAAGGTTTTTGAACCAGTGCCAGACGAGGGACGGGAGCAGCTGATGTTTTGAGCGACATCTCCCGAGAGACAGGCAGTCCCCACCAAAACAGAAGCCGACAGTGCCCTTTTAAAAGAGCTGCTATTGTGTTGCAGGGCTGTAGCCTGTGGGGCCCACCAGATTGGTGCTTACTTATACAGAAGGGATGGGAATGGGGAGTGACTCAGTGCCATCTGGCCAGGGATGGATGACAGTGTCTCGTGACTCCTGTCACAGATGGCAAAGACACTCGCTCTTCATTGTAAAGAGGTGATAAATGTCTTTCTCTCTCTCTCTCGCTCTCTCCCAGTCTCTCCCATTATGTCAAGCTAAACACACAGCAACTGCACAACCGCCTTGGAATAATCCCTCCCCTCCTCCGCTTTACCCCTCGCAGTCCCGTGAATCGGATAAACACTCGAAGAGGGAAGTATTGCAGGGTTGTGGGACATGCAACGGGCTTGGGGGCAGAGGGGGTTGCTCGTGGGACAAATCGGATAGCTCTTTCGAGGAGCCGGCACAGGCACGGTGGCCTGAATGGTCTCACCCCTGTGCGCTGCATTGCTCTGTAACCCGAGTCCTCCCTCTCTATTCCTAACCCTCACTCTTGCAACCCCACCGCCGTCAAAAGCAGATTTTGGGTGAGGCCGTGCCGCCTCACTCAGTTGAGCAGCCCGCCCGTGCTCGGTGTCTGAGGATTGGCAGGGGGGTGGGGGTGCAGTGGGGATGCACGTGGGGGAATTGGGGTGCAGGAGGACAGATACCTCCTCTGGAGCCTGTAAACCCCCGCCCCAAACCCTCCCTGGCCACTGACTGGAGGGTGGGGAATGGGGTGGGGTCGGGGAGAAGACACTGGGGTAAATTTATAGGCACCGCCCCCCCCCCACCCTAGGCAGTGGAGGGGAGCTGGGGGCCTGGGGTGGGTATGTGTCCCGCTTCTGATCGCTGCTGGATGAGGACCCACGTGGTCGAATAGCTGCTCAGGCTCGTTCCAGAGAAATGGGACTTTTTGGTACCCACCTGAACCCAGTTACCCCAGAAGGAGGCTGCCCCACTTTGGGAGAGAAGTGGGGAGGGGGTGGGAACTAAACACAAGATCTTTCCAGAAGCTTTGCAGTTACTCAGTCCTGACCCAGGCCTCAATCCCGCTCTCACTCTCTCTCGCTCTCTCGTCAGCTGGTGCTTAGTGAAGTGTTCAGTCAACCAGAAGTAGTAATTATCGACTACACAAGCAGCTTGACACTGAAATACTGCGTTAAATACTGAATTTATGACCAGCCCGGCCGGTGTGGTGGGGCGGGGTGCGCAGGGACTGGGGATTTCGTCATGAAATGGGGCAGATTCCAGAAAACAGCCGAGGCAGACAGATAATGGCCGGGCAAACAGTGAGGATGATGCAAACCGCCTGCAACTGGACATAGACAGACTAGCAGAATGGGCAGAGAGGTGGCAGATGGAATTTAATACTGACAAGTGTGAGGTGATGCTTTTTGACAGAAGGATTAGGGAGAGGCAATATAGAGTTAATGACACAGTTCGAAAGAGTGTGCAGGATCAGAGGGACCTGGGGGTACATGTGCATCGATCTCTGAAGGTGACATATTGAGAAAGTGGTTAGTAAAGCGTTTGGGATCTTGGGCTTCAGAAACAGAGACATTGAGTACAAAAGCAGGGAAGTTATGCTGAATCTTTATAAAGCTCTGGTTAGGCCCCAACTGGTGTATTGTGTCCAGTTCTGGTCACCACACTGGTGGAAGGATGTGAGGGTCCTTGAGAGGGTGCAGAGGGGATTTACCGGAATGGTTCCCGGGATGAGGGATTTTAGTTACAGGGTGAGGTTGGAGAAGCAGGGGTTGTTCTTGGAGCACAGGACATTGAGGGGAGATTTGATAGAGGTGTACAAGATTATGACAGGTGTAGAGACATTAGACAAAAGAAAACTGTTCCCATTAACTAATGGTACAAGGACCAGGGAACACAGATTGAAGATTTGGACAAGAGATGCAGGGGGGAATATGAGGAAGCACTTTTTTTTTATAGACAGTGCGTGAGAATGACCTGGAACTCACTGCCCATGAGGATGGTGGAAGTGAAGAGAATCAGTGATTTCAAAAGGAAATTGGATAAACTTACAGAACTACGGGGCCCGAGTGGGACAGACTGGATTGTTCTGTGAAGAGCTGCCAGGGAACTGATGGGCCGAAGGGCCAACTTCTACTCCATAAATGATTCTACGACTCTCATCTACCCTGCTAATTCCTTTCCATATTCCGAAAAACCTCAATCAAATCACCCCATTAACCTTCTGTCTTCCAGGAAATATAAGCCCACTTTATCTTGGTGTCAGTCGAGGATCAGTGGGTAACTCGGTCTCACTGTCTGACAGAGTCAGGAGGCAGTGGGTACGAGCTCCCACCCCAGAGACCTCAGTCCCATAATCCAGGCTGACAGTCCACACTGCCAGGACTGAGGGAGTGCCGCACTGTCGGAGGGTCAGTACTGAGGGAGTGCCGCACTGTCGGAGGGTCAGTACTGAGGGAGTGCCGCACTGTCGGAGGGTCAGTACTGAGGGAGCGCTGCACTGTCGGAGGGTCAGTACTGAGGGAGTGCCGCACTGTCGGAGGGTCAGTACTGAGGGAGTGCCGCACTGTCGGAGGGTCAGTACTGAGGGAGCGCTGCACTGTCAGAGGGTCAGTACTGAGGGAGTGCCGCACTGTCGGAGGGTCAGTACTGAGGGAGCGCTGCACTGTCGGAGGGTGAGTACTGAGGGAGCGCCGCACTGTCGGAGGATCAGTACTGAGGGAGTGCCGCACTGTCGGAGGGTCAGTACTGAGGGAGCGCTGCACTGTCGGAGGGTGAGTACTGAGGGAGCGCCGCACTGTCGGAGGATCAGTACTGAGGGAGTGCCGCACTGTCGGAGGGTCAGTACTGAGGGAGCGCTGCACTGTCGGAGGGTCAGTACTGAGGGAGTGCCGCACTGTCAGAGGGTCAGTACTGAGGGAGTGCCGCACTGTCGGAGGGTCAGTACTGAGGGAGTGCCGCACTGTTGGAGGGTCAGTACTGAGGGAGTGCCGCACTGTCGGAGGGTCAGTACTGAGGGAGCGCCGCACTGTCGGAGGGTCAGTACTGAGGGAGCGCCGCACTGTCGGAGGGTCAGTACTGAGGGAGTGCCGCACTGTCGGAGGGTCAGTACTGAGGGAGTGCCGCACTGTCGGAGGGTCAGTACTGAGGGAGTGCGCACTGTCGGAGGGTCAGTACTGAGGGAGTGCCGCACTGTCGGAGGGTCAGTACTGAGGGAGCGCCGCACTGTCAGAGGGTCAGTACTGAGGGAGTGCCGCACTGTCGGAGGGTCAGTACTGAGGGAATGCCGCACTGTCGGAGGGTCAGTACTGAGGGAGTGCCGCACTGTTGGAGGGTCAGTACTGAGGGAGCGCTGCACTGTCGGAGGGTCAGGACTGAGGGAGTGCTGCACTGTCGGAGGGTCAGTACCGAGGGAGTGCCGCACTGTCGGAGGGTCAGTACTGAGGGAATGCCGCACTGTCGGAGGGTCAGTACTGAGGGAGTGCCGCACTGTTGGAGGGTCAGTACTGAGGGAGCGCTGCACTGTCGGAGGGTCAGGACTGAGGGAGTGCCGCACTGTCGGAGGGTCAGTACTGAGGAGCGCTGCACTGTCAGAGGGTCAGTACTGAGGGAGCGCTGCACTGTCGGAGGGTCAGGACTGAGGGAGTGCCGCACTGTCGGAGGGTCAGTACTGAGGAGCGCTGCACTGTCGGAGGGTCAGTACCGAGGGAGTGCCGCACTGTCGGAGGGTCAGTACTGAGGGAATGCCGCACTGTCGGAGGGTCACTACTGAGGGAGTGCCGCACTGTCGGAGGGTCAGTACTGAGGGAGCGCCGCACTGTCAGAGGGTCAGTACTGAGGGAGTGCCGCACTGTCGGAGGGTCAGTACTGAGGGAATGCCGCACTGTCGGAGGGTCAGTACTGAGGGAGTGCCGCACTGTTGGAGGGTCAGTACTGAGGGAGCGCTGCACTGTCGGAGGGTCAGGACTGAGGGAGTGCCGCACTGTCGGAGGGTCACTACTGAGGAGCGCTGCACTGTCAGAGGGTCAGTACTGAGGGAGCGCTGCACTGTCGGAGGGTCAGGACTGAGGGAGTGCCGCACTGTCGGAGGGTCAGTACTGAGGAGCGCTGCACTGTCGGAGGGTCAGTACCGAGGGAGTGCCGCACTGTCGGAGGGTCAGTACTGAGGGAATGCCGCACTGTCGGAGGGTCACTACTGAGGGAGTGCCGCACTGTCGGAGGGTCAGTACTGAGGGAGCGCCGCACTGTCAGAGGGTCAGTACTGAGGGAGTGCCGCACTGTCGGAGGGTCAGTACTGAGGGAATGCCGCACTGTCGGAGGGTCAGTACTGAGGGAGTGCCGCACTGTTGGAGGGTCAGTACTGAGGGAGCGCTGCACTGTCGGAGGGTCAGGACTGAGGGAGTGCCGCACTGTCGGAGGATCAGTACTGAGGAGCGCTGCACTGTCAGAGGGTCAGTACTGAGGGAGTGCTGCACTGTCGGAGGGTCAGTACCGAGGGAGTGCCGCACTGTCGGAGGGTCAGTACTGAGGGAATGCCGCACTGTCGGAGGGTCAGTACTGAGGGAGTGCCGCACTGTTGGAGGGTCAGTACTGAGGGAGCGCTGCACTGTCGGAGGGTCAGGACTGAGGGAGTGCCGCACTGTCGGAGGGTCAGGACTGAGGAAGTGCCGCACTGTCGGAGGGTCAGTACTGAGGAGCGCTGCACTGTCGGAGGGTCAGTACCGAGGGAGTGCCGCACTGTCGGAGGGTCAGTACTGAGGGAATGCCGCACTGTCGGAGGGTCACTACTGAGGGAGTGCCGCACTGTTGGAGGGTCAGTGCTGAGGGAGTGCCGCACTGTCGGAGGGTCAGTACTGAGGGAGCGCCGCACTGTCAGAGGGTCAGTACTGAGGGAGTGCCGCACTGTCGGAGGGTCAGTACCGAGGGAGTGCCGCACTGTCGGAGGGTCAGTACCGAGGGAATGCCGCACTGTCGGAGGGTCAGTACTGAGGGAGTGCCGCACTGTTGGAGGGTCAGTACTGAGGGAGCGCTGCACTGTCGGAGGGTCAGGACTGAGGGAGTGCCGCACTGTCGGAGGGTCAGTACTGAGGGAGTGCTGCACTGTCGGAGGGTCAGTACTGAGGGAGTGCCGCACTGTCGGAGGTGCCGTCTTTCAGATGAGACATTAAACCGAGGCCCCCGTCTGCCCTCTCGGGTGGGTGTAAAAGATCCCACGGCCACTATTGGAAGAAGAGCAGGGGAGTTCTCCCCGGTGTCCTGGGGACAATATTTATCCCCTCAACAAATATCTCTTGAAAAAAAAAAGCAGATGACATGTCGCTGTCACATTGCGGTTTGTGGGATCTTGCTGTGCGCACGTTGGGACTGATCAGGAAGTATTCCATTGGCTATGAAGCATTATTGGACTTCCTGAGGGGTAGTAAGGGTCATTCTTCTGTTAGGGGCGATCCCGGGGACTGTGCCTCGTGCCCAAACCTGCCCCACACCAACCGTCCCTGAAGGCGGTACACGTTGGTCGTCCCAGTACATACCGGCACTGACTGTCACAGCGTTGACAAACTGCTCCCGCCAGCTACTGCTGCTCACCACCAAGGCGAGGTTTGTTTTCTTAATCAGCTTGTCCACGGTGCTCTGTCAAAATAACATCCAGAGCAAGAGGAGAGAAAATGGCTGCTTTAGTTACTCCATTAGACTGTGAAAAAAAAACACACACAGGAACAGGGGGAGGCCATTCAGCCCCTCCTTTAGCCTGTCACACAGGAATAGGAGAAGGCCATTCAGCCCCTCTCAAAACTGTCTCCCCATTCACGGGCTGCCACCCACCCACCCTTGGGACCTCAATCAAGGGGTCACTCCTTTGGCGGGCTATTCGACCTTGAGGTGCGCTGCACCTAAGCACAATTGCAGCACCCGCCCCCCCCCCCCCCCCCCCCCCAACACGTGCCCGACACAGCAGGAGTTTGCTGGACATCAGTCAGGAGTGCGAAGGCAGGCCAATTACGTCCCTGCTATCCCCCCCCACCCCCCCCACCTCGCCCAAATGCAGGGGGTTCTGAGGCCGACTGTTACTGCTCCCACCTCGGCCCCTGCAGATACGATGCAGGCCTGCTCACCTTGAACTCGTACGATTCCTCAATGACGATCTCCATCTTGACCACCTCTCCCAGGCATGGACACCCCAACTTGGCGACTGTCTCCTCCTCATCCTCCACGGTGACGGGCCTGTTGTCGTTGGAATCGCCTGAGGACAAGAGTTCAAAGGTTACAGGTCAAGACGGCAAAACGCGGGGAAAGGCGCAAAGATCAAACCTCGCTCGGCCACATCACTGGGCAGGGAAGACTTAACGTCGGTGTGCGGACTGGAGTTACATATAGGCCCAGACCGGGTAAGAACGACAGGTTCCCTTCCCGAAAGGACATCACTGAACTGGCTGGGTTTTTAATGATGATCTGACAGATTTATGGTCTCTGTCACTGACTCTGGATTAAAATCAAAGTGAACCCAATGATGTTTTATCAATACATTAAGAGTATGAGGATAACTAAGGAGAGAGTAGGGCCCATAAAAGATCAAAAAGGGAACCTATGTGTTGGGGTGAAAGATGTTGGTGTGGTTCTTAATGAATACTTTGCGTCTATCTTCACAAAAGAGGGGGACGATGCAGATATTGTGAAGTATTGGATGTGATAAACATGGGGAGAGAGGAAGTATTAATGGGATTAGTATCCCTGAAAGTTGATAAATCACCAGGGCCGGATGAAATGTACCCTAGGCTGTTAAAAGAAGCAAGAGAGGAAATAGCAGAGGGTCTGACCATCATTTTCCAGTCCTCACTGGATACAGGTGTGGTGCCGGAGGATTGGAGAATTGCTAACATTGTACCTCTGTTTAAAAAGGGGAGTGAGGGATAGACCGATTTAATTACAGGCCAGTCAGTCTAACCTCAGTCGTGAACAAATTATTGGAATCTATTCTGAGAGACAGGATAAACTGTCACTTAGAAAGGTACAGGTTAATCAAGGACAGTCAGTGTGGATTTGTTAAGGGAAGATCTTGTTTGACCAACTTGAAGAAGTAACAAGGAAGATAGATGAGGGTAGTGCAGTTGATGTGGTCCACATGGATTTTTGCAAGGCTTTTGACAAGGTCCAACATGGCAGACTGGTAAAAAAAATAACATCCCATGGGATCCAGGGAAATGCAGCAAGGTAGATACAAAATTGGCTCAGTGGCAGGAAACAAATGGTAATTGTTGACGGGTGTTTTAGTGACTGGAGAGCTGTTTCCAGTGGTGTTCCGCAAGGCTCAGTACTCGGTCCCCTGCTATTTGTGATATATATTAACGATTTGGATGTAAATGTAGGGGACATGATCAAGAAGTTTGCAGACGACACAAAGATTGGCCGTGTGGTAAATAGTGAGGAGGATTGCTGTAGGCTGCAGGAAGATATTGATGGTCTGGTCAGATGGGCAGAAATGTGGCAAATGGAATTCAACCTGGAGAAGTGTGAGGTGATGCATTTGGGGAGGTCAAACAAGGCAAAGGAATACACGATTAATGGGAAAATACTGAGAAGTGTAGAGGAAGTGAGGGATCTTGGAGTGAATGTCCACAGATCCCTGAAAGTAGCAGGACAGGTCGATAAGGTGGTTAAGAAGGCAAATGGAATCCTTTCCTTTATTAGCCGAGGTACAGAATACAAGATCAGGGATGTTATGCTGGAACTGTATAACTCATTGGTTAGACCACAACTTGAGTATTGTGTGCAGTTCTGGTCACCTCATTACAGAAAGGATGTAATTGCACTAGAGAGGGGACAGAGGAGATTCACGAGGATGTTGCCAGGACTGGAAAAATGCAGCTATGAGGAAAGATTGGATAGGCTGGGGTTGTTCTCCCTGGAACAGAGAAGGCTGAGGGGAGATCTGATTGAAATGTACAAAATGTTGAGGGGACTGGATAGAGTGGAGGTGAAGGGTCGATTCACCTTAGCAGAGAGGTCAGTGACGAGGGAGCAGAGATTTAAAGTGATTAGGAGAGAACTTAGAGAGGAGATGAGGAAAAACCTTTTCACCCAGAGGATGGAGACGGTCTGGAACCCAGCACATAGATGGCAGCACCCTCTCTTGCCTCTGAGTCACAAGGTGCTGAGTTTGACCTCCGACCCCAGAGACTTGAGTCCGACACTCCAAGTGGGATACTGAGAGAGCGCTGCACTGTCAGAGGGTCAGTGCTGAGGGAGTGCCACACTGTCAGAGGGTCAGTGCTGAGGGAGTGCCGCACTGTCAGAGGGTCAGTACTGAGGGAGTGCCGCACTGTCGGATGGTCAGTACTGAGGGAGTGCCGCACTGTTGGAGGGTCAGTACTGAGGGAGTGCTGCACTGTCGGAGGGTCAGTACTGAGAGAGCGCTGCACTGTCAGAGGGTCAGTACTGAGGGAGCGCTGCACAGTCAGAGGGTCAGTGCTGAGGGAGTGCCACACTGTCAGAGGGTCAGTACTGAGGGAGTGCTGCACTGTCGGAGGGTCAGTACTGAGGGAGCGCTGCACAGTCAGAGGGTCAGTGCTGAGGGAGTGCCACACTGTCAGAGGGTCAGTACTGAGGGAGTGCCGCACTGTCGGAGGGTCAGTACTGAGGGAGTGCCACACTGTCAGAGGGTCAGTACTGAGGGAGTGCCGCACTGTCGGAGGGTCTGTACTGAGGGAGTGCCGCACTGTCGGAGGGTCAGTACTGAGGGAGTGCCGCTCTGTCAGAGGGTCAGTACTGAGAGAGGGCTACACTGTCGGAGGGTCCGTACTGAGGGAGTGCTGCACTGTCGGAGGGGCAGTACTGACGGAGTGCCACTCTGTCGGAGGGTCAGTACTGAGGGAGTGCTGCACTGTCTAAGGGTCAGCACTGAGGGAGCGCCGCACTGTCGGAGGGTCAGTACTGAGGGAGTGCCGCACTGTCAGAGGTGCTGTCTTTCAGATGAGACATTAAACCGAGGCCCCCGTCTGCCCTCTCGGGTGGGTGTAAAAGATCCCACGGCCACTATTGGAAGAAGAGCAGGGGAGTTCTCCCCGGTGTCCTGGGGACAATATTTATCCCTCAACCAACATCAGTAAAAACAGATGATCCGGGTCATTATCACATTGCTGTTTGTGGGATCTTGCTGTGCACAAATTGGCTGCTGCGTTTCCTCCATTACAACAGTGACCACACTTCAAAAAGTCCCTCATTGTCTGTGAGGGGTTTTGGGACGTCCCGAGGGGGTGAAAGGTGCTGGAGAGATGAGGAATTTTTCCCTTTGATGAAATGCAGAATGATCTTAGTCGTCTCCTCCCTCAGCCTCGCCTCGAACCCGTCTCCTCCCTCAGCCTCGCCTCGAACCCGTCTCCTCCCTCAGCCTCGCCTCGAACCCGTCTCCTCCCTCAGCCTCGCCTCGAACCCGTCTCCTCCCTCAGCCTCGCCTCGAATCCGTCTCCTCCCTCAGCCTCGCCTCTACCCCGTCTCCTCCCTCAGCCTCGCCTCTACGGTCTACAGACTTTGGAAAGACTCAAGCCGTTTCCCTAATTCTCCATGCCTTCTCCGATACTCTCGCTAACCCCACACGTCTACACAGTGCAGGCCTCAGGCCTCAGGCCTACTTCTGGACAGAAATGGCAGCTCACCTCGTTTCTTTCCGATTGCAACCAGCACTGGTTCACCCAGCTCAACGAAAAAATTTTTGTTCTTCTCGTATTCTTCATCATCGATGATCTGGATTTCAATCATTTGCCTAAAACGGGAAGGGAATGAGAGAGAGGGGTCAAAATAACACACAATCAGAACAAACAGCATAGCGTCATGAGGTGAGGGCTCAAAGCCCCCCACTCCAGAGATTCGAGCACCATAATCCAGTCCGACATTCCCAGTGCCGGTAATGAGGGAGTGCCGCACTGTCGGAGGGTCAGTACTGAGGGAGTGCCACACTGTCGGAGGGTCAGTACTGAGGGAGCGCCGCACTGTCGGAGGGTCAGTACTGAGGGAGTGCCGCACTGTCGGAGGGTCAGTACTGAGGGAGTGCTGCACTGTCGGAGGGTCAGTACTGAGGGAGTGCCGCACTGTCGGAGGGTCAGTACTGAGGGAGTGCCGCACTGTCGGAGGGTCAGTACTGAGGGAGTGCTGCACTGTCGGAGGGTCAGTACTGAGGGAGCGCCGCACTGTCGGAGGGTCAGTACTGAGGGAGTGCCGCACTGTCAGAGGGTCAGTACTGAGGGAGTGTTGCACTGTTGGAGGGTCAGTACTGAGGGAGTGCCGCACTGTCGGAGGGTCAGTACTGAGGGAGTGCCGCACTGTCGGAGGGTCAGTACTGACGGAGCGCCGCACTGTCGGAGGGTCAGCACTGAGGGAGCGCCGCACTGTCGGAGGGTCAGCACTGAGGGAGTGCTGCACTGTCGGAGGGTCAGTACTGAGGGAGTGCCACACTGTCGGAGGTGCTGTCTTTCAGATGAGACATTAAACCGAGGCCCCCGTCTGCCCTCTCGGGTGGGTGTAAAAGATCCCACGGTCACTATTGGAAGAAGAGCAGGGGAGTTCGCCTCGGTGTCCTGGGGCCAATATTTATCCCTCAACCAACATCACTAAAAACAGATGATCCGGGTTGTTATCACATTGCTGTTTGTGGGATCGGACTGTGTACAAATTGGCTGCTGCACATCCGGTCATGAAAAGGCTGATTTGAATTGCACCCCATGCTAAGCTATTCAAATCGGTATTACAGTCATGCTAGCTGCTGTTTGATGTCCTGGGTTTTGAGGAGGAGGAGGGGGAGGGTGCGTGAAGTTACTGTTGTAATGTAGGAAACGCAGCAGTCAAATCACGCACAGCAAGATCCCGTTACCATGGGCTCCAGGTTCCTGCAGCACTCACACATGCTGTAACCGCGCGATATCCTGTCCCTTGAGCACAGGCTGCCCTGCTCTAGCTCACCTGCCCCAAGTGGCCATTTATCACAAGCACCGGCTGGATATTCCACCATGCGGGGCATCGCGGTTGCGCCCCATCCTGTCCACAAGCACTTCTCCCATTGTGGCGGGCGGGGGGGTGTTGCTGACGGTGGGACTGGGTGGTGAGTGGACAGGAATCTGGAGCTGGAACCCAAAATGTTTTACCCACCTCTCCCCCCCTTCCAGTCGAGGGGCACTGAGGCCAACTGTAGTCACTTTGGCGTAGGGCAGGAGTACAGCCTGCAGGGGGAGCTGTCGGACAGTGGACAAGAAATGGCTCTCACCTAATGTCCCACTTGTAGCACAACAAGGCATCACCTCTCTCTCTCTCTCTGTCTCTCCCTCTGTCTATCTCTTTCTTTCTGTCTGTCTCTCTCTCTCTCTCTGTCTATCTCTTTCTCTCTGCCTATGTCTCTCTATCTCTGCCTGCCTCCATCACTCTCTCTCTCTCTCTGCCTCCCTCTGTTTGTCTCTCTGTCTTTCTCTCTCTCTCTCTCTCTCACTTCCTGTCTCTCTACCTCCCTCGCTCTGTCTCTCCCACTCTCTCTCTCTTCCTGTCTCTCTCTCTGCCTCCCTCTCTCTGTCTCTCTCTCAAACTGGCTATCTCACTCTAATTCTGTCTCACTCTCTCTCTCTCCCTGCCTCTCTCTCTTCCTCTGTCTCTCTCTCTCTCTCTATCCCCCTGTTGTTTACCAGTTATCGGTACTCCGCTGGGAGATTCCTCAATAAACCCCAGGGAGCTGTACGAACTTTGCTAAGTGCCCAAACACCATCTTCCGATATGCTTGGCCAATCACAACAGCACGGGCAATGACTGACAGGCACTGGGCTGTCCCACCCCTCCGACAGTGCAGCACTCCCTCAGTACTGACCCTCCGACAGTGCGGCACTCCCTCAGTACTGACCCTCCGACAGTGCAGCGCTCCCTCAGTACTGACCCTCCGACAGTGCGGCACTCCCTCAGTACTGACCCTCCGACAGTGCGGCACTCCCTCAGTACTGACCCTCCGACAGTGCAGCGCTCCCTCAGTACTGACCCTCCGACAGTGCGGCACTCCCTCAGTACTGACCCTCCGACAGTGCGGCACTCCCTCAGTACTGACCCTCCGACAGTGCGGCGCTCCCTCAGTACTGACCCTCCGACAGTGCGGCACTCCCTCAGTACTGACCCTCCGACAGTGCAGCACTCCCTCAGTACTGACCCTCCGACAGTGCGGCACTCCCTCAGTACTGACCCTCCGACAGTGCGGCGCTCCCTCACTACTGACCCTCCGACAGTGCGGCACTCTCTCAGTACTGACCCTCCGACAGTGCGGCACTCACTCAGTAGTGACCCTCCGACAATGCGGCACTCACTCAGTACTGACCCTCCGACAGTGCGGCACTCACTCAGTAGTGACCCTCCGACAATGCGGCACTCACTCAGTACTGACCCTCCGACAGTGCGGCACTCCCTCAGTACTGACCCTCTGACAGTGCCAGCCTGGATTATGGGTCTGACGGCTGTAGTAAGGGCTCGAACCCCTGCAGTTGTGTGTCCAGACGAGCGAGTGAGAGCTCTCTCACTGACTCAATGCAGAGTGGAGACGGTTGCTACAGATATGTCACCCAATGCTGTGAGGGCTCTGTCCCAATTCAAGGACAGTTGTCAGTGGGCTGTGAAAGATGCTGTGGGAGAGAGTGAGGCAGTTTCCAAAGCAACTGGCATCAGAACTGAAGGACAGTGGAAGCAAGCACACAGTAAACACAGGCTCCTGTTAACATGAATAAAACCCATTCACGACCAGTTGCAGCAATCTTCCCCCAAATGCTGGAAAACTGGAGCTGGTGGGAAGAAAAATCCACAAGCGACTGTTTGCGGATTTAAAAATAAGTGTCCCAGTGTGCGTACTCTGTATGTCCAGCAGACTCACAGTCTTCTCCTACTTAAAGCAGAATGGCACACTGACACATTACAATGGAATATCACAGATTCCTCCTGCAATTCAGCCCCTCCCGGACTCACTCCGAGTCCCCCTGTGTTCACACCGTCTCCCCCTGTGTTCACTGAACAACACTGACTCCCGGTCCGGCAACACCTCGATTTTAAAATTCTCATCCTCCTGTTCAAATCCCTCCATGACCTCCTCACTCCCCTCCCTACATCTGTAACCTCCTCCAGCCACGACAACCCTCCCTATCTCTGTAACCTCCTCCAGCCCCGGCAACCCTCCCTGTCTCTGTAACCTCCTCCAGCCCCGACAACCCTCCCTATCTCTGTAACCTCCTCCAGCCCCGGCAACCCTCCCTGTCTCTGTAACCTCCTCCAGCCCCGACAACCCTCCCTATCTCTGTAACCTCCTCCAGCCCCGACAACCCTCCCTATCTCTGTAACCTCCTCCAGCCCCGACAACCCTCCCTATCTCTGTAACCTCCTCCAGCCCCGACAACCCTCCCTATCTCTGTAACCTCCTCCAGCCCCTACAACCCTCCCTATCTCTGTAACCTCCTCCAGCCCCTACAACCCTCCCTATCTCTGTACCCTCCTCCAGCCCCTACAACCCTCCCTATCTCTGTAACCTCCTCCAGCCCCTACACCCCTCCCTATCTCTGTAACCTCCTCCAGCCCCAACAAACCTCCCTATCTCTGTAACCTCCTCCAGCCCCTACAACCCTCCCTATCTCTGTAACCTCCTCCAGCCCCTACAAACCTCCCTATCTCTGTAACCTCCTCCAGCCCCGACAACCCTCCCTATCTCTGTAACCTCCTCCAGCCCCTACAACCCTCCCTATCTCTGTAACCTCCTCCAGCCCCTACAACCCTCCCTATCTCTGTAACCTCCTCCAGCCCCTACAACCCTCCCTATCTCTGTACCCTCCTCCAGCCCCTACAACCCTCCCTATCTCTGTAACCTCCTCCAGCCCCTACAACCCTCCCTATCTCTGTAACCTCCTCCAGCCCCTACAACCCTCCCTATCTCTGTACCCTCCTCCAGCCCCTACAACCCTCCCTATCTCTGTAACCTCCTCCAGCCCCTACACCCCTCCCTATCTCTGTACCCTCCTCCAGCCCCTACAACCCACCCTATCTCTGTAACCTCCTCCAGCCCCTACAACCCTCCCTATCTCTGTAACTTCCTCCAGCCCCTACAACCCTCCCTATCTCTGTAACCTCCTCCAGCCCCTACCACCCTCCGAGATCTCTGCGCTCCCTCCAATTCCAGCCTCTTGTCCATCCCCCGATTCCCATCGCTCCACCATTGGCGGCCGTGCCTTCAGCTGCCTGGGGCCCGAAGCTCTGCGGTTGCTGTCAAAGAACACTTAAACAAGGACTCCCTGCCTTTTTAAAATTCAAACATGTTAACATGAAAAATATTTGTGGTTTTCCAGTTTATTTCTGCAATTTCTAAATACAGTTCTGTTTATAGAAATCAGCTGGGTAGAGTGGGGCACAGTAAACAGCATTTTGAATTAACATCAGTACAGATACAGTCAGTAACACAGGGTGCTGGGGAGAGAGGGGTTACTGAGTGACAGTGTGAGGGAGCTGGATTAACATCAGTAGAGATACAGTCAGTAACACAGGGTGCTGGGGGGAGAGGGGTTACTGAGTGACAGTGTGAGGGAGCTGGATTAATATCAGTAGAGATATAGTCAGTAACACAGGGCGCTGGGGAGAGAGGGGTTACTGAGTGACAGTGTGAGGGAGCTGGATTAATATCAGTAGAGATACAGTCAGTAACACAGGGCACTGGGAGGAGAGGGGTTGTAGAGTGACAGTGTGAGGGAGCTGGATTAATATCAGTAGAGATACAGTCAGTAACACAGGGCGCTGGGGGGAGAGGGGTTACTGAGTGACAGGGTGAGGGAGCTGGATTAATATCAGTCGAGATACAGTCAGTAACACAGTGTGCTGGGGGGAGAGGGGTTACTGAGTGACAGTGTGAGGGAGCTGGATTAACATCAGTAGAGATACAGTCAGTAACACAGGGCGCTGGGGGGAGAGGGGTTACTGAGTGACAGTGTGAGGGAGCTGGATTAATATCAGTAGAGATACAGTCAGTAACACAGGGCGCTGGGGGGAGAGGGGTTACTGAGTGACAGTGTGAGGGAGCTGGATTAATATCAGTAGAGATACAGTCAGTAACACAGGGCACTGGGGGAGAGGGGTTACTGAGTGACAGTGTGAGGGAGCTGGATTAATATCAGTAGAGATACAGTCAGTAACACAGGGCACTGGGGGAGAGAGGGGTTACTGAGTGACAGTGTGAGGGAGCTGGATTAATATCAGTAGAGATACAGTCAGTAACACAGGGCACTGGGGGAGAGGGGTTCCTGAGTGACAGTGTGAGGGAGCTGGATTAATATCAGTAGAGATATAATCAGTAACACAGGGCGCCGGGGGGAGAGGGGTTACTGAGTGACACTGTGAGGGAGCTGGATTAACATCAGTAGAGATACAGTCAGTAACACAGGGTGCTGGGGAGAGAGGGGTTACTGAGTGACAGTGTGAGGGAGCTGGATTAATATCAGTAGAGATACAGTCAGTAACACAGGGCGCCGGGGGGAGAGGGGTTACTGGGTGACAGTGTGAGGGAGCTGGATTAACATCAGTAGAGATACAGTCAGTAACACAGGGCCCCTGGGGGAGAGGGGATACTGAGTGACAGTGTGAGGGAGCTGGATTAACATCAGTAGAGATACAGTCAGTAACACAGGGCGCTGGGGGGAGAGGGGTTACTGAGTGACAGTGTGAGGGAGCTGGATTAATATCAGTAGAGATACAGTCAGTAACACAGGGCGCTGGGGGGAGAGGGGTTACTGAGTGACAGTGTGAGGGAGCTGGATTAACGTCAGTAGAGATACAGTCAGTAACACAGGGCACTGGGGGGAGAGAGGTTACTGAGTGACAGTGTGAGGGAGCTGGATTAACATCAGTAGAGATACAGTCAGTAACACAGGGCGCTGGGGGGAGAGGGGATACTGAGTGACAGTGTGAGGGAGCTGGATTAACATCAGTAGAGATACAGTCAGTAACACAGGGCGCTGGGGGGAGAGGGGTTACTGAGTGACAGTGTGAGGGAGCTGGATTAACATCAGTAGAGATACAGTCAGTAACACAGGGCACTGGGGAGAGAGGGGTTACTGAGTGACAGTGTGAGGGAGCTGGTTTCAAATCGTTATCTCAGATATTAATGGAACTGTTAAAAGTATTTAAATATACATCATATGGTATGGATATTACATTTTAAATATTAGCATATGCAAGTTATAACAAAATGAGCGACTTGAGACTGAAAATGTTTTAATTAAATTCGATTCGCGGATAGAAAGATGTCAAGGCCTCGGAGAGGGTGTGGAGGAGATTTACTGGAATGGTCCCAGGGATGAGGGACTTCAGTTAATGTGGAGAGACTGGGAGAAGCTGGGATTGTTCTCCTTCGAGCAGAGAAGGTTAAGGGGGAGATTTAATCGAGGCGTTCAAAATCAGGAAGGGTTTTGATGGAGTAAATAAGGAGAAACTGTTTCTGCGATGTGTGTGCATATGTGGGACCCGTACCCCAGTGAGAGTCAGTGTGTGGGGGACCCGTACACCAGTGAGTGTCAGTGTGTGTGGGACCCGTACCCCAGTGAGAGTCAGTGTGTGTGGGACTCGTACACCAGTGAGTGTCAGTGTGTGTGGGACCCGTACACCAGTGAGTGTCAGTGTGTGTGTGACCCATACCCCAGTGAGAGTCGGTGTGTGTGGGACCTGTACCCCAGTGAGAGTCAGTGTGTGTGGGACCCGTACCCCAGTGAGAGTCAGTGTGTGTGGGACCCGTACCCCAGTGAGAGTCAGTGTGTGTGGGACCCGTACCCCAGTGAGTGTCAGTGTGTGTGGGACCCGTACCCCAGTGAGAGTCAGTGTGTGTGGGACCCGTACCCCAGTGAGAGTCAGTGTGTGTGGGACTCGTACACCAGTGAGTGTCAGTGTGTGTGGGACCCGTACACCAGTGAGTGTCAGTGTGTGTGTGACCCATACCCCAGTGAGAGTCGGTGTGTGTGGGACCTGTACCCCAGTGAGAGTCAGTGTGTGTGGGACCCGTACCCCAGTGAGAGTCAGTGTGTGTGGGACCCGTACCCCAGTGAGAGTCAGTGTGTGTGGAACCCGTACACCAGTGAGTGTCAGTGTGTGTGGGACCCGTACCCCAGTGAGAGTCAGTGTGTGTGGGACCCGTACCCCAGTGAGAGTCAGTGTGTGTGGGACCCGTACACCAGTGAGTGTCAGTGTGTGTGGGACCCGTACCCCAGTGAGAGTCAGTGTGTGTGGGACCCGTACCCCAGTGAGAGTCAGTGTGTGTGGGACCCGTACCCCAGTGAGAGTCAGTGTGTGTGGAACCCGTACCCCAGTGAGAGTCAGTGTGTGTGGGACCCGTACCCCAGTGAGAGTCAGTGTGTGTGTGGGACCCGTACCCCAGTGAGTGTCAGTGTGTGTGGGACCCGTACCCCAGTGAGAGTCAGTGTGTGTGGGACCCGTACCCCAGTGAGAGTCAGTGTGTGTGGTACCCGTACCCCAGTGAGAGTCAGTGTGTGTGGGGGACCCGTACCCCAGTGAGAGTCAGTGTGTGTGGGACCCATACCCCAGTGAGAGTCAGTGTGTGTGGGACCCGTACCCCAGTGAGAGTCAGTGTGTGTGGGACCCGTACCCCAGTGAGAGTCAGTGTGTGTGGGACCCGTACCCCAGTGAGAGTCAGTGTGTGTGGGACCAGTACCCCAGTGAGAGTCAGTGTGTGTGGACCCGTACCCCAGTGAGAGTCAGTGTGTGTGGGACCCGTATCCCAGTGAGAGTCAGTGTGTGTGGGACCAGTACCCCAGTGAGAGTCAGTGTGTGTGGACCCGTACCCCAGTGAGAGTCAGTGTGTGTGGGACCCGTACTGCAGTGAGAGTCAGTGTGTGTGGGACCCGTACCCCAGTGAGAGTCAGTGTGTGTGGGACCCGTACCCCAGTGAGAGTGTGTGTGGGACCCGTACCCCAGTGAGAGTCAGTGTGTGTGGGACCCGTACCCCAGTGAGAGTCAGTGTGTGTGGGACCCGTACTGCAGTGAGAGTCAGTGTGTGTGGGACCCGTACCCCAGTGAGAGTCAGTGTGTGTGGGACCCGTACCCCAGTGAGAGTCAGTGTGTGTGGGACCCGTACCCCAGTGAGAGTCAGTGTGTGTGGGACCTGTACCCCAGTGAGAGTCAGTGTGTGTGGGACCCATACCCCGGTGAGAGTCAGTGTGTGTGGGACCCGTACCCCGGTGAGAGTCAGTGTGTGTGGGACCCGTACCCCAGTGAGAGTCAGTGTGTGTGTGACCCGTACCCCGGTGAGAGTCAGTGTGTGTGGGACCCGTACCCCAGTGAGAGTCAGTGTGTTTGGGACCCGTACCCCAGTGAGAGTCAGTGTGTGTGGGACCCGTACCCCAGTGAGAGTCAGTGTGTGTGGGACCCGTACCCCGGTGAGAGTTGTTGTTTTCAGTGTTGGAGGGAGTTGGAATCGATGTATATATTTCCGTCAGTGTTTTTACTGGACTCAGGCTCTTGAGGACGATGGATTGAGTAATTATTTATTTTCCTGTCCAAATGAAATGTATATTTCCACACAGAATCAATATTGGAGATTTCAGCTGCAGCCACAGAAGCTCTTAAATGGTCTGAGCATTAGGGAATGTTCCAGAAATCAATGCTACTGCTGCAATCCTAGCTGGGCCTCACGACTCACTGATAACATGTTCAGGCTCGGACTCACGTACTCAAGTGTGAGGAACTGAGATGTTAAATGACTCCCAACAGAACACAGTGAGAGAAATCTCCTTTCCCCAGAGAGTGGTGAGAATGTGGAACTCACTACCACAGGGAGTGGTTGAGGTGAATAGTATCGATATATTTAAGGGGGAAGCTGGATAAACACATGAGGGAGAAAGGAATAGAAGGATAGGGTGAGATGGAGAGGGGGTGGGAGGAGGCTCGTGTGGAGCAGAAACCCCAGCATGGAGCAGATGGGCCGAGTGGCCTGTTTCTGTGCTGTACATTCTGCGAAAGAATCATTTAACAGCTCTGTGAAAACGTGGCATCTATTTAGCTGGAGGTGTTCAAAATGGAGTAAATAAGGAGAAACTGTTTCCAGTGGCAGGAGGGTCGGTAACCAGAGAGACACAGATTGAAGAGAATTGGTAAAAGAACCAGAGGGGGAGATGAGGAGAATTTTTTTTACACAGTGAGTTGTTGTGATCTGGAACGCGCTGCCTGAAAGGGCGGTGGAAGTACTGAGGGAGTACTGACCCTCCGACAGTGCGACCCTCCCTCAGTACTGACCCTCCGACAGTGCGACCCTCCCTCAGTACTGACCCTCCGACAGTGCGACCCTCCCTCAGTACTGACCCTCCGACAGTGCGGCACTCCCTCAGTACTGACCCTCCGCCAGTGCGGCGCTCCCTCAGTACTGACCCTCCGACAGTGCGACCCTCCCTCAGTACTGACCCTCCGACAGTGCGACCCTCCCTCAGTACTGACCCTCCGACAGTGCGGCACTCCCTCAGTACTGACCCTCCGCCAGTGCGGCGCTCCCTCAGTACTGACCCTCCGACAGTGCGGCACTCCCTCAGTACTGACCCTCCGACAGTGCGGCACTCCCTCAGTACTGACCCTCCGACAGTGCGGCACTCCCTCAGTACTGACCCTCCGACAGTGCGGCACTCCCTCAGTACTGACCCTCCGACAGTGCGGCACTCCCTCAGTACTGACCCTCCGACAGTGCAGCACTCCCTCAGTACTGTACTGGGGGTGTCGGCCTGGATTATGGAGCTCATGTCTCTCGAGTGGAACTCAAACTCTGAACCTCCTGACTGAGAAGTGAGAGGGAGAGAGATACAAAGAGTGAGAGACAGAGACAGGGAGAAAGAGAGAGAGAGAGTCTGATAGAGAGACAGAGAGACAGACATGGAGAGAGAATCAGAGAAATAGAGAGAGGGAGAGTGAGAGAGGGAGGGCGTGAGAGTGTGACAGAGAGAAAGAGAGATAGAGAGAGACAGGGATAGAGAGACAGAGACGGAGACAGAGAGAGCGAAAGTGTGACAGAGAGAAAGAGAGATAGAGAGAGACAGGGATAGAGAGACAGAGAAAGAGACAGAGAGAGTGAGAGTGTGACAGAGAGAAAGAGAGATAGAGAGAGACAGGGATAGAGAGACAGAGAAGGAGACAGAGAGAGAGTGAGAGTGTGACAGTGGGAAAGAGAGATAGAGAGAGAGAGTGAGAGACTGAGAGGGGGAGTGAGTGTAACAGAGAGAAAGAGAGAGACAGGGATAGCGATAGAGGGACAGAGAGTGAGGGTGTGACAGAGAGAAAGAGAGATAGAGAGAGACAGGGATAGAGAGACAGAGAAGGAGACAGAGGGAGAGTGAGAGTGTGACAGTGAGAAAGAGAGATAGAGAGAGACAGGGATAGAGAGACAGCGAGACTGAGAGAGAGGGAGTGAGTGCAACAGAGAAAGAGAGATCGAGAGAGACAGGGCTAGAGATAGAGAGACAGAGACAGAGAAAAGAGAAAGAGAAAGAGACAGAGACAGACATAAACAGATGGAAAGTCCAACAGACTGGGTGACAAATCCTTCACTGAGATGGTTTAACATTGGGAATGACTATTTAGCTGTGCAGGCTTTGTCAACACTCCCTGATTATTAGCGTTCCTTCATACATTCTTCATGAATCCCTGTCTAATGAAGGATCAGGCTACAAAACCCACTGTGTAACATATCCCTGACTGTTCCCAGCTTGCTCACAGCCCCTTGACGGAGCTGCTTTGAGCTAACACACAGGGCGCTGTGACTCACTCAGCGGTACACTTGCGCTGTGGCAGTCAGACCAGGTGCTGGCAAACTGCACACAAGAAATTGTTACTGAATTCTGGACCCACCAGCACATCGCACTCCGGATCGGGACCAGTATTTCTTCAGGAGCACAATCACAGGGAAAGGGGTTTTGTCACAGATCATTCATTCTGTGCTACTGTCACCGTCATTGATGCTTCCAGACTGGTACGCAAACCCATCATCTAATCCATCCTTCATTTGTATCGGGGGAGGTCCCTCTAACCCCTCTCTCACACTCCTGTATTGGGGGAGGTCCCTCTAACCCCTCTCTCACACTCCTGTATCTGGGGAGATCCCTCTAACCCCTCTCTCACACTCCTGTATTGGGGGAGGTCCCTCTAACCCCTCTCTCACACTCCTGTATTGGGGGAGATCCCTCTAACCCCTCTCTCACACTCCTGTATCGGGGGAGATCCCTCTAACCCCTCTCTCACACTCCTGTATCTGGGGAGATCCCTCTAACCCCTCTCTCACACTCCTGTATTGGGGGAGGTCCCTCTAACCCCTCTCTCACACTCCTGTATTGGGGGAGGTCCCTCTAACCCCTCTCTCACACTCCTGTATCTGGGGGAGGTCCCTCTGACCCCTCTCTCACACTCCTGTATTGGGGGAGGTCCCTCTGACCCCTCTCTCACACTCCTGTATTGGGGGAGGTCCCTCTAACCCCTCTCTCACACTCCTGTATCTGGGGAGATCCCTCTAACCCCTCTCTCACACTCCTGTATCGGGGGAGATCCCTCTAACCCCTCTCTCACACTCCTGTATCTGGGGAGATCCCTCTAACCCCTCTCTCACACTCCTGTATCGGGGGAGATCCCTCTAACCCCTCTCTCACACTCCTGTATTGGGGGAGATCCCTCTAACCCCTCTCTCACAGTCCTGTATCTGGGGAGATCCCTCTAACCCCTCTCTCACACTCCTGTATTGGGGGAGATCCCTCTAACCCCTCTCTCACACTCCTGTATCTGGGGGAGGTCCCTCTAACTCCCTCTACACTGTCCCCATCAAACACTCCCAGGACAGGTACAGCACGGGGGTTAGATACAGAGTAAAGCTCCCTATACACTGTCCCCATCAAACACTCCCAGGACAGGTACAGTACGGGGTTAGATACAGAGTAAAGCTCCCTCTACACTGTCCCCCATCAAACACTCCCAGGACAGGTACAGTACGGGGGTTAGATACAGAGTAAAGCTCCCTATACACTGTCCCCATCAAACACTCCCAGGACAGGTACAGTACGGGGGTTAGATACAGAGTAAAGCTCCCTCTACACTGTCCCCATCAAACACTCCCAGGACAGGTACAGAACGGGGGTTAGATACAGAGTAAAGCTCCCTCTACACTGTCCCCATCAAACACTCCCAGGACAGGTACAGTACGGGGTTAGATACAGAGTAAAGCTCCCTCTACACTGTCCCCCATCAAACACTCCCAGGACAGGTACAGCACGGGGGTTAGATACAGAGTAAAGCTCCCTATACACTGTCCCCATCAAACACTCCCAGGACAGGTACAGTACGGGGTTAGATACAGAGTAAAGCTCCCTCTACACTGTCCCCATCAAACACTCCCAGGACAGGTACAGTACGGGGGTTAGATACAGAGTAAAGCTCCCTCTACACTGTCCCCATCAAACACTCCCAGGACAGGTACAGTACGGGGGTTAGATACAGAGTAAAGCTCCCTCTACACTGTCCCCATCAAACACTCCCCAGGACAGGTACAGTACGGGGTTAGATACAGAGTAAAGCTCCCTCTACACTGTCCTCATCAAACACTCCCAGGACAGGTACAGTACGGGGGTTAGATACAGAGTAAAGCTCCCTCTACACTGTCCCCATCAAACACTCCCAGGACAGGTACAGTACGGGGGTTAGATACAGAGTAAAGCTCCCTCTACACTGTCCCCCATCAAACACTCCCAGGACAGGTACAGTACGGGGGTTAGATACAGAGTAAAGCTCCCTCTACACTGTCCCCCATCAAACACTCCCAGGACAGGTACAGTACGGGGGTTAGATACAGAGTAAAACTCCCTCTACACTGTCCTCATCAAACACTCCCTGGACAGGTACAGTACGGGTGTTAGATACAGAGTAAAGCTCCCTCTACACTGTCCCCCATCAAACACTCCCAGGACAGGTACAGTACGGGGGTGGATTTGGGAATGATTGTGAAAATGAATCATTTCCATTGCGAATTTTAACGTTGGGAACATCACAGTTCTGAAGTTGTGAGCTTAATTTTAATTTACAAATATGAAGGGGAGAAAATCATTGATTTAATGGAGTGTGAATAACTCCCAGGCAGTGATAGGACGTCACACTATTGCAGGGACTGAGTGCACCTCAGCCTCGAGCAGTGAGAACAATGTTTCGGAACTTGACCTGATATTTTGCAGGCGCTGGTTCATTCTTTTCCACCTCTTCGCCACCCTTGCCTTGCCCTGGGTCAAAGGTCCCATGGACGCTGCCTTTTCCTCCTGCGAGGCTACCCAATGAAGAGTGGCCGGATATTCGACCTTGGGGGGCATCACAGCCCTTCACCAATCCTGCTTCGACTCACTCCACCCACACCTGCCGTTCCCCCACTATCAGGAACCGCCAACAACACCCCACCCCTGCACCCCCCCCCCCCCCCCTCGGGTCCGAAGTGGGTGGCATTGAGTGAGCGCCGCACTGTCGGAGGGTCAGCACTGGGGGAGTGCTGCACTGTCGGAGGGTCTGTACTGAGGGAGTGCCGCACTGTCGGAGGGTCAGTACTGAGGGAGTGCTGCACTGTCGGAGGGTCAGTACTGAGGGAGTGCCGCACTGTCGGAGGGTCAGCACTGAGGGAGTGCCGCACTGTCGGAGGGTCAGTACTGAGGGAGCGCCGCACTGTCGGAGGGTCAGTACTGAGGGAGTGCCGCACTGTCGGAGGGTCAGTACTGAGGGAGCGCCACACTGTCGGAGGGTCAGTACTGAGGGAGCGCCGCACTGTCGGAGGGTCAGTACTGAGGGAGCGCCGCACTGTCGGAGGGTCAGTACTGAGGGAGCGCCGCACTGTCGGAGGGTCAGTACTGAGGGAGTGCCGCACTGTCGGAGGTGCCGTCTTTCAGATGAGACATTAAACCGAGGCCCCCGTCTGCCCTCTCGGGTGGGTGTAAAAGATCCCACGGCCACTATTGGAAGAAGAGCAGGGGAGTTCTCCCCGGTGTCCTGGGGACAATATTTATCCCTCAACCAACATCAGTAAAAACAGATGATCCGGGTCATTATCACATTGCTGTTTGTGGGACAAATTTGTTTTAAAACTTCTGGTAAATTTTCAACATCACTGTCAGATCTGCTCTGAACGTACTGTGCAATCAATGGGAGCTGCCGATTAATTACTGATTTAAATAAAAATCACTGTAAAATGTCAGTGTCTGCATCCAGGAGGTGTCAGCTTGTCGCTGATGTAGCACAAGGGGCTACTTTTCCTGATTTCCACCAATTTACACTCTGATTAGTACACGCTGAGTACAGGCGAGACACAATCTGGCACAAAACGTAACTCATTTGTGCCGGAGCTAAGGAACCAAAAAAGGTGCAGTGACATTGCTCGATGTTGTCTAGAGGCCACCAGATAGTGGGAAGGACGTGGAGGAACACATTTGCAAGGAAATTACAGAGAGGTGCAAAACTTATAGGGTTGTCATAATGGGGGACTTTAATTAGCCAAACATAGACTGGGATAATAGTCGTGTAAAGGGCAGTGAGGAGCAAGAGTTCCGAGAGTGTGTTCAGGAAAATTAATCCACAACAGTCTGCTGCTCGTCCAACGAGAAAGGAGACACTGGATCTGGTTCTTGGGAATGAGGTGGGCCAAATGGATCAAGTATCAGTAGCAGAGCATTTAGAGGACCGTGATCATTGTATCATAAGGTTTAGGCTGACTATGGAAAAGGACAAAGAGCAATCCAGGGTAAGAATAATTAACTGGGGGAAGGCCAACTTCAATGGGGTAAGAATGGAGCTGGGGGAGAATAAATTGGGAGTCAAAGGTTGGCAGGAAAACCGGTAGATGAACAATGGATCACCTTCAAAGAAGAGATAGTTCGGGCACAGTCAAGGTATGTTCCCTCGAAGGGGAAAAGTAGGGCAAACAAATCTAGAGCTCCCTGGATGACAAAAGAGGCAGAGATTAAGATAAAGAAGAAAAAGTGTGCTTATGACAGATGCCAGGTAGAACCAGGCTATTGAGAACCAGGCTGAATATAGAAGGTCCAGAGGGGAACTGATAAAGCAAATAAGAGAAGCAAAGAGAGAGCATGAAAAGAGACTGGCAGCTAGCATTAAAGAAAATCCCAAAGTTTTCTATAGACATATAAATAGTAAATGGGTGGTAAAAGGAGGAGTGGGGCCGATTAGGGACCAGAAAGGGGATTTACACACGGAGGCAGGGGGCATAGCTGAGGTATTAAATGAATACTTTGCATCTGTCTTTACCAAGGAAGAAGATGCAACCCAGGCAATGTTGAAAGAGGAGGTAAGTCAGACACTAGAGGGGTTTAAAATTGATAAAGAGGCAGTATTAGATAGGCTGTCTGTGGATAAAACACCAGGACCAGATGAAATGCATCCAAGGTTCCTGAGGGAAGTGAGAGTGGAAATCGCAGAGGCACTGACCATAATTTTTCAGTCTTCCTTAGACTCGGGTGTGGTGCCAGAGGACTGGAGAATTGCAAACGTTACACCCTTGTTCAAAAAAAGGTGCAAAGAAAATCCCAGCAACTGCAGGCCAGTCAGTTTAACTTCAGTGGTGGGAAAAGTTCTAGAACAGGATTGTTCAACATACGGCCTGTGCTGGCCCACCAAAGGTTTCCATCCGGCCCGCAGATGTATTTAGAGATGAGAAATTTCCCATTGTCTTCTTCTTCCAGACCGGCTTTTTAAAATAAAATCACACTGTCAGTTTCACAGCTGACAGGTGCTGACATTGGGAACAGTGGTTTCCCAACTTCGGACAGGTACAGTACGGGGGTTAGATACAGAGTAAAGCTCCCTCTACACTGTCCCCATCAAACACTCCCAGGACAGGTACAGTACGGGGGTTAGATACAGAGTAAAGCTCCCTCTACACTGTCCCCCATCAAACACTCCCCAGGACAGGTACAACACGGGGTTAGATACAGAGTAAAACTCCCTCTACACTGTCCCCATCAAACACTCCCAGGGCTAGTTGCCTGGTCTGGAGGGCATTAGCTGTGAGGAGAGGTTGGATAAACTCGGATTGTTTTCACTGGAACGACGGAGGTGGAGAGGCGACATGATAGAGGTTTACAAAGTTATGAGCGGCATGGACAGAGTGGATTGTCAGAAGCTTTTTCCCAGGGTGGAAGAGTCAGTTACTAGGGGACATAGGTTTAAGGTGAGAGGGGCAAAGTTTAAAGGGGATGTGCGAGGCAAGTTCTTTACACAGAGGGTGGTGAGTACCTGGAACTTGCTGCCGGGGGAGGTGGTGGAAGCAGATACGATAGCGACGTTTAAGAGGCATCTTGACAAATATATGAATAGGAAGGGAATAGAGGGACATGGACCCCGGAAGTGCAGAAGGTTTGAGTTTAGGCAGGCATCAAGATCGGCGCAGGCTTGGAGGGCCGAATGGCCTGTTCCTGTGCTGTACTGTTCTTTGCTCTTTAGTGCAGGATGAGCTTTAGGGTGCAGTTGGTGAGGTCAGGATTGGCTGTGAGGCCCTCTGCAGCCAAATAACTGGATAGCAATCAGCAGGTATCATGGAACAGAGATCTGGAGCAGTTATCCCCAGTCTATCTCAGTGTGCATGTGTTTGTGTTCGGGGTGTGTCTGTGTGCACGTGCGTGTGTGTTGCGCGTATCCGAGGCCCCATTCAGAGCCCAAATGCACTCACGGATTGAAGAGAATCAGCTGGGATGTTCAGGACTCAGATTCGGTGGGTCAGTCTGTACCAGTATGAACACTGCTGTTTTGATAATATTAATATCTGATAATAACAAACACTCTATTCACAACTGCTTCTCGAAAGACAGGGTCACGGGCCCGTCCCAATCAAGAGTGGGACTCACTCCGTCAACTGACGGCTCAGGCCCTCCAGCCTCCAACAGGCGAACACTATCCTGCCCCTCACCTGGCGCATGAGCTCAACCCAACCTCTGTTGCCCCCAGTGTCCTAACTCACTCCGAGTCCCGCTCATCCCTCACCCCCTGTGCTCGCTGACCCACACTGACTCCCGGTCCGGCGACGCCTCGATTTTAAAATTCTCATCCTCCTGTTCAAATCCCTCCATGACCTCCTCACGCACCCCCCCTCCCATCTCCGTAATCTACAACACTCCCTATCTCTGTAACCTCCTCCAGCCCCTCAACCCTCCCTATCTCTGTAACATCCTCCAGCCCCTACAACCCGCCCTATCTCTGTAACCTCCTCCAGCCCCTCAACCCTCCCTATCTCTGTAACCTCCTCCAGCCCCTACAACCCTCCATATCTCTGTAACATCCTCCAGCCCCCTACAACCCTCCCTATCTCTGTAACCTCCTCCAGCCCCTACAACCCTCCCTATCTCTGTAACATCCTCCAGCCCCTACAACCCTCCCTATCTCTGTATCCTCCTCCAGCCCCTACAACCCTCCCCATCTCTGTAACCTCCTCCAGCCCCTACAACCCTCCCTATCTCTGTAACCTCCTCCAGCCCCTACAACCCTCCCTATCTCTGTAACCTCCTCCAGCCCCTACAACTCTCTGAGATCTCTGTAATCTCCTCCAATTCCGGCCTCTTGTCCATCCCCCGATTCCCATCGCTCCACCATTGGCGGCCGTGCCTTCAGCTGCCTGGGGCCCTAAGCTCTGGAATTCCCTCCCTAAACCTCTCCGCCTCTCTCTCTCCTCCTTTAAGACGCTCCTTAAAAACCGACCTCTTTGACCGAGCTTTTGGTCGCCTGTCCCTAACATGTTATGCGGCAGATTTTGACCAATAATGTCCTAGTGAAGCACCTTGAGATGTTTTACAGTGTGTGTGGGACCCGTACCCCAGTGAGAGTCGGTGTGTGTGGGACCCGTACCCCAGTGAGAGTCAGTGTGTGTGGAACCCGTACCCCAGTGAGAGTCAGTGTGTGTGGGACCCGTACCCCAGTGAGAGTCAGTGTGTGTGGAACCCGTACCCCAGTGAGAGTCAGTGTGTGTGGAACCCGTACCCCAGTGAGAGTCAGTGTGTGTGGGACCCGTACCCCAGTGAGAGTCAGTGTGTGTGGGACCCGTACCCCAGTGAGAGTCAGTGTGTGTGGGACCCATACCCCAGGGAGAGTCAGTGTGGCCCAGTGAGAGTCAGTGTGTGTGGGACCCGTACCCCAGGGAGAGTCAGTGTGTGTGGGACCCGTACCCCAGTGAGAGTCAGTGTGTGTGGGACCCGTACCCCAGTGAGACTATACTATGGAGCTGATAGATTAAATGAGTCTATAATGCTATCTGACAAATCCACTCAGAAACTATTCTCTTCATTCTGGGTGTCAGTGGGATTGTCGGGGATAATGACTGATTTCATTTCACGTGCTCTCTGCGAATGTACTTGTGATTCTCATCTCAGATCCGTTGGTTTTTTTTGCATCTCGGACTGCATTCTGTCTCTCTGAGCATGAAGAGGTAAGGAGACAGGGGGAGTGTAAAACACGTCAAGGGAGAAAGAGACAACAGTAGTGAGACACAAGGCTAAAGAGAGAGAGGGAGTTAGAGAGAGAAGGAGAGACAAAGAGGCTGAGGAGTAAAAGAAATGGATCGAGACAGAGATCAATAGAGTGAGGGGGAGCAAGTGAGAGAGAGACAGCAAGAACCAGAAAGAGTGACAGGGCCAGGGAGATACAGAGACACACACAAAAAGATATTCAGAAAGCGAGAGATAGAGACAGACAGTGAGACAGAGAGAGACAGAAAGAATGAATGAGGCAGGCGAGGCGGGGAGAGAGAGACAAGGGAGAGAGTGTGAGAAAGAGAGACAACAGAAAAGCAGACAGACTGAAAGTAACAGAATGAGAGAGAGAGGTGTAGAGAGAGAGAGGTGTAGAGAGAGAGAGAGAGGTGTAGAGAGAGAGAGGTGTAGAGAGAGGTGTAGAGAGAGAGAGAGGTGTAGAGAGAGAGAGAGGTGTAGAGAGAGAGAGAGGTGTAGAGAGAGAGGTGTAGAGAGAGAGAGGTGTAAAGAGAGAGAGAGGTGTAGAGAGAGAGAGAGGTGTAGAGAGAGAGATAGAGGTGTAGAGAGAGAGATAGAGGTGTAGAGAGAGAGAGGGGTGCAGAGAGAGAGGGGTGCAGAGAGAGAGAGAGTGGTGCAGAGAGAGAGAGGGGTGCAGAGAGAGAGAGTGGTGCAGAGAGAGAGAGTGGTGCAGAGAGAGAGAGGTGTAGAGAGAGAGAGAGGTGTAGAGAGAGAGAGAGGTATAGAGAGAGAGAGGTGTAGAGAGAGAGAGAGGTGTAGAGAGAAAGGTGTAGAGAGAGAGAGAGGTGTAGAGAGAGAGATAGAGGTGTAGAGAGAGAGATAGAGGTGTAGAGAGAGAGAGGGGTGCAGAGAGAGAGAGGTGTAGAGAGAGAGAGAGGTGTAGAGAGAGAGAGAGGTGTAGAGAGAGAGAGAGGTGTAGAGAGAGAGGTGTAGAGAGAGAGAGGTGTAAAGAGAGAGAGAGGTGTAGAGAGAGAGAGAGGTGTAGAGAGAGAGATAGAGGTGTAGAGAGAGAGATAGAGGTGTAGAGAGAGAGAGGGGTGCAGAGAGAGAGGGGTGCAGAGAGAGAGAGAGTGGTGCAGAGAGAGAGAGGGGTGCAGAGAGAGAGAGTGGTGCAGAGAGAGAGAGTGGTGCAGAGAGAGAGAGGTGTAGAGAGAGAGAGAGGTGTAGAGAGAGAGAGAGGTATAGAGAGAGAGAGGTGTAGAGAGAGAGAGAGGTGTAGAGAGAAAGGTGTAGAGAGAGAGAGAGGTGTAGAGAGAGAGATAGAGGTGTAGAGAGAGAGATAGAGGTGTAGAGAGAGAGAGGGGTGCAGAGAGAGAGGGGTGCAGAGAGAGAGGGGTGCAGAGAGAGAGAGAGTGGTGCAGAGAGAGAGAGGGGTGCAGAGAGAGAGAGTGGTGCAGAGAGAGAGAGTGGTGCAGAGAGAGAGAGGTGTAGAGAGAGAGAGAGGTGTAGAGAGAGAGAGAGGTATAGAGAGAGAGAGGTGTAGAGAGAGAGAGAGGTGTAGAGAGAAAGGTGTAGAGAGAGAGAGAGGTGCAGAGAGAGAGAGGGGTGCAGAGAGAGAGTGTGGTGCAGAGAGAGAGAGGTGTAGAGAGAGAGAGAGGTGTAGAGAGAGAGAGGTGTCGAGAGAGAGAGGTGTAGAGAGAGAGGTGTAGAGAGAGAGAGAGGTGTAGAGAGAAAGGTGTAGAGAGAGAGAGAGAGGTGCAGAGAGAGAGAGGGGTGCAGAGAGAGAGGGGGTGCAGAGAGAGAGAGTGGTGCAGAGAGAGAGAGTGGTGCAGAGAGAGAGAGTGGTGCAGAGAGAGAGAGAGGTATAGAGAGAGAGAGAGAGGTGTCGAGAGAGAGAGGTGTAGAGAGAGAGGTGTAGAGAGAGAGGTGTAGAGAGAAAGGTGTAGAGAGAGAGAGAGGTGTAGAGAGAGAGAGGGGTGCAGAGAGAGAGAGGGGTGCAGAGAGAGAGAGGGGTGCAGAGAGAGAGAGTGGTGCAGAGAGAGAGAGGTGTCGAGAGAGAGAGGTGTAGAGAGAAAGGTGTAGAGAGAGAGAGAGAGGTGTCGAGAGAGAGAGGTGTCGAGAGAGAGAGGTGTAGAGTGAGAGAGGTGTAGAGAGAGAGAGGGGTGCAGAGAGAGAGGGGTGCAGAGAGAGAGAGGGGTGCAGAGAGAGAGAGTGGTGCAGAGAGAGAGAGGTGTAGAGAGAGAGAGAGAGGTGTCGAGAGAGAGAGGTGTCGAGAGAGAGAGGTGTAGAGAGAGAGAGAGAGGTATAGAGAGAGAGAGAGGTGTAGAGAGAAAGGTGTAGAGAGAGAGAGGTGCAGAGAGAGAGAGGGGTGCAGAGAGAGAGAGGGGTGCAGAGAGAGAGAGGGGTGCAGAGAGAGAGGTGTTGAGAGAGAGAGGTGTAGAGAGAGAGAGATGTAGAGAGAGAGAGATGTAGAGAGAGAGAGATGTAGAGAGAGAGAGGTGTAGAGAGAGAGATAGAGGTGTAGAGAGAGAGAGGTGTAGAGAGAGAGAGGGGTGCAGAGAGAGAGGGGTGCAGAGAGAGAGGGGTGCAGAGAGAGAGGGGTGTAGACAGAGAGAGGGGTGTAGACAGAGAGAGGTGTAGACAGGGAGAGGTGTAGAGAGAGAGAGGTGTAGAGAGAGAGGTGTCGAGAGAGAGAGGTGTCGAGAGAGAGAGGTGTAGAGAGAGAGAGGGGTGCAGAGAGAGAGGGGTGCAGAGAGAGAGAGGGGTGCAGAGAGAGAGAGTGGTGCAGAGAGAGAGAGGTGTAGAGAGAGAGAGAGAGGTGTCGAGAGAGAGAGGTGTAGAGAGAGAGAGAGAGGTATAGAGAGAGAGAGAGGTGTAGAGAGAGAGAGAGGTGTAGAGAGAAAGGTGTAGAGAGAGAGAGGTGCAGAGAGAGAGAGGGGTGCAGAGAGAGAGAGGGGTGCAGAGAGAGAGGTGTTGAGAGAGAGAGGTGTAGAGAGAGAGAGATGTAGAGAGAGAGAGATGTAGAGAGAGAGAGATGTAGAGAGAGAGAGGTGTAGAGAGAGCGATGTAGAGAGAGAGAGATGTAGAGAGAGAGATAGAGGTGTAGAGAGAGAGAGGTGTAGAGAGAGAGAGGGGTGCAGAGAGAGAGGGGTGCAGAGAGAGAGGGGTGTAGACAGAGAGAGGGGTGTAGACAGAGAGAGGTGTAGACAGGGAGAGGTGTAGAGAGAGAGGTGTCGAGAGAGAGAGGGGTGCAGAGAGAGAGAGGGGTGCAGAGAGAGAGGGGTGCAGAGAGAGAGAGGGGTGCAGAGAGAGAGAGGGGTGCAGAGAGAGAGAGGGGTGCAGAGAGAGAGGGGTGCAGAGAGAGAGGGGTGCAGAGAGAGAGAGGGGTGCAGAGAGAGAGAGGTGTAGAGAGAGAGAGAGGTGTAGAGAGAAAGGTGTAGAGAGAGAGAGAGAGGTGTAGAGAGAGAGAGGGGTGCAGAGAGAGAGAGTGGTGCAGAGAGAGAGAGAGAGGTGTCGAGAGAGAGAGGTGTAGAGAGAGAGAGGTGTAGAGAGAGAGAGAGGTGCAGAGAGAGAGAGAGGTGCAGAGAGAGAGAGAGGTGCAGAGAGAGAGGTGTAGAGAGAGAGAGAGGTGTAGAGAGAGAGAGAGAGGTGTCGAGAGAGAGAGGTGTAGAGAGAGAGAGGTGCAGAGAGAGAGAGAGGTGCAGAGAGAGAGAGAGGTGCAGAGAGAGAGAAAGGTGCAGAGAGAGAGAGAGAAAGGCTGACAGAGGCAGAGAGTGAGTAGCTTTGGCCTCTTTCTAAGATGTGAGAAAGTGTAAGTCTTTGTTCCATTTTGTAGATAAGGTACGTGTCTGCTGCTTCCTATCAAAGGTCCGCTGATCCAAGCCCATTTTAGCAATGTTTGATGTCTATATCATCAAAAACCTCGCTTGGGCTTGGCGCCTTGCTGTTGTCACAGGTTGGGGGGGGGGGTGGGGTCACACTCTGCCACCAAATACCCATTCAATTTTGCTATGTCAACAGTCACGGTGTAGTTACAGGCCCTGGCCACTAGGGGCGAGTTTCTGAAGTCTCTCTGCCACTAGGGGGTGGGGGCTAAAATTAAGGTAAACTCGACAGCTTTTCATGAAGAAAACCATTGGAAACAGTGTAAACCCGAAGGATACACAGTCGAGCAAAATGACGAGACAAGCAGTTAGCAAACAGAGCTATTCCTGGCAGCAAGGACTCATCGTTCTTGCGGACTGTCCAAGGAGATGAATGATTTTTCAGCCTCTCGGTCTGCTGCGACTGGAGTTCAGTCATGGAATTAGTCATTGTCAAAAAAGTATCGGCCTACTGAGACTTGCAGTGCCAGAAGTTCGGAAGCGAGCGCTGAGAATAATTTCCGAGCATGCGACTGCTCTTATTACATGAATAGAACCTCGGGCCTGACTTGGACTCAGCTTTACAGAGTCGTGCAGCACAGGAGGAGGCCGTTCGACCCATCGTCCCTGTGCTAGCTCTCTGAAAGATCTCTCCAATCAGTCCCACTCCCCCCCCCACAGCTCTGTAAATTTCTCCTTTTCAACTATTTATCCAATTCCCTTTTGAAAGTTACTATTGAATCTGCTTCCACCGCCCTTTCAGGCAGCGCGTTCCAGATCACAACAACTCACTGTGTAAAAAAAATTCTCCTCATCTCCCCCTCTGGTTCTTTTACCAATTCTCTTCAATCTGTGTCTCTCTGGTTACCGACCCTCCTGCCACCGGGAACAGTTTCTCCTTATTTACTCCATTTTGAACACCTCCAGCTAAATAGATGCCACGTTTTCACAGAGCTGTTAAATGATTCTGTCGCAGAATGTACAGCACAGAAACAGGCCACTCGGCCCATCTGCTCCATGCTGGGGTTTCTGCTCCACACGAGCCTCCTCCCACCCCCTCTCCATCTCACCCTATCACCATCTCCTTCTATTCCTTTCTCCCTCATGTGTTTCTCCAGCTTCCCCCTTAAATATATCGATACAATCCACCTCAACCACTCCCTGTGATAGTGAGTTCCACATTCTCCCCACTCTCCGGGGAAAGGAGTTTCTCCTGAATTCCCCATTGGATTTATTACTGACTGTTTTATATTGATGTTCCCCTAGTTCTGGTCTCCCCGACAAGTGGAAACATCTTCCCATACATTGACCCTATCGAACCCCCTTCATCATTTTAAAGCCCTCGATCAGGTCACCCCCCTCAGCCTTCTCTTTCCTCGAGAAAACATCCCCAGCCTGTTCAATCTTTCCTGATAGTTATAACCTCACAGTTCTGGGATCATCCATGTGAATCTTATTTTACACCTTCTACAGTGCCTCTATATCTATTTCCAATATGGAGATGGGAACTGTGCACAGAGTGAGGGGGGAGAGTGGGATTAGACTGGGTGGGATATTAAAGGGTGTGGGGAGTGAGGGGGAGAGTGGGATTAGACTGGGTGGGATATTAAAGGGTGTGGGGAGTGAGGGGGAGAGTGGGATTAGACTGGGTGGGATATTAAAGGATGAGGGGAGTGAGGGGGAGAGTGGGATTAGACTGGGTGGGATATTAAAGGGTGTGGGGTGTGAGGGGGGAGAGTGGGATTAGACTGGGTGGGATATTAAAGGGTGTGGGGAGTGAGGGGGAGAGTGGGATTAGACTGGGTGGGATATTAAAGGGTGTGGGGAGTGAGGGGGAGAGTGGGATTAGACTGGGTGGGATATTAAAGGGTACGAGGAGGGGGGAGAGTGGGATTAGACTGGGTGGGATATTAAAGGGTGTGGGGAGTGAGGGGGAGAGTGGGGTTAGACTGGGTGGGATATTAAAGGGTACGAGGAGGGGGGAGAGTGGGATTAGACTGGGTGGGATATTAAAGGGTACGAGGAGGGGGGAGAGTGGGATTAGACTGGGTGGGATATTAAAGGGTGTGGGGAGTGAGGGGAGAGTGGGATTAGACTGGGTGGGATATTAAAGGGTGTGGGGAGTGAGGGGAGAGTGGGATTAGACTGGGTGGGATATTAAAGGGTACGAGGAGGGGGGAGAGTGGGATTAGACTGGGTGGGATATTAAAGGGTACGAGGAGGGGGGAGAGTGGGATTAGACTGGGTGGGATATTAAAGGGTACGAGGAGGGGGGAGAGTGGGATTAGACTGGGTGGGATATTAAAGGGTGTGGGGAGTGAGGGGAGAGTGGGATTAGACTGGGTGGGATATTAAAGGGTGTGGGGAGTGAGGGGGAGAGTGGGATTAGACTGGGTGGGATATTAAAGGGTGTGGGGAGTGAGGGGGAGAGTGGGGTTAGACTGGGTGGGATATTAAAGGGTACGAGGAGGGGGGAGAGTGGGATTAGACTGGGTGGGATATTAAAGGGTGCGGGGAGGGGGGAGAGTGGGATTAGACTGGGTGGGATATTAAAGGGTGTGGGGAGTGAGGGGGAGAGTGGGATTAGACTAGGTGGGATATTAAAGGGTGTGGGGACTGAGGGGGGAGAGTGGGATTAGACTGGGTGGGATATGAAATGGTGTGGGGAGTGAGGGGGAGAGTGGGATTAGACTGGGTGGGATATTAAAGGGTGCGGGGAGTGAGGGGGAGAGTGGAGATGAAGAGCCCAGGAGCGCATTGTCTGTTGGACATCGGGTCAGGGTGCAAATTCAGTTTGTCAACACAGAGAGCGAGAGGGAGCACCTGCTCCTGAATTAACAGCGTTTGTTTTTCATTCTGAATATGGTCTGAGTGACAGCTGGCACTTTCACAGCTTTTCGCCTCATTCCATCCCCGGGGATCAGACCCAAAAAACAACACACGGTACACAGCAGGTACAATCTAACCACAGAAAGACAAACAGGATTCAGATCTCTCCAGCTCCTTTCACCCCCTCAGGACGTCCCACAGCCCCTCACAGACAATGAAGTACTTTCTGAAGTGCAGTCACTGTTGTAATGCAGGAAACGCAGCAGCCAATGTGTGCACAGCAAGATCCCACAAACAGCAATGTGATAATGACCCGGATCATCTGTTTTTAGTGATGTTGGTTGAGGGATAAATATTGGCTCCAGGACACCGGGGAGAACTCCCCTGCTCTTCTTCCAATAGTGGCCGTGGGATCTTTTACACCCACCCGAGAGGGCAGACGGGGGCCTCGGTTTAATGTCTCATCTGAAAGACGGCACCTCCGACAGTGCGGCACTCCCTCAGTACTGACCCTCCGACAGTGCAGCACTCCCTCAGTACTGACCCTCTGACAGTGCAGCACTCCCTCAGTACTGACCCTCCGACAGTGCGGCGCTCCCTCAGTACCGACCCTCCGACAGTGCGGCTTTCCCTCGGTACTGACCCTCTGACAGTGCAGCACTCCCTCAGTACTGACCCTCTGACAGTGCGGCACTCCCTCAGTACTGACCCTCTGACAGTGCAGCACTGCCTCAGTACTGACCCTCCGACAGTGCGGTGCTCCCTCAGTACTGACCCTCCGACAGTGCGGCACTCCCTCAGTACTGACCCTTCGACAGTGCGGTACTCCCTCAGTACTGACCCTTCACCTCCGACATTGCGGCACTCCCTCAGTGCTAACCCTCCGACAGTGCAGCACTCCCTCAGTACTGACCCTTCGACAGTGCGGCACTCCCTCAGTACTGACCCTCCGACAGTGCGGCACTCCCTCAGTACCGACCCTCCGACAGTGCGGCACTCCCTCAGTACCGACCCTCCGACAGTGCGGCACTCCCTCAGTACCGACCCTCCGACAGTGCGGCACTCCCTCAGTACTGACCCTCCGACAGTGCAGCACTCCCTCAGTACTGACCCTTCGACAGTGCAGCACTCCCTCAGTACTGACCCTCCGACAGTGCGGCACTCCCTCAGTACTGACCCTCCGACAGTGCGGCACTCCCTCAGTACCGACCCTCCGACAGTGCGGCACTCCCTCAGTACTGACCCTCTGACAGTGCAGCACTGCCTCAGTACTGACCCTCCGACAGTGCGGTGCTCCCTCAGTACTGACCCTCCGACAGTGCGGCACTCCCTCAGTACTGACCCTTCGACAGTGCGGTACTCCCTCAGTACTGACCCTTCACCTCCGACATTGCGGCACTCCCTCAGTGCTAACCCTCCGACAGTGCAGCACTCCCTCAGTACTGACCCTTCGACAGTGCGGCACTCCCTCAGTACTGACCCTCCGACAGTGCGGCGCTCCCTCAGTACTGACCCTCCGACAGTGCAGCACTCCCTCAGTACTGACCCTCCGACAGTGCGGTACTCCCTCAGTGCTGACCCTCCGACAGTGCAGCACTCCCTCAGTACTGCCCCTCCGACAGTGCGGCGCTCCCTCAGTGCTGACCCTCCGACAGTGCAGCACTCCCTCAGTACTGACCCTTCGACAATGCGGTACTCCCTCAGTACTGACCCTCCACCTCCGACATTGCGGCACTCCCTCAGTGCTGACCCTCCGACAGTGCAGCACTCCCTCAGTACTGACCCTTCGACAGTGCGGCACTCCCTCAGTACTGACCCTCCGACAGTGCCACACTCCCTCAGTACTGACCCTCTGACAGTGCGGCACTCCCTCAGTACTGACCCTCCGACAGTGCGGCGCTCCCTCAGTACTGACCCTCCAACAGTGCGGTGCTCCCTCAGTACTGACCCTCCGACAGTGCAGCATTCCCTCAGTACTGACCCTCCGACAGTGCGGCACTCCCTCAGTACTGACCCTCCGACAGTGCGGCACTCCCTCAGTACTGACCCTCCGACAGTGCGGCGCTCCCTCAGTACTGACCCTCCGACAGTGCGGCACTCCCTCAGTACTGACCCTCCGACAGTGCGGCACTCCCTCAGTACTGACCCTCCGACAGTGCGGCGCTCCCTCAGTACTGACCCTCCGACAGTGCGGCACTCCCTCAGTACTGACCCTCCGACAGTGCGGCACTCCCTCAGTACTGACCCTCCGACAGTGCGGCGCTCCCTCAGTACTGACCCCCCGACAGTGCGGCACTCCCTCAGTACTGACCCTCCGACAGTGCGGCGCTCCCTCAGTGCTTTGTATCTACCCCATTTTTTTCTTTCTTTTTGTAGAGGGAGCTTTACTCTTTATCTAACCCATGCTGTACCTGCCCTGGGATGATGTGATCTAAATAGGAAAGTGTTGGTTTTGTCGTACTGTGATTGATGATGTTAGCTTCTGGGTGGTGAAGCAGGAGTTACTAAGCAGAAAGCAGCAATAATGATCTTTGCTACTAATATTCATTATAAACCCACCGACTCCCACAGCGACCTCGACTACACTTCTTCACACCCTACCTCCTGTAAGGACTCCATTCCATTCTCCCAGTTTCTCCATCTCCATCGCATCTGCTCTGATGATGCTACCTTCCACAACAGTGCCCCTGATATGTCTTTCTTATTCCTCAACCGAGGATTCCCCCCCCACTGTGGTTGACAGGGCCCTCAACCGTGTCCGGCCCATTTCCCACGCCTCTACCCTCACCCCTTCCCCTCCCTCCCAGAACCGTGACAGGGTTCCCCTTGTCCTCACTTTCCACCCCACCAGCCTCCATATCCAAAGGATCATCCTCCGCCATTTTCGCCACCTCCAGCGTGATGCCACTACCAGTCGCATCTTCCCCTCCCTTCCCCTGTCAGCATTCCGAAGGGATCGTTCCCTCCGCGACACCCTGGTCCACTCCTCCATTACCCCCACCACCTCGTCCCCGTCCAATGGCACCTTCCCCTGCAATCGCAGGAGGTGTAATACCTGCCCATTTACCCCCTCTCTCCTCACTATCCCAGGCCCCAAATACTCCTTTCAGGTGAAGCAGCGATTTACTTGTACTTCTTTCAATGTAGTATACTGTATTCGCTGCTCACAATGTGGTCTCCTCTACATTGGGGAGACCAAACGCAGACTGGGTGACCGCTTTGCGGAACATCTCCGCTCAGTCCGCAAGCAGGACCCTGAGCTTCCGGTTGCTTGCCATTTCAACACTCCCCCCTGCTCTCATGCTCACATCTCTGTCCTGGGATTGCTGCAATGTTCCAGTGAACATCAACGCAAGCTCGAGGAACAGCATCTCATTTACCGATTAGGCACAAGACAGCCTGCCGGACTGAACATCGAGTTCAATCATTTCAGAGCATGACGGGCCCCCCCCTTTTTTTTTTTTAGTTTTACTTTGTATTTTTTATTTTTATTTCATTTTATTTTAGTTTATTCCAACATTACACTTTTATTTAAACGATGTGCCTGCCTACTTTTCCATGTTTCGCTTTGGGCCAGGGCTGTTCATTTTTCTGTCATTTAACACCCTCTCTGCACTAAGGCTTTGTCTTTCAGCACACCATTAACATACTGTTTGTCTTTGCCCCATGACCTCCTTGTTAGTTATTCTCTGTGACCCTCTGTCCTATCAACACCTTCCCTTCTGTTCTCTCTTGCCCCACCCCCACTTTACTTCCTTACAACCTATTACATTTCTAGCCTCTGTCAGTTCTGATGAAAGGTGACTGACCTGAAACGTTAACTCTGCTTCTCTCTCCACAGATGCTGCCAGACCTGCTGAGTATTGCCAGCACTTTTTGCTTTGATTTCCGATTTCCAGGATCCGCAGTATTTTGCTTTTATGATAACGATGATCACTGACCGGTTGCTAGTTTCTTGGCCATGCAGCCAGAATCTCACTGTGCTAAAGATTACATTCTGGTCCAACTCACTGATGCACCATCAGTGTCCCACTGTGTTCAGTATAATTCACATAAAACATACCCAGCTCCTGACATCCATTAAAAGCTCTGCATGTTAATGAAAGAGGGTATTACTGATCCCTGCCGGATTATACTTCCACTGTGAAATTTATCTGGACAATTTTAACTGCTCCCGTTTGAACGGACTCAGTAACAACTTGCATTTCTCTAGCGCCTTGAAATGTTGAAAAACGTCCCCAAGGTGCTTCACAGGGTCGTAAATCAGACAGAATTTGACCCCCGAGCCACATCAGGAGATATTAGGGACAGGCGACCAAAAGCTCGGTCAAAGAGGTCGGTTTTTAAGGAGCGTCTTAAAGGAGGAGAGAGAGAGGCGGAGAGGTTTAGGGAGGGAATTCCAGAGCTTAGGGCCCCCAGGCAGCTGAAGGCACGGCCGCCAATGGTGGAGCGATGGGAATCGGGGGATGGACAAGAGGCCGGAATTGGAGGGAGCGCAGAGATCTCGGAGGGTTGTAGGGGCTGGAGGAGGTTACAGAGATAGGGAGGGTTGTCGGGGCTGGAGGAGGTTACAGAGATAGTGAGGGTTGTAGGGGCTGGAGGAGGTTACAGAGATAGGGAGGGTTGTAGGGGCTGGAGGAGGTTACAGAGATCGGACAAACTCACTGTATAACACATGAACTCACACACAGTCAGACACCCCACATGCACAAAGACTCACATACACCCCCATACACAGACAGAAAGACTCACAATCACACATAAACTCGCCACACACTCTGACACAGAGCCCGACACATACACTGATACACCAGAGTGTCGGTTTCCTGTGTGTTTCAAGCTTCATACTGATCATTCTGTCTGCTGAATTAAAAAACATCCCCTCGGTCTGTGTGTATTGTTCAGCCAAGATAATCTCTCACACTGAACTGTACTCTCACCACTTACATCAAATGACACCTTCCAGAATAAATCAGTGCTGTGCGAATATACATTCGAACATATACATAACTGTGCCAGTTTAAAAAAGACTTAATGAATATTAAATGAATGCTACACCACAGTCCCAACCCTCAACTTAAACTGGTTCAGACTGCAAAACAGATTCAAATCAAAGTCCCAGCACCCCAGTGTTATACAGTGACAGACCTGTCCCCACCAGTACTGTACCCCAGTGTTATACAGTGACAGACCTGTACCCACCAGTACTGTACCCCAGTGTTATACAGTGACAGACCAGTCCCCACCAGTACTGTACCCCAGTGTTATACAGTGAGAGACCTGTACCCACCAGTACTGTACCCCAGTGTTATACAGTGACAGACCTGTACCCACCAGTACTGTACCCCAGTGTTACACAGTGACAGACCAGTCCCCACCAGTACTGTACCCCAGTGTTATACAGTGAGAGACCTGTACCCACCAGTACTGTACCCCAGTGTTATACAGTGACAGACCTGTACCCACCAGTACTGTACCCCAGTGTTATACAGTGACAGACCTGTACCCACCAGTACTGTACCCCAGTGTTATACAGTGACAGACCAGTCCCCACCAGTACTGTACCCCAGTGTTATACAGTGAGAGACCTGTACCCACCAGTACTGTACCCCAGTGTTATACAGTGACAGACCTGTACCCACCAGTACTGTACCCCAGTGTTATACAGTGACAGACCTGTCCACACCAGGACTGTACCCCAGTGTTATACAGTGACAGACCAGTCCCCACCAGTACTGTACCCCAGTGTTATACAGTGACAGACCTGTACCCACCAGTACTGTACCCCAGTGTTATACAGTGACAGACCTGTACCCACCAGTACTGTACCCCAGTGTTATACAGTGACAGACCTGTACCCACCAGTACTGTACCCCAGTGTTATACAGTGACAGACCTGTCCCCACCAGTACTGTACCCCAGTGTTATACAGTGACAGACCAGTCCCCACCAGCACTGTACCCCAGTGTTAGACAGTGACAGACCTGTCCCTACCAGGACTGTACCCCAGTGTTACACAGTGACAGACCTGTCCCCACCAGTACTGTACCCCAGTGTTATACAGTGACAGACCTGTCCCCACCAGTACTGCACCTCAGTGTTATACAGTGACAGACCTGTACCCACCAGTACTGTACCCCAGTGTTATACAGTGACAGACCTGTACCCACCAGTACTGTACCCCAGTGTTATACAGTGACAGACCTGTCCACACCAGTACTGTACCCCAGTGTTATACAGTGACAGACCTGTCCACACCAGTACTGTACCCCAGTGTTATACAGTGACAGACCTGTACCCACCAGTACTGTACCCCAGTGTTATACAGTGACAGACCTGTACCCACCAGTACTGTACCCCAGTGTTATACAGTGACAGACCTGTCCACACCAGTACTGTACCCCAGTGTTATACAGTGACAGACCTGTCCCCACCAGTACTGTACCCCAGTGTTATACAGTGACAGACCTGTCCCCACCAGTACTGTACCCCAGTGTTATACAGTGACAGACCTGTACCCACCAGGACTGTACCACAGTGTTATACAGTGACAGACCTGCACCCACCAGTACTGTACCCCAGTGTTATACAGTGACAGACCTGTCCCCACCAGTACTGTACCCCAGTGTTATACAGTGACAGACCTGTCCCCACCAGTACTGTACCCCAGTGTTATACAGTGACAGACCTGTCCCCACCAGTACTGTACCCCAGTGTTATACAGTGACAGACCTGTCCCCACCAGTACTGTACCCCAGTGTTATACAGTGACAGACCTGTCCCCACCAGTACTGTACCCCAGTGTTATACGGTGACAGACCTGTACCCACCAATACTGTACCCCAGTGTTATACAGTGACAGACCTGTCCACACCAGTACTGTACCCCAGTGTTATACAGTGACAGTCCTGTATCCACCAGTACTGTACCCCAGTGTTATACAGTGACAGACCTGTCCCCACCAGTACTGTACCCCAGTGTTATACGGTGACAGACCTGTACCCACCAATACTGTACCCCAGTGTTATACAGTGACAGACCTGTCCACACCAGTACTGTACCCCAGTGTTATACAGTGACAGACCTGTCCCCACCAGTACTGTACCCCAGAGTTATACAGTGACAGACCTGTCCACACCAGTACTGTACCCCAGTGTTATACAGTGACAGACCTGTCCCCACCAGTACTGTACCCCAGTGTTATACAGTGACAGACCTGTCCCCACCAGTACTGTACCCCAGTGTAATACAGTGACAGACCTGTCCACACCAGTAATGTACCCCAGTGTTATACAGTGATAGACCTGTCCACACCAGTACTGTACCCCAGTGTTATAAAGTGACAGACCTGTCCACACCAGTACTGTACCCCAGTGTTATACAGTGACAGACCTGTCCACACCAGTACTGTACCCCAGTGTTATACAGTGACAGACCTGTCTACACCAGGACTGTACCCCAGTGTTATACAGTGACAGACCTGTCTCCACCAGGACTGTATCCCAGTGTTATACAGTGATAGACCTGTCCCCACCAGGACTGTACCCCAGTGTTATACGGTGACAGACCTGTACCCACCAATACTGTACCCCAGTGTTATACAGTGACAGACCTGTCCACACCAGTACTGTACCCCAGTGTTATACAGTGACAGTCCTGTACCCACCAGTACTGTACCCCAGTGTTATACAGTGACAGACCTGTCCCCACCAGTACTGTACCCCAGTGTTATACAGTGACAGACCTGTCACCACCAGTACTGTACCCTAGTGTTATACAGTGACAGACCTGCACCCACCAGGACTGTATCCCAGTGTTATACAGTGATAGACCTGTCCCCACCAGTACTGTACCCCAGTGTTATACAGTGACAGACCTGTCCCCACCAGTACTGTACCCCAGTGTTATACAGTGACAGACCTGTCCCCACCAGTACTGTACCCCAGTGTAATACAGTGACAGACCTGTCCACACCAGTAATGTACCCCAGTGTTATACAGTGATAGACCTGTCCACACCAGTACTGTACCCCAGTGTTATAAAGTGACAGACCTGTCCACACCAGTACTGTACCCCAGTGTTATACAGTGACAGACCTGTCCACACCAGTACTGTACCCCAGTGTTATACAGTGACAGACCTGTCTACACCAGGACTGTACCCCAGTGTTATACAGTGACAGACCTGTCTCCACCAGGACTGTATCCCAGTGTTATACAGTGATAGACCTGTCCCCACCAGTACTGTACCCCAGTGTTATACAGTGACAGACCTGTCACCACCAGTACTGTACCCCAGTGTTATACAGTGATAGACCTGTCTCCACCAGTACTGTACCCCAGTGTTATACAGTGACAGACCTGTCACCACCAGTACTGTACCCCAGTGTTATACAGTGACAGACCTCTCCACACCAGTACCGTACCCCAGTGTTATACAGTCATAGACCTGTCCACACCAGTACCGTACCCCAGTGTTATACAGTGACAGACCTGTCCCCACCAGTACTGTACCCCAGTGTTATACAGTGACAGACCTGTCACCACCAGTACTGTACCCTAGTGTTATACAGTGACAGACCTGCATTCACCAGTACTGTACCCCAGTGTTATACAGTGACAGACCTGTCCCCACCAGGACTGTACCCCAGTGTTATACAGTGACAGACCTGTCCCTACCAGTACTGTACCCCAGTGTTATACAGTAACAGGCCTGTCCCCACCAGTACTGTACGCCAGTGTTATACAGTGACAGACCTGTCACCACCAGTACTGTACCCCAGTGTTATACAGTGACAGACCTGTCCCCATCAGTACTGTACCCCAGTGTTATACAGTGACAGACCTGTCCCCACCAGTACTGTACCCCAGTGTTATACAGTGACAGACCTGTCCCCACCAGTACTGTACCCCAGTGTTATACAGTGACAGACCTGTCCCCACCAGTACTGTACCCCAGTGTTATACAGTGACAGACCTGTCCCCACCAGTACTGTACCACAATGTTATACAGTGACAGACCTGTCCCTACCAGTACTGTACCCCAGTGTTATACAGTAACAGGCCTGTCCCCACCAGTACTGTACCCGTGTTGCACAGTGACAGACCTTTCCCCATCAGTACTGTCCCCCAGTGTTATACAGTGACAGACCTGCACCCACCAGTACTGTACCCCACTGTTTTAAAGTGACAGACATGTCCCCACCAGTACTGTACCCCAGTGTTATACAGTGACAGACCTGAACCCACCAGTACTGTACCCCAGTGTTATACAGTGACAGACCTGCACCCACCAGTACTGTACCCCAGTGTTATACAGTGACAGACCTGCACCCACCAGTACTGTACCCCAGTGATTATACAGTGACAGACCTTTCCCCACCAGTACTGTACCCCAGTGTTATACAGTGACAGACTTGGCCCCACCAGTACTGTACCCCAGTGTTATACAGTAACAGGCCTGTCCCCACCAGTACTGTACGCCAGTGTTATACAGTGACAGACCTGTCCCCACCAGTACTGTACCCCAGTGTTATACAGTGACAGACCTGTCCCCACCAGTACTGTACCCCAGTGTTATACAGTGACAGACCTGTCCCCACCAGTACTGTACCCCAGTGTTATACAGTGACAGACCTGTCCCCACCAGTACTGTACCCCAGTGTTATACAGTGACAGACCTGTCCCCACCAGTACTGTACCCCAGTGTTATACAGTGACAGACCTGTCCCCACCAGTACTGTACTACAATGTTATACAGTGACAGACCTGTCCCTACCAGTACTGTACCCCAGTGTTATACAGTAAGAGGCCTGTCCCCACCAGTACTGTACGCCAGTGTTATACAGTGACAGACCTGTCCCCACCAGTACTGTACCCCAGTGTTATACAGTGACAGACCTGTCCCCACCAGTACTGTACCCCAGTGTTATACAGTAACAGGCCTGTCCCCACCAGTACTGTACGCCAGTGTTATACAGTGACAGACCTGTCCCCACCAGTACTGTACCCCAGTGTTATACAGTGACAGACCTGTCCCCACCAGTACTGTACCCCAGTGTTATACAGTGACAGACCTGTCCCCACCAGTACTGTACGCCAGTGTTATACAGTGACAGACCTGTACCCACCAGTACTGTACTCCAGTGTTATACAGTGAGAGACCTGTCCCCACCAGTACTGTACCCCAGTGTTATACAGTGACAGACCTGTCCACACCAGTACTGTACCCCAGTGTTATACAGTGACAGACCTGTCCCCACCAGTACTGTACCCCAGTGTTCTACACTGACAGACCTGTCCCCACCAGTTCTGCACACCAGTGTTATACAGTGACAGACCTGTCCCCACCAGTGCTATACCTCAGGGTTATACAGTGACAGACCTGCACCCACCAGTTCTGCACACCAGTGTTACACAGTGACAGAACTGTCCCCACCAGTACTGTACCTCAGTGTTATACAGTGACAGACCAGTCCCCACCAGTACTGTTTCCCAGTGTTATACAGTGACAGACCAGTCCCCACCATTACTGTATCCCAGTGTTATACAGTGACAGACCTGTCCCCACCAGTACTGTACCCCAGTGTTATCCAGAGACAGACCTGTACCAACCAGTACTGTACCCCAGTGTTATACAGTGACAGACCTGTCCCCACCAGTACTGTACCCCAGTGTTATACAGTGACAGACCTGTCCCCACCAGTACTGTACCCCAGTGTTATACAGTGACAGACCTGTCCCCACCAGTACTGTACCCCAGTGTTATACAGTGACAGACCTGGCCCCACCAGTACTGTACCCCAGTGTTATACAGTGACAGACCTGTCCCCACCAGCACTGTACCCCAGTGTTATGCAGTGACTGACCTGTACCCACCAGTACTGTACCCCAGTGTTATACAGTGACAGACCTGTCACCACCAGTACTGAACCCCAGTGTTATACAGTGACAGACCTGTATCCAACAGTCCTATACCCCAGTGTTATACAGTGACAGACCTGGAACCACCAGTGCTATACCCCAGTGTTATACAGTGACAGACCTGTATCCAACAGTCCTATACCCCAGTGTTAAACAGTGACAGACCTGTAACCACCAGTACTGTACCCCAGTGTTACACAGTGACAGACCAGTCCCCACCAGTACTGTACCTCAGTGTTATACAGTGACAGACCTGTCCCCACCAGTACTGCACCCCAGTGTTATACAGTGACAGACCTGTCCACACCAGTACTGTACCCCAATGTTATACAGTGACAGACCTGTCCCTACCAGTACTGTACCCCAGTGTTATACAGTAACAGACCTGTCCCCATCAGTACTGTACCCCAGTGTTATACAGTGACAGACCTGTCCCCACCAGTACTGAGCCCCAGTGTTATACAGTGACAGACCTGTCCCCACCAGTACTGTTCCCCAGTGATACACAGTGACAGACTTGGCCCCACCAGTACTGCACCCCAGTGTTATACAGTGACAGACCTGTCCACACCAGTACTGTACCCCAGTGTTATCAAGTGACAGACCTGTCCCCACCAGTACTGTACCCCAGTGTTATACAATGACAGACCTGTACCCACCAGTACTGTACCCCAGTGTTATACAGTGACAGACCTGTACCCACCAGTACTGTACCCCAGTGTTATACAGTGACAGACCTGTCCCCACCAGGACTGTACCCCAGTGTTAAACAGTGAGAGACCTGTCCCCACCAGTACTGTAACCCAGTGTTATACAGTGACAGACATGCATCCACCAGTACTGTACCCTAGTGTTATAAAGTGACAGACATGTCCCTACCAGTACTGTACCCCAGTGTTATACAATGACAGACCGGTCCCCACCAGTACTGTACCCCAGTGTTATACAGTGACAGACCTGTCCCCACCAGTACTGTACCCCAGTGTTATACAATGACAGACCTTTCCCCACCAGTACTGTACCCCAGTGTTATACAGTGACAGATCTGTCCCCACCAGTACTGTACCCCAGTATTATACAGTGACAGACCTGCACCCACCAGTACTGTACCCCAGTGTTATACAGTGACAGACCTTTCCCCACCAGTACTGTACCCCAGTGAAATACAGTGACATCCCTTTCTCCACCAGTACTGTACCCCAATGTTATACAGTGACAGACCTACACCGACCAGTACTATACCCCAGTGTTATACAGTGACTGACCTGTACCCACCAGTACTGTACCCCAGTGTTAGACAGTGACAGACCTGCACCCACCAGTACTGTACCCCAGTGTTAGACAGTGACAGACCTGCACCCACCAGTACTGTACCCCAGTCTTATACAGTGACAGGCCTGAAGCCACCAGTACTGTACCCCAGTGTTATACACTGACAGACCTGTTCCACCAGTACTATACCGCAGTGTTATACAATGACTGACCTGTCCCCACCGGTACTGTACCTCAGTGTTATACACTGACAGACCTGTTCCACCAGTACTGTACCCCAGTGTTATACAGTGACTGACCTGTACCCACCAGTACTGTACCGCAGTGTTATACAGTGACAGAACTGTCTCCACCAGTACTGTACCCATGTTACACAGTGACAGCCCTGTCCCCACCAGTGCTGTACCCCACTGTTATAAAGTGACAGACTTGGCCCCACCAGTACTGTACCCCAATGTTATACAGTGACAGACCTGTCCCTACCAGTACTGTACCCCAGTGTTATACAGTGACAGACCTGTCCCCACCAGTACTGTACCCCAGTGTTATACAGTGACAGACCTGTCTCCACCAGTACTGTTCCCCAGTGCTATACAGTGACAGACCTGTCACCACCAGTACTGTACCCTAGTGTTATACAGTGACAGACCTGTCACCACCAGTACTGTACCCCAGTGTTATACAGTGACAGACAATTCCCCAGCAGTACTGTACCCCAGTGTTATACAGTGACAGACCTGTCACCACCAGTACTGTACCTCAGTGTTAGACAGTGACAGACCTGTCACCACCAGTACTGTACCCTAGTGTTATACAGTGACAGACCTGTCTCCACCAGTACTGTACCCCAGTGTTATACAGTGACAGACAATTCCCCACCAGTACTGTACCCCAGTGTTATCCAATGACAGACCTGTCACCATCAGTACTGTACCCTAGTGTTATACAGTGACAGACAATTCCCCACCAGTACTGTACCCCAGTGTTACACAGTGACAGACCTGTCACCACCAGTACTGTACCCTAGTGTTATACAGTGACAGACCTGTCCCCACCAGTCCTGTACCCCAGTGTTATACAGTGACAGACCTGTACCCACCAGTACTGTACCCCAGTGTTATACAGTGACAGACCTGTACCCACCAGTACTGTACCCCAGTGTTATACAGTGACAGACAATTCCCCACCAGTACTGTACCCCAGTGTTACACAGTGACAGACCTGTCACCACCAGTACTGTACCCCAGTGTTATACAGTGACAGACCTGTCCCCACCAGGACTGTACCCCAGTGTTATACAGTGACAGACCTGTCACCACCAGTACTGTACCCTAGTGTTATACAGTGACAGACCTGCACCCACCAGTACTGTACCCCAGTGTTATACAGTGACAGACCTGTCCCCACCAGTACTGTACCCCAGTGTTATACAGTGACAGACCTGTCCCCACCAGTACTGTACCCTAGCGTTATACAGTGACAGACCTGTCCCCACCAGTACTGTACCCCAATGTTATACAGTGACAGACCTGTCCCCACCAGTACTGTACCCCAGTGTTATCCAGTGACAGACCTGTCCCCACCAGTACTGTACCCCAGTGTTATAGTGACAGACCTGTCCCCACCAGTACTGTACCCCAGTGTTATACAGTGACAGACCTGTCTCCACCAGTACTGTACCCCAGTGTTATACAGTGACAGACCTGTCCCCACCAGTACTGTACCCTAGTGTTATACAGTGACAGACCTGTCCCTACCTGTACTGTACCCTAGTGTTATACAGTGACAGACCTGTCACCACCAGTACTGTACCCTAGTGTTATACAGTGACAGACCTGTCACCACCAGTACTGTACCTCAGTGTTATACAGTGACAGACCTGTACCCACCAGTACTGTACCCCAGTGTTATACAGTGACAGACCTGTCTCCACCAGTACTGTACCCCAGTGTTATACAGTGACAGACCTGTCCACACCAGTACTGTACCCCACTGTTGTACAGTGACAGACAATTCCCCACCAGTACTTTACCCTAGTGTTATACAGTGACATACCTGTCTCCACCAGTACTGTACCCCAGTGTTATACAGTGACAGACCTGTCCACACCAGTACTGTACCCCACTGTTGTACAGTGACAGACAATTCCCCACCAGTACTGAACCCCAGTGCTATACAGTGATAGACCTGTCTCCACCAGTACTGTACCCCAGTGTTATACAGTGACAGACAATTCCCCACCAGTACTGTACCGCAGTGTTATACAGTGACAGACCTGTACCCACCAGTACTGTACCCCAGTGTTATACAGTGACAGACCTGTACCCACCAGTACTGTACCCTAGTGTTATACAGTGACAGACAATTCCCCACCAGTACTGTACCCCAGTGTTATAAAGTGACAGACCTGTCCCCACCAGTACTGTACCCCAGTGTTATACAGTGACAGACCTGTCTCCACCAGTACTGTACCCCAGTGCTATACAGTGACAGACCTGTCACCACCAGTACTGTACCCTAGTGTTATACAGTGACAGACCTGTCACCACCAGTACTGTACCCCAGTGTTATACAGTGACAGACAATTCCCCAGCAGTACTGTACCCCAGTGTTATCCAGTGACAGTCCTGTCACCACCAGTACTGTACCTCAGTGTTAGACAGTGACAGACCTGTCACCATCAGTACTGTACCCTAGTGTTATACAGTGACAGACCTGTCTCCACCAGTACTGTACCCCAGTGTTATACAGTGACAGACAATTCCCCACCAGTACTGTACCCCAGTGTTATCCAGTGACAGACCTGTCACCATCAGTACTGTACCTCAGTGTTAGACAGTGACAGACCTGTCACCACCAGTACTGTACCCTAGTGTTATACAGTGACAGACCTGTCCCCACCAGTACTGTACCCCAGTGTTATACAGTGACAGACCTGTACCCACCAGTACTGTACCCCAGTGTTATACAGTGACAGACCTGTACCCACCAGTACTGTACCCCAGTGTTATACAGTGACAGACCTGTCCCCACCAGTACTGTACCCCAGTGTTATACAGTGACAGACCTGTCCCCACCAGTACTGTACCCTAGTGTTATACAGTGACAGACCTGTCCCCACCAGTACTGTACCCCAATGTTATACAGTGACAGACCTGTCCCCACCAGTACTGTACCCCAGTGTTATACAGTGACAGACCTGTCCCCACCAGTACTGTACCCCAGTGTTATAGTGACAGACCTGTCCCCACCAGTACTGTACCCCAGTGTTATACAGTGACAGACCTGTCCCCACCAGTACTGTACCCTAGTGTTATACAGTGACAGACCTGCACCCACCAGTACTGTACCCTAGTGTTATACAGTGACAGACCTGTCACCACCAGTAATGTACACTAGTGTTATACAGGGACAGACCTGTCACCACCAGTACTGTACCTCAGTGTTATACAGTGACAGACCTGTACCCACCAGTACTGTACCCCAGTGTTATACAGTGACAGACCTGTCTCCACCAGTACTGTACCCCAGTGTTATACAGTGACAGACCTGTCCACACCAGTACTGTACCCCACTGTTGTACAGTGACAGACAATTCCCCATCAGTACTTTACCCTAGTGTTATACAGTGACATACCTGTCTCCACCAGTACTGTACCCCAGTGTTATACAGTGACAGACCTGTCCACACCAGTACTGTACCCCACTGTTGTACAGTGACAGACAATTCCCCACCAGTACTGAACCCCAGTGCTATACAGTGATAGACCTGTCTCCACCAGTACTGTACCCCAGTGTTATACAGTGACAGACAATTCCCCACCAGTACTGTACCGCAGTGTTATACAGTGACAGACCTGTACCCACCAGTACTGTACCCCAGTGTTATACAGTGACAGACCTGTCCCCACCAGTACTGTACCGCAGTGTTATACAGTGACAGACCTGTAACCACCAGTACTGTACCCCAGTGTTATACAGTGACAGACCTGTACCCACTAGTACTGTACCCCAGTGTTATACAGTGACAGACCTGTACCCACCAGTCCTGTACCCTAGTGTTATACAGTGACAGACAATTCCCCACCAGTACTGTACCCCAGTGCTATACAGTGATAGACCTGTCTCCACCAGTACTGTACCCCAGTGTTATACAGTGACAGACAATTCCCCACCAGTACTGTACCCCAGTGTTATACAGTGACAGACCTGTCACCACCAGTACTGTACCCCAGTGTTATACAGTGACAGACCTGTCACCACCAGTACTGTACCCCAGTGTTATACAGTGACAGACCTGCACCCACCAGTACTGTACCCCAGTGTTACACAGTGACAGACCTATCACCACCAGTACTGTACCCCAGTGTTATACAGTGACAGACCTGCACCCACCAGTACTGTACCCCAGTGTTATACAGTGACAGACCTGTCACCACCAGTACTGTACCCCAGTGTTATACAGTGACAGACCTGTCCTCACCAGTACTGTACCCCAGTGTTATGCAGTGACAGACCTGTCACCACCAGTACTGTACCCCAGTGTTATACAGTGACAGACCTGTCACCACCAGTACTGTACCCCAGTGTTATACAGTGACAGACCTGTCCTCACCAGTACTGTACCCCAGTATTACACAGTGACAGACTTGTCACCACCAGTACTGTACCCCAGTGTTACACAGTGACAGACCTGTCACCACCAGTACTGTACTGCAGTGTTATACAGTGACAGACCTGTACCCACCAGTACTGTATCCCAGTGTTATACAGTGACAGACCTGTCCCCACCAGTACTGTACCCCAGTGTTATACAGTGACATACCTGTCCCCACCAGTACTGTACCCCAGTGTTATACAGTGACAGACCTGCACCCACCAGTACTGTACCCCAGTGTTACACAGTGACAGACCTATCACCACCAGTACTGTACCCCAGTGTTATACAGTGACAGACCTGCACCCACCAGTACTGTACCCCAGTGTTACACAGTGACAGACCTATCACCACCAGTACTGTACCCCAGTGTTACACAGTGACAGTCCTGTCCCCACCAGTACTGTACCCCAGTGTTATACAGTGACAGACCTATCACCACCAGTACTGTACCCCAGTGTTATACAGTGACAGACCTGCACCCACCAGTACTGTACCCCAGTGTTACACAGTGACAGACCTATCACCACCAGTACTGTACCCCAGTGTTACACAGTGACAGACCTATCACCACCAGTACTGTACCCCAGTGTTATACAGTGACAGACCTGCACCCACCAGTACTGTACCCCAGTGTTACACAGTGACAGACCTATCACCACCAGTACTGTACCCCAGTGTTACACAGTGACAGTCCTGTCCCCACCAGTACTGTACCCCAGTGTTATACAGTGACAGACCTGCACCCACCAGTACTGTACCCCAGTGTTACACAGTGACAGACCTATCACCACCAGTACTGTACCCCAGTGTTATACAGTGACAGACCTGCACCCACCAGTACTGTACCCCAGTGTTACACAGTGACAGACCTATCACCACCAGTACTGTACCCCAGTGTTACACAGTGACAGACCTATCACCACCAGTACTGTACCCCAGTGTTATACAGTGACAGACCTGTCCCCACCAGTACTGTACCCCAGTGTTATACAGTGACAGACCTGCACCCACCAGTACTGTACCCCAGTGTTACACAGTGACAGACCTATCACCACCAGTACTGTACCCCAGTGTTACACAGTGACAGACCTGTCCCCACCAGTATTGTACCCCAGTGTTACACAGTGACAGACCTGTCCCCACCAGTACTGTACCCCAGTGTTACACAGTGACAGACCTGTCCCCACCAGTACTGTACCCCAGTGTTATACAGTGACAGACCTGTACGCACCAGTACTGTACCCCAGTGTTACACAGTGACAGACCTATCACCACCAGTACTGTACCCCAGTGTTATACAGTGACAGACCTGCACCCACCAGTACTGTACCCCAGTGTTATACAGTGACAGACCTATCACCACCAGTACTGTACCCCCGTGTTACACGGTGACAGTCCTGTACCCACCAGTACTGTACCCCAGTGATATACAGTGACAGACCTATCACCACCAGTACTGTACCCCAGTGTTACACAGTGACAGACCTATCACCACCAGTACTGTACCCCAGTGTTATACAGTGACAGACCTGTACCCACCAGTACTGTACCCCAGTGTTATACAGTGACAGACCTGTACCCACCAGTACTGTACCCCAGTGTTATACAGTGACAGACAATTCCCCACCAGTACTGTACCCTAGTGTTATACAGTGACAGACCTGTCCCCACCAGTACTGTACCCCAGTGTTATACAGTGACAGACCTGTACCCACCAGTACTGTACCCCAGTGTTATACAGTGACAGACAATTCCCCACCAGTACTGTACCCTAGTGTTATACAGTGACAGACCTGTACTCACCAATACTGTACCCCAGTGTTATACAGTGACAGACCTGTCACCACCAGTACTGTACCCCAGTGTTACACAGTGACAGACCTGTCACCACCAGTACTGTACCCCAGTGTTATACAGTGACAGACCTGTCCCCACCAGTACTGTACCCCAGTGTTATACAGTGACAGACCTGTCACCACCAGTACTGTACCCTAGTGTTATACAGTGACAGACCTGCACCCACCAGTACTGTACCCCAGTGTTATACAGTGACAGACCTGTCCCCACCAGTACTGTACCCCAGTGTTATACAGTGACAGACCTGTCCCCACCAGTACTGTACCCTAGTGTTATACAGTGACAGACCTGTCCCCACCTGTACTGCACCCCAGTGTTATATAGTGACAGACCTGTCTCCACCAGTACTGTACCCCAGTGTTATACAGTGACAGACCTGTCCCCACCAGTACTGTACCCCAGTGTTATACAGTGACAGACCTGTCCCCACCAGTACTGTACCCTAGTGTTATACAGTGACAGACCTGTCACCACCAGTACTGTACCCTAGTGTTATACAGTGACAGACCTGTCACCACCAGTACTGTACCTCAGTGTTATACAGTGACAGACCTGTACCCACCAGTACTGTACCCCACTGTTGTACAGTGACAGACAATTCCCCACCAGTACTGTACTGCAGTGTTATACAGTGATAGACCTGTCTCCACCAGTACTGTACCCCAGTGTTATACAGTGACAGACCTGTCCCCACCAGTACTGTACCCTAGTGTTATACATTGACAGACCTGTCACCACCAGTACTGTACCCTAGTGTTATACAGTGACAGACCTGTCACCACCAGTACTGTACCTCAGTGTTATACAGTGACAGACCTGTACCCACCAGTACTGTACCCCAGTGTTATACAGTGACAGACCTATACCCACCAGTACTGTACCCCAGTGATACACAGTGACAGACCTATCACCACCAGTACTGTACCGCTGTGTTATACAGTGATAGACAATTCCCCACCAGTACTGAACCGCAGTGTTATACAGTGATAGACCTGTCTCCACCAGTACTGTACCCCAGTGTTATACAGTGACAGACAATTCCCCACCAGTACTGTACCGCAGTGTTATACAGTGACAGACCTGTAACCACCAGTACTGTACCCCAGTGTTATACAGTGACAGACCTGTACCCACCAGTACTGTACCCCAGTGTTATACAGTGACAGATCTGTAACCACCAGTACTGTACCCCAGTGTTATACAGTGACAGACCTGTACCCACCAGTACTGTACCCCAGTGCTATACAGTGATAGACCTGTCTCCACCAGTACTGTACCCCAGTGTTATACAGTGACAGACAATTCCCCACCAGTACTGTACCCCAGTGTTATACATTGACAGACCTGTACCCACCAGTACTGAACCCCAGTGTTACACAGTGACAGACCTGTCACCACCAGTACTGTACCCCAGTGTTATGCAGTGACAGACCTGTCACCACCAGTACTGTACCCCAGTGTTATACAGTGACAGACCTGTCACCACCAGTACTGTACCCCAGTGTTATACAGTGACAGACCTGTCCTCACCAGTACTGTACCCCAGTGTTACACAGTGACAGACCTGTCACCACCAGTACTGTACCCCAGTGTTACACAGTGACAGACCTGTCACCACCAGTACTGTACTCCAGTGTTATACAGTGACAGACCTGCACCCACCAGTACTGTACCCCAGTGTTATACAGTGACAGACCTGTCCCCACCGGTACAGTACCCCAGTGTTATACAGTGACAGACCTGTCACCACCAGTACTGTACCCCAGTGTTATACAGTGACAGACCTGTCCCCACCAGTACTGTACCCCAGTGTTATACAGTGACAGACAATTCCCCACCAGTACTGTACCCCAGTGTTACACAGTGACAGACCTATCACCACCAGTACTGTACCCCAGTGTTACACAGTGACAGACCTATCACCACCAGTACTGTACCCCAGTGTTATACAGTGACAGACCTGCACCCACCAGTACTGTACCCCAGTGTTACACAGTGACAGACCTATCACCACCAGTACTGTACCCCAGTGTTACACAGTGACATTCCTGTCCCCACCAGTACTGTACCCCAGTGTTATACAGTGACAGACCTGCACCCACCAGTACTGTACCCCAGTGTTATACAGTGACAGACCTATCACCACCAGTACTGTACCCCAGTGTTATACAGTGACAGACCTGCACCCACCAGTACTGTACCCCAGTGATATACAGTGACAGACCTATCACCACCAGTACTGTACCCCAGTGTTACACAGTGACAGACCTATCACCACCAGTACTGTACCCCAGTGTTATACAGTGACAGACCTGTACCCACCAGTACTGTACCCCAGTGTTATACAGTGACAGACCTGTACCCACCAGTACTGTACCCCAGTGTTATACAGTGACAGACAATTCCCCACCAGTACTGTACCCTAGTGTTATACAGTGACAGACCTGTCCCCACCAGTACTGTACCCCAGTGTTATACAGTGACAGACCTGTACCCACCAGTACTGTACCCCAGTGTTATACAGTGACAGACAATTCCCCACCAGTACTGGACCCTAGTGTTATACAGTGACAGACCTGTACTCACCAATACTGTACCCCAGTGTTATACAGTGACAGACCTGTCACCACCAGTACTGTACCCCAGTGTTACACAGTGACAGACCTGTCACCACCAGTACTGTACCCCAGTGTTATACAGTGACAGACCTGTCCCCACCAGTACTGTACCCCAGTGTTATACAGTGACAGACCTGTCACCACCAGTACTGTACCCTAGTGTTATACAGTGACAGACCTGCACCCACCAGTACTGTACCCCAGTGTTATACAGTGACAGACCTGTCCCCACCAGTACTGTACCCCAGTGTTATACAGTGACAGACCTGTCCCCACCAGTACTGTACCCTAGTGTTATACAGTGACAGACCTGTCCCCACCTGTACTGCACCCCAGTGTTATTTAGTGACAGACCTGTCTCCACCAGTACTGTACCCCAGTGTTATACAGTGATAGACCTGTCTCCACCAGTACTGTACCCCAGTGTTATACAGTGACAGACCTGTCCCCACCAGTACTGTACCCTAGTGTTATACAGTGACAGACCTGTCACCACCAGTACTGTACCCTAGTGTTATACAGTGACAGACCTGTCACCACCAGTACTGTACCTCAGTGTTATACAGTGACAGACCTGTACCCACCAGTACTGTACCCCAGTGTTATACAGTGACAGACCTATACCCACCAGTACTGTACCGCAGTGTTATACAGTGATAGACAATTCCCCACCAGTACTGTACCGCAGTGTTATACAGTGATAGACCTGTCTCCACCAGTTCTGTACCCCAGTGTTATACAGTGACAGACAATTCCCCACCAGTACTGTACCGCAGTGTTATACAGTGACAGACCTGTAACCACCAGTACTGTACCCCAGTGTTATACAGTGACAGACCTGTACCCACCAGTATTGTACCCCAGTGTTATACAGTGACAGACCTGTAACCACCAGTACTGTACCCCAGTGTTATACAGTGACAGACCTGTACCCACCAGTACTGTACCCCAGTGCTATACAGTGATAGACCTGTCTCCACCAGTACTGTACCCCAGTGTTATACAGTGACAGACAATTCCCCACCAGTACTGTACCCCAGTGTTATACATTGACAGACCTGTACCCACCAGTACTGAACCCCAGTGTTACACAGTGACAGATCTGTCACCACCAGTACTGTACCCCAGTGTTATGCAGTGACAGACCTGTCACCACCAGTACTGTACCCCAGTGTTATACAGTGACAGACCTGTCACCACCAGTACTGTACCCCAGTGTTATACAGTGACAGACCTGTCCTCACCAGTACTGTACCCCAGTGTTACACAGTGACAGACCTGTCACCACCAGTACTGTACCCCAGTGTTACACAGTGACAGACCTGTCACCACCAGTACTGTACTCCAGTGTTATACAGTGACAGACCTGCACCCACCAGTACTGTACCCCAGTGTTATACAGTGACAGACCTGTCCCCACCGGTACAGTACCCCAGTGTTATACAGTGACAGACCTGTCACCACCAGTACTGTACCCCAGTGTTATACAGTGACAGACCTGTCCCCACCAGTACTGTACCCCAGTGTTATACAGTGACAGACAATTCCCCACCAGTACTGTACCCCAGTGTTACACAGTGACAGACCTATCACCACCAGTACTGTACCCCAGTGTTATACAGTGACAGACCTGCACCCACCAGTACTGTACCCCAGTGTTACACATTGACAGACCTATCACCACCAGTACTGTACCCCAGTGTTACACAGTGACAGTCCTGTCCCCACCAGTACTGTACCCCAGTGTTATACAGTGACAGACCTGCACCCACCAGTACTGTACCCCAGTGTTACACAGTGACAGACCTATCACCACCAGTACTGTACCCCAGTGTTATACAGTGACAGACCTGCACCCACCAGTACTGTACCCCAGTGTTACACAGTGACAGACCTATCACCACCAGTACTGTACCCCAGTGTTACACAGTGACAGACCTATCACCACCAGTACTGTACCCCAGTGTTATACAGTGACAGACCTGCACCCACCAGTACTGTACCCCAGTGTTACACAGTGACAGACCTATCACCACCAGTACTGTACCCCAGTGTTACACAGTGACATTCCTGTCCCCACCAGTACTGTACCCCAGTGTTATACAGTGACAGACCTGCACCCACCAGTACTGTACCCCAGTGTTACACAGTGACATTCCTGTCCCCACCAGTACTGTACCCCAGTGTTATACAGTGACAGACCTATCACCACCAGTACTGTACACCAGTGTTATACAGTGACAGACCTGCACCCACCAGTACTGTACCCCAGTGTTATACAGTGACAGACCTGTACCCACCAGTACTGTACCCCAGTGTTACACAGTGACAGACCTGTACCCACCGGTACTGTACCCCAGTGTTACACAGTGACAGTCCTGTCCCCACCAGTACTGTACCCCAGTGTTATACAGTGACAGACCTGCACCCACCAGTACTGTACCCCAGTGTTACACAGTGACAGACCTATCACCACCAGTACTGTACCCCAGTGTTACACAGTGACAGACCTATCACCACCAGTACTGTACCCCAGTGTTATACAGTGACAGACCTGCACCCACCAGTACTGTACCCCAGTGTTACACAGTGACAGACCTATCACCACCAGTACTGTACCCCAGTGTTACACAGTGACAGACCTATCACCACCAGTACTGTACCCCAGTGTTATACAGTGACAGACCTGCACCCACCAGTACTGTACCCCAGTGTTACACAGTGACAGACCTATCACCACCAGTACTGTACCCCAGTGTTACACAGTGACAGACCTGTCCCCACCAGCATTGTACCCCAGTGTTACACAGTGACAGACCTGTCCCCACCAGTACTGTACCCCAGTGTTACACAGTGACAGACCTGTCCCCACCAGTACTGTACCCCAGTGTTATACAGTGACAGACCTTTACCCACCAGTACTGTACCCCAGTGTTACACAGTGACAGACCTATCACCACCAGTACTGTACCCCAGTGTTATACAGTGACAGACCTGTACCCACCAGTACTGTACCCCAGTGTTATACAGTGACAGACCTGTACCCACCAGTACTGTACCCCAGTGTTATACAGTGACAGACAATTCCCCACCAGTACTGTACCCTAGTGTTATACAGTGACAGACCTGTCCCCACCAGCACTGTACCCCAGTGTTATACAGTGACAGACCTGTACCCACCAGTACTGTACCCCAGTGTTATACAGTGACAGACAATTCCCCACCAGTACTGTACCCTAGTGTTATACAGTGACAGACCTGTACTCACCAGTACTGTACCCCAGTGTTATACAGTGACAGACCTGTCACCACCAGTACTGGACCCCAGTGTTACACAGTGACAGACCTGTCACCACCAGTACTGTACCCCAGTGTTATACAGTGACAGACCTGTCCCCACCAGTACTGTACCCCAGTGTTATACAGTGACAGACCTATCACCACCAGTACTGTACCCTAGTGTTATACAGTGACAGACCTGCACCCACCAGTACTGTACCCCAGTGTTAAACAGTGACAGACCTGTCCCCACCAGTACTGTACCCTAGTGTTATACAGTGACAGACCTGTCCCCACCAGTACTGCACCCCAGTGTTATACAGTGACAGACCTGTCTCCACCAGTACTGTACCCCAGTGTTATACAGTGACAGACCTATCACCACCAGTACTGTACCCCAGTGTTACACAGTGACAGACCTATCACCACCAGTACTGTACCCCAGTGTTATACAGTGACAGACCTGCACCCACCAGTACTGTACCCCAGTGTTACACAGTGACAGACCTATCACCACCAGTACTGTACCCCAGTGTTACACAGTGACAGACCTGTCCCCACCAGCATTGTACCCCAGTGTTACACAGTGACAGACCTGTCCCCACCAGTACTGTACCCCAGTGTTACACAGTGACAGACCTGTCCCCACCAGTACTGTACCCCAGTGTTATACAGTGACAGACCTTTACCCACCAGTACTGTACCCCAGTGTTACACAGTGACAGACCTATCACCACCAGTACTGTACCCCAGTGTTATACAGTGACAGACCTGTACCCACCAGTACTGTACCCCAGTGTTATACAGTGACAGACCTGTACCCACCAGTACTGTACCCCAGTGTTATACAGTGACAGACAATTCCCCACCAGTACTGTACCCTAGTGTTATACAGTGACAGACCTGTCCCCACCAGCACTGTACCCCAGTGTTATACAGTGACAGACCTGTACCCACCAGTACTGTACCCCAGTGTTATACAGTGACAGACAATTCCCCACCAGTACTGTACCCTAGTGTTATACAGTGACAGACCTGTACTCACCAGTACTGTACCCCAGTGTTATACAGTGACAGACCTGTCACCACCAGTACTGTACCCCAGTGTTACACAGTGACAGACCTATCACCACCAGTACTGTACCCCAGTGTTACACAGTGACAGACCTATCACCACCAGTACTGTACCCCAGTGTTATACAGTGACAGACCTGCACCCACCAGTACTGTACCCCAGTGTTACACAGTGACAGACCTATCACCACCAGTACTGTACCCCAGTGTTACACAGTGACAGACCTGTCCCCACCAGCATTGTACCCCAGTGTTACACAGTGACAGACCTGTCCCCACCAGTACTGTACCCCAGTGTTACACAGTGACAGACCTGTCCCCACCAGTACTGTACCCCAGTGTTATACAGTGACAGACCTTTACCCACCAGTACTGTACCCCAGTGTTACACAGTGACAGACCTATCACCACCAGTACTGTACCCCAGTGTTATACAGTGACAGACCTGTACCCACCAGTACTGTACCCCAGTGTTATACAGTGACAGACCTGTACCCACCAGTACTGTACCCCAGTGTTATACAGTGACAGACAATTCCCCACCAGTACTGTACCCTAGTGTTATACAGTGACAGACCTGTCCCCACCAGCACTGTACCCCAGTGTTATACAGTGACAGACCTGTACCCACCAGTACTGTACCCCAGTGTTATACAGTGACAGACAATTCCCCACCAGTACTGTACCCTAGTGTTATACAGTGACAGACCTGTACTCACCAGTACTGTACCCCAGTGTTATACAGTGACAGACCTGTCACCACCAGTACTGGACCCCAGTGTTACACAGTGACAGACCTGTCACCACCAGTACTGTACCCCAGTGTTATACAGTGACAGACCTGTCCCCACCAGTACTGTACCCCAGTGTTATACAGTGACAGACCTATCACCACCAGTACTGTACCCTAGTGTTATACAGTGACAGACCTGCACCCACCAGTACTGTACCCCAGTGTTATACAGTGACAGACCTGTCCCCACCAGTACTGTACCCTAGTGTTATACAGTGACAGACCTGTCCCCACCAGTACTGCACCCCAGTGTTATACAGTGACAGACCTGTCTCCACCAGTACTGTACCCCAGTGTTATACAGTGACAGACCTATCACCACCAGTACTGTACCCCAGTGTTACACAGTGACAGACCTATCACCACCAGTACTGTACCCCAGTGTTATACAGTGACAGACCTGCACCCACCAGTACTGTACCCCAGTGTTACACAGTGACAGACCTATCACCACCAGTACTGTACCCCAGTGTTACACAGTGACAGACCTGTCCCCACCAGCATTGTACCCCAGTGTTACACAGTGACAGACCTGTCCCCACCAGTACTGTACCCCAGTGTTACACAGTGACAGACCTGTCCCCACCAGTACTGTACCCCAGTGTTATACAGTGACAGACCTTTACCCACCAGTACTGTACCCCAGTGTTACACAGTGACAGACCTATCACCACCAGTACTGTACCCCAGTGTTATACAGTGACAGACCTGTACCCACCAGTACTGTACCCCAGTGTTATACAGTGACAGACCTGTACCCACCAGTACTGTACCCCAGTGTTATACAGTGACAGACAATTCCCCACCAGTACTGTACCCTAGTGTTATACAGTGACAGACCTGTCCCCACCAGCACTGTACCCCAGTGTTATACAGTGACAGACCTGTACCCACCAGTACTGTACCCCAGTGTTATACAGTGACAGACAATTCCCCACCAGTACTGTACCCTAGTGTTATACAGTGACAGACCTGTACTCACCAGTACTGTACCCCAGTGTTATACAGTGACAGACCTGTCACCACCAGTACTGGACCCCAGTGTTACACAGTGACAGACCTGTCACCACCAGTACTGTACCCCAGTGTTATACAGTGACAGACCTGTCCCCACCAGTACTGTACCCCAGTGTTATACAGTGACAGACCTATCACCACCAGTACTGTACCCTAGTGTTATACAGTGACAGACCTGCACCCACCAGTACTGTACCCCAGTGTTATACAGTGACAGACCTGTCCCCACCAGTACTGTACCCTAGTGTTATACAGTGACAGACCTGTCCCCACCAGTACTGCACCCCAGTGTTATACAGTGACAGACCTGTCTCCACCAGTACTGTACCCCAGTGTTATACAGTGACAGACCTGTCCCCACCAGTACTGTACCCCAGTGTTATACAGTGACAGACCTGTCCCCACCAGTACTGTACCCTAGTGTTATACAGTGACAGACCTGTCACCACCAGTACTGTACCCTAGTGTTATACAGTGACAGACCTGTCACCACCAGTACTGTACCTCAGTGTTATACAGTGACAGACCTGTTCCCACCAGTACTGTACCCCACTGTTGTACAGTGACAGACAATTACCCACCAGTACTGTACCCTAGTGTTATACAGTGACAGACAATTCCCCACCAGTACTGTACCGCAGTGTTATACAGTGACAGACCTGTCTCCACCAGTACTGTACCCCAGTGTTATACAGTGACAGACAATTCCCCACCAGTACTGTACCGCAGTGTTATACAGTGACAGACCTGTAACCACCAGTACTGTACCCCAGTGTTATACAGTGACAGACCTGTACCCACCAGTACTGTACCCCAGTGTTATACAGTGACAGACCTGTACCCACCAGTACTGTACCCCAGTGTTATACAGTGACAGACCTGTAACCACCAGTACTGTACCCCAGTGTTATACAGTGACAGACCTGTACCCACCAGTACTGTACCCCAGTGCTATACAGTGATAGACCTGTCTCCACCAGTACTGTACCCCAGTGTTATACAGTGACAGACAATTCCCCACCAGTACTGTACCCCAGTGTTATACAGTGACAGACCTGTACCCACCAGTACTGTACCCCAGTGTTACACAGTGACAGACCTGTCACCACCAGTACTGTACCCCAGTGTTATACAGTGACAGACCTATCACCACCAGTACTGTACCCCAGTGTTATACAGTGACAGACCTGTAACCACCAGTACTGTACCCCAGTGTTATACAGTGACAGACCTATCACCACCAGTACTGTACCCCAGTGTTATACAGTGACAGACCTGTCCCCACCAGTACTGTACGCCAGTGTTATACAGTGACAGACCTGTACCCACCAGTACTGTACCCTAGTGTTATACAGTGACAGACCTGTACTCACCAGTACTGTACCCCAGTATTATACAGTGACAGACCTGTCACCACCAGTACTGTACCCCAGTGTTACACAGTGACAGACCTGTCACCACCAGTACTGTACCCCAGTGTTATACAGTGACAGACCTGTCCCCACCAGTACTGTACCCCAGTGTTATACAGTGACAGACCTGTCACCACCAGTACTGTACCCTAGTGTTATACAGTGACAGACCTGCACCCACCAGTACTGTACCCCAGTGTTATACAGTGACAGACCTGTCCCCACCAGTACTGTACCCCAGTGTTATACAGTGACAGACCTGTCCCCACCAGTACTGTACCCTAGTGTTATACAGTGACAGACCTGTCCCCACCAGTACTGCACCCCAGTGTTATACAGTGACAGACCTGTCTCCACCAGTACTGTACCCCAGTGTTATACAGTGACAGACCTGTCCCCACCAGTACTGTACCCCAGTGTTATACAGTGACAGACCTGTCCCCATCAGTACTGTACCCCAGTGTTATACAGTGACAGACCTGTACCCACCAGTACTGTACCCCAGTGTTATACAGTGACAGACCTGTCCCCACCAGTACTGTACCCTAGTGTTATACAGTGACAGACCTGTCACCACCAGTACTGTACCCTAGTGTTATACAGTGACAGACCTGTCACCACCAGTACTGTACCTCAGTGTTATACAGTGACAGAACTGTTCCCACCAGTACTGTACACCACTGTTGTACAGTGACAGACAACTCCCCACCAGTACTGTACCCTAGTGTTATACAGTGACAGACAATTCCCCACCAGTACTGTACCGCAGTGTTATACAGTGATAGACCTGTCTCCACCAGTACTGTACCCCAGTGTTATACAGTGACAGACAATTCCCCACCAGTACTGTACCCCAGTGTTATACAGTGACAGACCTGTAACCACCAGTACTGTACCCCAGTGTTATACAGTGACAGACCTGTACCCACCAGTACTGTACCCCAGTGTTATACAGTGACAGACCTGTACCCACCAGTACTGTACCCCAGTGTTATACAGTGACAGACCTGAAACCACCAGTACTGTACCCCAGTGTTATACAGTGACAGACCTGTACCCACCAGTACTGTACCCCAGTGCTATACAGTGATAGACCTCTCTCCACCAGTACTGTACCCCAGTGTTATACAGTGACAGACAATTCCCCACCAGTACTGTACCCCAGTGTTATACAGTGACAGACCTGTACCCACCAGTACTGTACCCCAGTGTTACACAGTGACAGACCTGTCACCACCAGTACTGTACCCCAGTGTTATGCAGTGACAGACCTGTCACCACCAGTACTGTACCCCAGTGTTATACAGTGAAAGACCTGTCACCACCAGTCCTGTACCCCAGTGTTATACAGTGACAGACCTGTCCTCACCAGTACTGTACCCCAGTGTTACACAGTGACAGACCTATCACCACCAGTACTGTACCCCAGTGTTACACAGTGACAGACCTATCACCACCAGTACTGTACCCCAGTGTTATACAGTGACAGACCTGCACCCACCAGTACTGTACCCCAGTGTTACACAGTGACAGACCTATCACCACCAGTACTGTACCCCAGTGTTACACAGTGACAGACCTGTCCCCACCAGCATTGTACCCCAGTGTTACACAGTGACAGACCTGTCCCCACCAGTACTGTACCCCAGTGTTACACAGTGACAGACCTGTCCCCACCAGTACTGTACCCCAGTGTTACACAGTGACAGACCTATCACCACCAGTACTGTACCCCAGTGTTATACAGTGACAGACCTGCACCCACCAGTACTGTACCCCAGTGTTATACAGTGACAGACCTATCACCACCAGTACTGTACCCCAGTGTTACACAGTGACAGTCCTGTACCCACCAGTACTGTACCCCAGTGTTATACAGTGACAGACCTGTCACCACCAGTACTGTACCTCAGTGTTATACACTGACAGACCTGTACCCACCAGTACTGTACCCCAGTGTTATACAGTGACAGACCTGTCTCCACCAGTACTGTACCCCAGTGTTATACAGTGACAGACCTGTCACCACCAGTACTGTACCCTAGTGTTATACAGTGACAGACAATTCCCCACCAGTACTGTACCGCAGTGTTATACAGTGATAGACCTGTCTCCACCAGTACTGTACCCCAGTGTTATACAGTGACAGACCTGTCCCCACCAGTACTGTACCCCAGTGTTATACAGTGACAGACAATTCCCCACCAGTACTGTACCGCAGTGTTATACAGTGACAGACCTGTAACCACCAGTACTGTACCCCAGTGTTATACAGTGACAGACCTTTACCCACCAGTACTGTACCCCAGTGTTACACAGTGACAGACCTATCACCACCAGTACTGTACCCCAGTGTTATACAGTGACAGACCTGTACCCACCAGTACTGTACCCCAGTGTTATACAGTGACAGACCTGTACCCACCAGTACTGTACCCCAGTGTTATACAGTGACAGACAATTCCCCACCAGTACTGTACCCTAGTGTTATACAGTGACAGACCTGTCCCCACCAGCACTGTACCCCAGTGTTATACAGTGACAGACCTGTACCCACCAGTACTGTACCCCAGTGTTATACAGTGACAGACAATTCCCCACCAGTACTGTACCCTAGTGTTATACAGTGACAGACCTGTACTCACCAGTACTGTACCCCAGTGTTATACAGTGACAGACCTGTCACCACCAGTACTGGACCCCAGTGTTACACAGTGACAGACCTGTCACCACCAGTACTGTACCCCAGTGTTATACAGTGACAGACCTGTCCCCACCAGTACTGTACCCCAGTGTTATACAGTGACAGACCTATCACCACCAGTACTGTACCCTAGTGTTATACAGTGACAGACCTGCACCCACCAGTACTGTACCCCAGTGTTATACAGTGACAGACCTGTCCCCACCAGTACTGTACCCTAGTGTTATACAGTGACAGACCTGTCCCCACCAGTACTGCACCCCAGTGTTATACAGTGACAGACCTGTCTCCACCAGTACTGTACCCCAGTGTTATACAGTGACAGACCTGTCCCCACCAGTACTGTACCCCAGTGTTATACAGTGACAGACCTGTCCCCACCAGTACTGTACCCTAGTGTTATACAGTGACAGACCTGTCACCACCAGTACTGTACCCTAGTGTTATACAGTGACAGACCTGTCACCACCAGTACTGTACCTCAGTGTTATACAGTGACAGACCTGTTCCCACCAGTACTGTACCCCACTGTTGTACAGTGACAGACAATTACCCACCAGTACTGTACCCTAGTGTTATACAGTGACAGACAATTCCCCACCAGTACTGTACCGCAGTGTTATACAGTGACAGACCTGTCTCCACCAGTACTGTACCCCAGTGTTATACAGTGACAGACAATTCCCCACCAGTACTGTACCGCAGTGTTATACAGTGACAGACCTGTAACCACCAGTACTGTACCCCAGTGTTATACAGTGACAGACCTGTACCCACCAGTACTGTACCCCAGTGTTATACAGTGACAGACCTGTACCCACCAGTACTGTACCCCAGTGTTATACAGTGACAGACCTGTAACCACCAGTACTGTACCCCAGTGTTATACAGTGACAGACCTGTACCCACCAGTACTGTACCCCAGTGCTATACAGTGATAGACCTGTCTCCACCAGTACTGTACCCCAGTGTTATACAGTGACAGACAATTCCCCACCAGTACTGTACCCCAGTGTTATACAGTGACAGACCTGTACCCACCAGTACTGTACCCCAGTGTTACACAGTGACAGACCTGTCACCACCAGTACTGTACCCCAGTGTTATACAGTGACAGACCTATCACCACCAGTACTGTACCCCAGTGTTATACAGTGACAGACCTGTAACCACCAGTACTGTACCCCAGTGTTATACAGTGACAGACCTATCACCACCAGTACTGTACCCCAGTGTTATACAGTGACAGACCTGTCCCCACCAGTACTGTACGCCAGTGTTATACAGTGACAGACCTGTACCCACCAGTACTGTACCCTAGTGTTATACAGTGACAGACCTGTACTCACCAGTACTGTACCCCAGTATTATACAGTGACAGACCTGTCACCACCAGTACTGTACCCCAGTGTTACACAGTGACAGACCTGTCACCACCAGTACTGTACCCCAGTGTTATACAGTGACAGACCTGTCCCCACCAGTACTGTACCCCAGTGTTATACAGTGACAGACCTGTCACCACCAGTACTGTACCCTAGTGTTATACAGTGACAGACCTGCACCCACCAGTACTGTACCCCAGTGTTATACAGTGACAGACCTGTCCCCACCAGTACTGTACCCCAGTGTTATACAGTGACAGACCTGTCCCCACCAGTACTGTACCCTAGTGTTATACAGTGACAGACCTGTCCCCACCAGTACTGCACCCCAGTGTTATACAGTGACAGACCTGTCTCCACCAGTACTGTACCCCAGTGTTATACAGTGACAGACCTGTCCCCACCAGTACTGTACCCCAGTGTTATACAGTGACAGACCTGTCCCCATCAGTACTGTACCCCAGTGTTATACAGTGACAGACCTGTACCCACCAGTACTGTACCCCAGTGTTATACAGTGACAGACCTGTCCCCACCAGTACTGTACCCTAGTGTTATACAGTGACAGACCTGTCACCACCAGTACTGTACCCTAGTGTTATACAGTGACAGACCTGTCACCACCAGTACTGTACCTCAGTGTTATACAGTGACAGAACTGTTCCCACCAGTACTGTACACCACTGTTGTACAGTGACAGACAACTCCCCACCAGTACTGTACCCTAGTGTTATACAGTGACAGACAATTCCCCACCAGTACTGTACCGCAGTGTTATACAGTGATAGACCTGTCTCCACCAGTACTGTACCCCAGTGTTATACAGTGACAGACAATTCCCCACCAGTACTGTACCCCAGTGTTATACAGTGACAGACCTGTAACCACCAGTACTGTACCCCAGTGTTATACAGTGACAGACCTGTACCCACCAGTACTGTACCCCAGTGTTATACAGTGACAGACCTGTACCCACCAGTACTGTACCCCAGTGTTATACAGTGACAGACCTGAAACCACCAGTACTGTACCCCAGTGTTATACAGTGACAGACCTGTACCCACCAGTACTGTACCCCAGTGCTATACAGTGATAGACCTCTCTCCACCAGTACTGTACCCCAGTGTTATACAGTGACAGACAATTCCCCACCAGTACTGTACCCCAGTGTTATACAGTGACAGACCTGTACCCACCAGTACTGTACCCCAGTGTTACACAGTGACAGACCTGTCACCACCAGTACTGTACCCCAGTGTTATGCAGTGACAGACCTGTCACCACCAGTACTGTACCCCAGTGTTATACAGTGAAAGACCTGTCACCACCAGTCCTGTACCCCAGTGTTATACAGTGACAGACCTGTCCTCACCAGTACTGTACCCCAGTGTTACACAGTGACAGACCTATCACCACCAGTACTGTACCCCAGTGTTACACAGTGACAGACCTATCACCACCAGTACTGTACCCCAGTGTTATACAGTGACAGACCTGCACCCACCAGTACTGTACCCCAGTGTTACACAGTGACAGACCTATCACCACCAGTACTGTACCCCAGTGTTACACAGTGACAGACCTGTCCCCACCAGCATTGTACCCCAGTGTTACACAGTGACAGACCTGTCCCCACCAGTACTGTACCCCAGTGTTACACAGTGACAGACCTGTCCCCACCAGTACTGTACCCCAGTGTTACACAGTGACAGACCTATCACCACCAGTACTGTACCCCAGTGTTATACAGTGACAGACCTGCACCCACCAGTACTGTACCCCAGTGTTATACAGTGACAGACCTATCACCACCAGTACTGTACCCCAGTGTTACACAGTGACAGTCCTGTACCCACCAGTACTGTACCCCAGTGTTATACAGTGACAGACCTGTCACCACCAGTACTGTACCTCAGTGTTATACACTGACAGACCTGTACCCACCAGTACTGTACCCCAGTGTTATACAGTGACAGACCTGTCTCCACCAGTACTGTACCCCAGTGTTATACAGTGACAGACCTGTCACCACCAGTACTGTACCCTAGTGTTATACAGTGACAGACAATTCCCCACCAGTACTGTACCGCAGTGTTATACAGTGATAGACCTGTCTCCACCAGTACTGTACCCCAGTGTTATACAGTGACAGACCTGTCCCCACCAGTACTGTACCCCAGTGTTATACAGTGACAGACAATTCCCCACCAGTACTGTACCGCAGTGTTATACAGTGACAGACCTGTAACCACCAGTACTGTACCCCAGTGTTATACAGTGACAGACCTGTACCCACCAGTACTGTACCCCAGTGTTATACAGTGACAGACAATTCCCCACCAGTACTGTACCCCAGTGTTATACAGTGACAGACCTGTACCCACCAGTACTGTACCCCAGTGTTACACAGTGACAGACCTGTCACCACCAGTGCTGTACCGCAGTGTTATGCAGTGACAGACCTGTCACCACCAGTACTGTACCCCAGTGTTATACAGTGACAGACCTGTCACCACCAGTACTATACCCCAGTGTTATACAGTGACAGACCTGTCCTCACCAGTACTGTACCCCAGTGTTACACAGTGACAGACCTGTCACCACCAGTACTGTACCTCAGTGTTACACAGTGACAGACCTGTCACCACCAGTACTGTACTCCAGTGTTATACAGTGACAGACCTGTACCCACCAGTACTGTATCCCAGTGTTATACAGTGACAGACCTGTCCCCACCGGTACTGTACCCCAGTGTTATACAGTGACAGACCTGACACCACCAGTACAGTACCCCAGTGTTATACAGTGACAGACCTGTCACCACCAGTACTGTACCCCAGTGTTACACAGTGACAGACCTATCACCACCAGTACTGTACCACAGTGTTATACAGTGACAGACCTGCACCCACCAGTACTGTACCCCAGTGTTACACAGTGACAGACCTATCACCACCTGTACTGTACCCCAGTGTTATACAGTGACAGACCTATCACCACCAGTACTGTACCCCAGTGTTATACAGTGACAGACCTGCACCCACCAGTACTGTACCCCAGTGTTACACAGTGACAGACCTATCACCACCAGTACTGTACCCCAGTGTTACACAGTGACAGTCCTTTCCCCACCAGTACTGTACCCCAGTGTTATACAGTGACAGACCTGCACCCACCAGTACTGTACCCCAGTGTTACACAGTGACAGACCTATCACCACCAGTACTGTACCCCAGTGTTACACAGTGACAGACCTATCACCACCAGTACTGTACCCCAGTGTTATACAGTGACAGACCTGCACCCACCAGTACTGTACCCCAGTGTTACACAGTGACAGACCTATCACCACCAGTACTGTACCCCAGTGTTACACAGTGACAGACCGATCACCACCAGTACTGTACCCCAGTGTTATACAGTGACAGACCTGCACCCACCAGTACTGTACCCCAGTGTTACACAGTGACAGACCTGTCCCCACCAGTACTGTACCCCAGTGTTACACAGTGACAGACCTGTCCCCACCAGTACTGTACCCCAGTGTTATACAGTGACAGACCTTTTTCCACCAGTACTGTACCCCAGTGTTACACAGTGAAAGACCTATCACCACCAGTACTGCACCCCAGTGTTATACAGTGACAGACCTGCACCCACCAGTACTGTACCCCAGTGTTACACAGTGACAGTCCTGTACCCACCAGTACTGTACCCCAGTGTTATACAGTGACAGACCTATCACCACAAGTACTGTACCCCAGTGTTACACAGTGACAGACCTATCACCTCCAGTACTGTACCCCAGTGTTATACAGTGACAGACCTGCACCCACCAGTACTGTACCCCAGTGTTATACAGTGACAGACCTATCACCACCAGTACTGTACCCCAGTGTTACACAGTGACAGTCCTGCACCCACCAGTACTGTACCCCAGTGTTATACAGTGACAGACCTGCACCCACCAGTACTGTACCCCAGTGTTACACAGTGACAGACCTATCACCACCAGTACTGTACCCCAGTGTTATACAGTGACAGACCTGTCACCACCAGTACTGTACCCCAGTGTTACACAGTGACAGACCTGTCCCCACCAGTACTGTACCCCAGTGTTACACAGTGACAGACCTGTCCCCACCAGTACTGTACCCCAGTGTTACACAGTGACAGAACTGTCCCCACCAGTACTGTACCCCAGTGTCATACAGTGACAGACCTGTACACACCGGTACTGTACCCCAGTGTTATACAGTGACAGACCTGTCCTCACCAGTACTGTACCCCAGTGTTACACAGTGACAGACCTGTCACCACCAGTACTGTACCCCAGTGTTATACAGTGACAGACCTGTCACCACCAGTACTGTACCCCAGTGTTATACAGTGACAGACCTGTCCTCACCAGTACAGTACCCCAGTGTTATACAGTGACAGACCTGTCACCACCAGTACTGTACCCCAGTGTTATACAGTGACAGACCTGTCCCCACCAGTACTGTACCACAGTGTTATACAGTGACAGACCTGCACCCACCAGTACTGTACCCCAGTGTTATACAGTGACAGACCTGTACCCACCAGTACTGTACCCTAGTGTTATACAGTGACAGACAATTCCCCACCAGTACTGTACCCCAGTGCTATACAGTGATAGACCTGTCCCCACCAGTACTGTACCCCAGTGTTATACAGTGACAGACCTGTACCCACCAGTACTGTACCCCAGTGTTATACAGTGACAGACAATTCCCCACCAGTACTGTACCCCAGTGTTATACAGTGACAGACAATTCCCCACCAGTACTGTACCCCAGTGTTATAAAGTGACAGACCTGTCCCCACCAGTACTGTACCCCAGTGTTATACAGTGACAGACCTGTCTCCACCAGTACTGTACCCCAGTGCTATACAGTGACAGACCTGTCACCACCAGTACTGTACCCCAGTGTTATACAGTGACAGACAATTCCCCAGCAGTACTGTACCCCAGTGTTATCCAGTGACAGACCTGTCACCACCAGTACTGTACCTCAGTGTTAGACAGTGACAGACCTGTCACCACCAGTACTGTACCCTAGTGTAAAACAGTGACAGACCTGTCTCCACCAGTACTGTACCCCAGTGTTATACAGTGACAGACAATTCCCCACCAGTACTGTACCCCAGTGTTATCCAGTGACAGACCTGTCACCATCAGTACTGTACCTCAGTGTTAGACAGTGACAGACCTGTCACCACCAGTACTGTACCCTAGTGTTATACAGTGACAGACCTGTCCCCACCAGTACTGTACCCCAGTGTTATACAGTGACAGACCTGTACCCACCAGTACTGTACCCCAGTGTTATACAGTGACAGACCTGTACCCACCAGTACTGTACCCCAGTGTTATACAGTGACAGACAATTCCCCACCAGTACTGTACCCCAGTGTTACACAGTGACAGACCTGTCACCACCAGTACTGTACCCCAGTGTTATACAGTGACAGACCTGTCCCCACCAGGACTGTACCCCAGTGTTATACAGTGACAGACCTGTCACCACCAGTACTGTACCCTAGTGTTATACAGTGACAGACCTGTCCACACCAGTACTGTACCCCAGTGTTATACAGTGACAGATCTGTACCCACCAGTACTGTACCCTAGTGTTATACAGTGGCAGACCTGTCACCACCAGTACTGTACCCCAGTGTTATACAGTGACAGACCTGTCCCCACCAGTACTGTACCCCAGTGTTATACAGTGACAGACCTGTCCCCACCAGTACTGTACCCTAGTGTTATACAGTGACAGACCTGTCCCCACCAGTACTGTACCCCAATGTTATACAGTGACAGACCTGTCCCCACCAGTACTGTACCCCAGTGTTATACAGTGACAGACCTGTCCCCACCAGTACTGTACCCCAGTGTTATAGTGACAGACCTGTCCCCACCAGTACTGTACCCCAGTGTTATACAGTGACAGACCTGTCCCCACCAGTACTGTACCCTAGTGTTATACAGTGACAGACCTGCACCCACCAGTAGGGTACCCTAGTGTTATACAGTGACAGACCTGTCACCACCAGTACTGTACCCTAGTGTTATACAGTGACAGACCTGTCACCACCAGTACTGTACCTCAGTGTTATACAGTGACAGACCTGTACCCACCAGTACTGTACCCCAGTGTTATACAGTGACAGACCTGTCTCCACCAGTACTGTACCCCAGTGTTATACAGTGACAGACCTGTCCACACCAGTACTGTACCCCATTGTTGTACAGTGACAGACAATTCCCCACCAGTACTTTACCCTAGTGTTATACAGTGACATACCTGTCTCCACCAGTACTGTACCCCAGTGTTATACAGTGACAGACCTGTCCACACCAGTACTGTACCCCACTGTTGTACAGTGACAGACAATTCCCCACCAGTACTGAACCCCAGTGCTATACAGTGATAGACCTGTCTCCACCAGTACTGTACCCCAGTGTTATACAGTGACAGACAATTCCCCACCAGTACTGTACCGCAGTGTTATACAGTGACAGACCTGTACCCACCAGTACTGTACCCCAGTGTTATACAGTGACAGACCTGTACCCACCAGTACTGTACCCTAGTGTTATACAGTGACAGACAATTCCCCACCAGTACTGTACCCCAGTGCAAAACAGTGATAGACCTGTCTCCACCAGTACTGTACCCCAGTGTTATACAGTGACAGACAATTCCCCACCAGTACTGTACCGCAGTGTTATACAGTGACAGACCTGTAACCACCAGTACTGTACCCCATTGTTATACAGTGACAGACCTGTACCCACCAGTACTGTACCCCAGTGTTATACAGTGACAGACCTGTACCCACCAGTCCTGTACCCTAGTGTTATACAGTGACAGACAATTCCCCACCAGTACTGTACCCCAGTGCTATACAGTGATAGACCTGTCTCCACCAGTACTGTACCCCAGTGTTATACAGTGACAGACAATTCCCCACCAGTACTGTACCCCAGTGTTATACAGTGACAGACCTGTCACCACCAGTACTGTACCCCAGTGTTATACAGTGACAGACCTGCACCCACCAGTACTGTACCCCAGTGTTACACAGTGACAGACCTATCACCACCAGTACTGTACCCCAGTGTTATACAGTGACAGACCTGCACCCACCAGTACTGTACCCCAGTGTTATACAGTGACAGACCTGTCACCACCAGTACTGTACCCCAGTGTTATACAGTGACAGACCTGTCCTCACCAGTACTGTACCCCAGTGTTATGCAGTGACAGACCTGTCACCACCAGTACTGTACCCCAGTGTTATACAGTGACAGACCTGTCACCACCAGTACTGTACCCCAGTGTTATACAGTGACAGACCTGTCCTCACCAGTACTGTACCCCAGTATTACACAGTGACAGACCTGTCACCACCAGTACTGTACCCCAGTGTTACACAGTGACAGACCTGTCACCACCAGTACTGTACTGCAGTGTTATACAGTGACAGACCTGTACCCACCAGTACTGTATCCCAGTGTTATACAGTCACAGACCTGTCCCCACCGGTACTGTACCCCAGTGTTATACAGTGACAGACCTGTCACCACCAGTACAGTACCCCAGTGTTATACAGTGACAGACCTGTCACCACCAGTACTGTACCCCAGTGTTATACAGTGACAGACCTGCACCCACCAGTACTGTACCCCAGTGTTACACAGTGACAGACCTATCACCACCAGTACTGTACCCCAGTGTTATACAGTGACAGACCTGCACCCACCAGTACTGTACCCCAGTGTTACACAGTGACAGACCTATCACCACCAGTACTGTACCCCAGTGTTACACAGTGACAGTCCTGTCCCCACCAGTACTGTACCCCAGTGTTATACAGTGACAGACCTATCACCACCAGTACTGTACCCCAGTGTTATACAGTGACACACCTGCACCCACCAGTACTGTACCCCAGTGTTACACAGTGACAGACCTGTCCCCACCAGTACTGTACCCCAGTGTTATACAGTGACAGACCTGCACCCACCAGTACTGTACCCCAGTGTTACACAGTGACAGACATATCACCACCAGTACTGTACCCCAGTGTTATACAGTGACAGACCTGCACCCACCAGTACTGTACCCCAGTGTTACACAGTGACAGACCTATCACCACCAGTACTGTACCCCAGTGTTACACAGTGACAGACCTATCACCACCAGTACTGTACCCCAGTGTTATACAGTGACAGACCTGCACCCACCAGTACTGTACCCCAGTGTTACACAGTGACAGACCTATCACCACCAGTACTGTACCCCAGTGTTACACAGTGACAGACCTATCACCACCAGTACTGTACCCCAGTGTTATACAGTGACAGACCTGCACCCACCAGTACTGTACCCCAGTGTTACACAGTGACAGACCTATCACCACCAGTACTGTACCCCAGTGTTACACAGTGACAGACCTGTCCCCACCAGTATTGTACCCCAGTGTTACACAGTGACAGACCTGTCCCCACCAGTACTGTACCCCAGTGTTACACAGTGACAGACCTGTCCCCACCAGTACTGTACCCCAGTGTTATACAGTGACAGACCTGTACCCACCAGTACTGTACCCCAGTGTTACACAGTGACAGACCTATCACCACCAGTACTGTACCCCAGTGTTATACAGTGACAGACCTGCACCCACCAGTACTGTAGCCCAGTGTTATACAGTGACAGACCTATCACCACCAGTACTGTACCCCAGTGTTACACAGTGACAGTCCTGTACCCACCAGTACTGTACCCCAGTGATATACAGTGACAGACCTATCACCACCAGTACTGTACCCCAGTGTTACACAGTGACAGACCTATCACCACCAGTACTGTACCCCAGTGTTATACAGTGACAGACCTGTACCCACCAGTACTGTACCCCAGTGTTATACAGTGACAGACCTGTACCCACCAGTACTGTACCCCAGTGTTATACAGTGACAGACAATTCCCCACCAGTACTGTACCCTAGTGTTATACAGTGACAGACCTGTCCCCACCAGTACTGTACCCCAGTGTTATACAGTGACAGACCTGTACCCACCAGTACTGTACCCCAGTGTTATACAGTGACAGACAATTCCCCACCAGTACTGTACCCTAGTGTTATACAGTGACAGACATGTACTCACCAGTACTGTACCCCAGTGTTATACAGTGACAGACCTGTCACCACCAGTACTGTACCCCAGTGTTACACAGTGACAGACCTGTCACCACCAGTACTGTACCCCAGTGTTACACAGTGACAGACCTGTCCCCACCAGTACTGTACCCCAGTGTTATACAGTGACAGACCTGTCCCCACCAGTACTGTACCCCAGTGTTATACAGTGACAGACCTGTCACCACCAGTACTGTACCCTAGTGTTATACAGTGACAGACCTTTACCCACCAGTACTGTACCCCAGTGTTATACAGTGACAGACCTGTCCCCACCAGTACTGTACCCCAGTGTTATACAGTGACAGACCTGTCCCCACCAGTACTGTACCCTAGTGTTATACAGTGACAGACCTGTCCCCACCTGTACTGCACCCCAGTGTTATACAGTGACAGACCTGTCTCCACCAGTACTGTACCCCAGTGTTATACAGTGACAGACCTGTCCCCACCAGTACTGTACCCCAGTGTTATACAGTGACAGACCTGTCCCCACCAGTACTGTACCCTAGTGTTATACAGTGACAGACCTGTCACCACCAGTACTGTACCCTAGTGTTATACAGTGACAGACCTGTCACCACCAGTACTGTACCTCAGTGTTATACAGTGACAGACCTGTACCCACCAGTACTGTACCCCACTCTTGTACAGTGACAGACAATTCCCCACCAGTACTGTACTGCAGTGTTATACAGTGATAGACCTGTCTCCACCAGTACTGTACCCCAGTGTTATACAGTGACAGACCTGTCCCCACCAGTACTGTACCCTAGTGTTATACAGTGACAGACCTGTCACCACCAGTACTGTACCCTAGTGTTATACAGTGACAGACCTGTCACCACCAGTACTGTACCTCAGTGTTATACAGTGACAGACCTGTACCCACCAGTACTGTACCCCACTGTTGTACAGTGACAGACAATTCCCCACCAGTACTGTACCCTAGTGTTATACAGTGACAGACAATTCCCCACCAGTACTGTACCGCAGTGTTATACAGTGATAGACCTGTCTCCACCAGTACTGTACCCCAGTGTTATACAGTGACAGACAATTCCCCACCAGTACTGTACCGCAGTGTTATACAGTGACAGACCTGTAACCACCAGTACTGTACCCCAGTGTTATACAGTGACAGACCTGTACCCACCAGTACTGTACCCCAGTGTTATACAGTGACAGACCTGTAACCACCAGTACTGTACCCCAGTGTTATACATTGACAGACCTGTACCCACCAGTACTGTAACCCCAGTGTTACACAGTGACAGACCTGTCACCACCAGTACTGTACCCCAGTGTTATGCAGTGACAGACCTGTCACCACCAGTACTGTACCCCAGTGTTATACAGTGACAGACCTGTCACCACCAGTACTGTACCCCAGTGTTATACAGTGACAGACCTGTCCTCACCAGTACTGTACCCCAGTGTTACACAGTGACAGACCTGTCACCACCAGTACTGTACCCCAGTGTTACACAGTGACAGACCTGTCACCACCAGTACTGTACTCCAGTGTTATACAGTGACAGACCTGCACCCACCAGTACTGTACCCCAGTGTTATACAGTGACAGACCTGTCCCCACCGGTACTGTACCCCAGTGTTATACAGTGACAGACCTGTCACCACCAGTACAGTACCCCAGTGTTATACAGTGACAGACCTGTCACCACCAGTACTGTACCCCAGTGTTATACAGTGACAGACCTGTCCCCACCAGTACTGTACCCCAGTGTTATACAGTGACAGACAATTCCCCACCAGTACTGTACCCCAGTGTTACACAGTGACAGACCTATCACCACCAGTACTGTACCCCAGTGTTATACAGTGACAGACCTGCACCCACCAGTACTGTACCCCAGTGTTACACATTGACAGACCTATCACCACCAGTACTGTACCCCAGTGTTACACAGTGACAGTCCTGTCCCCACCAGTACTGTACCCCAGTGTTATACAGTGACAGACCTGCACCCACCAGTACTGTACCCCAGTGTTACACAGTGACAGACCTGCACCCACCAGTACTGTACCCCAGTGTTACACAGTGACAGACCTATCACCACCAGTACTGTACCCCAGTGTTACACAGTGACAGACCTATCACCACCAGTACTGTACCCCAGTGTTATACAGTGACAGACCTGCACCCACCAGTACTGTACCCCAGTGTTACACAGTGACAGACCTATCACCACCAGTACTGTACCCCAGTGTTACACAGTGACATTCCTGTCCCCACCAGTACTGTACCCCAGTGTTATACAGTGACAGACCTGCACCCACCAGTACTGTACCCCAGTGTTACACAGTGACAGACCTATCACCACCAGTACTGTACACCAGTGTTATACAGTGACAGACCTGCACCCACCAGTACTGTACCCCAGTGTTATACAGTGACAGACCTGCACCCACCAGTACTGTACCCCAGTGTTACACAGTGACAGACCTGTACCCACCGTTACTGTACCCCAGTGTTACACAGTGACAGTCCTGTCCCCACCAGTACTGTACCCCAGTGTTATACAGTGACAGACCTGCACCCACCAGTACTGTACCCCAGTGTTACACAGTGACAGACCTATCACCACCAGTACTGTACCCCAGTGTTACACAGTGACAGACCTATCACCACCAGTACTGTACCCCAGTGTTATACAGTGACAGACCTGCACCCACCAGTACTGTACCCCAGTGTTACGCAGTGACAGACCTATCACCACCAGTACTGTACCACAGTGTTACACAGTGACAGACCTATCACCACCAGTACTGTACCCCAGTGTTATACAGTGACAGACCTGCACCCACCAGTACTGTACCCCAGTGTTACACAGTGACAGACCTATCACCACCAGTACTGTACCCCAGTGTTACACAGTGACAGACCTGTCCCCACCAGCATTGTACCCCAGTGTTACACAGTGACAGACCTGTCCCCACCAGTACTGTACCCCAGTGTTACAGTGACAGACCTGTCCCCACCAGTACTGTACCCCAGTGTTATACAGTGACAGACCTTTACCCACCAGTACTGTACCCCAGTGTTACACAGTGACAGACCTATCACCACCAGTACTGTACCCCAGTGTTATACAGTGACAGACCTGCACCCACCAGTACTGTACCCCAGTGTTATACAGTGACAGACCTATCACCACCAGTACTGTACCCCAGTGTTACACAGTGACAGACCTATCACCACCAGTACTGTACCCCAGTGTTATACAGTGACAGACCTGTACCCACCAGTACTGTACCCCAGTGTTATACAGTGACAGACCTGTACCCACCAGTACTGTACCCCAGTGTTATACAGTGACAGACAATTCCCCACCAGTACTGTACCCTAGTGTTATACAGTGACAGACCTGTCCCCACCAGCACTGTACCCCAGTGTTATACAGTGACAGACCTGTACCCACCAGTACTGTACCCCAGTGTTATACAGTGACAGACCTGTACTCACCAGTACTGTACCCCAGTGTTATACAGTGACAGACCTGTCACCACCAGTACTGGACCCCAGTGTTACACAGTGACAGACCTGTCACCACCAGTACTGTACCCCAGTGTTATACAGTGACAGACCTGTCCCCACCAGTACTGTACCCCAGTGTTATACAGTGACAGACCTATCACCACCAGTACTGTACCCTAGTGTTATACAGTGACAGACCTGCACCCACCAGTACTGTACCCCAGTGTTATACAGTGACAGACCTGTCCCCACCAGTACTGTACCCCAGTGTTATACAGTGACAGACCTGTCCCCACCAGTACTGTACCCTAGTGTTATACAGTGACAGACCTGTCCCCACCAGTACTGCACCCCAGTGTTATACAGTGACAGACCTGTCTCCACCAGTACTGTACCCCAGTGTTATACAGTGACAGACCTGTCCCCACCAGTACTGTACCCCAGTGTTATACAGTGACAGACCTGTCCCCACCAGTACTGTACCCCAGTGTTAAACAGTGACAGACCTGTCCCCACCAGTACTGTACCCTAGTGTTATACAGTGACAGACCTGTCACCACCAGTACTGTACCCTAGTGTTATACAGTGACAGACCTGTCACCACCAGTACTGTACCTCAGTGTTATACAGTGACAGACAATTCCCCACCAGTACTGTACCCTAGTGTTATACAGTGACAGACAATTCCCCACCAGTACTGTACCGCAGTGTTATACAGTGATAGACCTGTCTCCACCAGTACTGTACCCCAGTGTTATACAGTGACAGACCTGTAACCACCAGTACTGTACCCCAGTGTTATACAGTGACAGACCTGTACCCACCAGTACTGTACCCCAGTGTTATACAGTGACAGACCTGTAACCACCAGTACTGTACCCCAGTGTTATACAGTGACAGACCTGTACCCACCAGTACTGTACCCCAGTGTTATACAGTGACAGACCTGTAACCACCAGTACTGTACCCCAGTGTTATACAGTGACAGACCTGTAACCACCAGTACTATACCCCAGTGCTATACAGTGATAGACCTGTCTCCACCAGTACTGTACCCCAGTGTTATACAGTGACAGACAATTCCCCACCAGTACTGTACCCCAGTGTTATACAGTGACAGACCTGTACCCACCAGTACTGTACCCCAGTGTTACACAGTGACAGACCTGTCACCACCAGTACTGTACCCCAGTGTTATGCAGTGACAGACCTGTCCCCACCAGTACTGTACGCCAGTGTTATACAGTGACAGACCTGTACCCACCAGTACTGTACCCTAGTGTTATACAGTGACAGACCTGTACTCACCAGTACTGTACCCCAGTGTTATACAGTGACAGACCTGTCACCACCAGTACTGTACCCCAGTGTTACACAGTGACAGACCTATCACCACCAGTACTGTACCCCAGTGTTACACAGTGACAGACCTATCACCACCAGTACTGTACCCCAGTGTTATACAGTGACAGACCTGCACCCACCAGTACTGTACCCCAGTGTTACACAGTGACAGACCTATCACCACCAGTACTGTACCCCAGTGTTACACAGTGACAGTCCTGTCCCCACCAGTACTGTACCCCAGTGTTATACAGTGACAGACCTGCACCCACCAGTACTGTACCCCAGTGTTACACAGTGACAGACCTATCACCACCAGTACTGTACCCCAGTGTTATACAGTGACAGACCTGCACCCACCAGTACTGTACCCCAGTGTTATACAGTGACAGACCTGCACCCACCAGTACTGTACCCCAGTGTTATACAGTGACAGACCTGCACCCACCAGTACTGTACCCCAGTGTTACACTGTGACAGACCTGTACCCACCGGTACTGTACCCCAGTGTTACACAGTGACAGTCCTGTCCCCACCAGTACTGTACCCCAGTGTTATACAGTGACAGACCTGCACCCACCAGTACTGTACCCCAGTGTTACACAGTGACAGACCTATCACCACCAGTACTGTACCCCAGTGTTACACAGTGACAGACCTATCACCACCAGTACTGTACCCCAGTGTTATACAGTGACAGACCTGCACCCACCAGTACTGTACCCCAGTGTTACACAGTGACAGACCTATCACCACCAGTACTGTACCACAGTGTTACACAGTGACAGACCTATCACCACCAGTACTGTACCCCAGTGTTATACAGTGACAGACCTGCACCCACCAGTACTGTACCCCAGTGTTACACAGTGACAGACCTATCACCACCAGTACTGTACCCCAGTGTTACACAGTGACAGACCTGTCCCCACCAGTACTGTACCCCAGTGTTACACAGTGACAGACCTATCACCACCAGTACTGTACCCCAGTGTTATACAGTGACAGACCTGTCCCCACCAGTACTGTACCCCAGTGTTATACAGTGACAGAACTGTCCCCACCAGTACTGTACCCCAGTGTTACACAGTGACAGACCTGTCCCCACAAGTACTGTACCCCAGTGTTATACAGTGACAGACCTTTACCCACCAGTACTGTACCCCAGTGTTACACAGTGACAGACCTATCACCACCAGTACTGTACCCCAGTGTTATACAGTGACAGACCTGCACCCACCAGTACTGTACCCCAGTGTTATACAGTGACAGACCTATCACCACCAGTACTGTACCCCAGTGTTACACAGTGACAGACCTATCACCACCAGTACTGTACCCCAGTGTTATACAGTGACAGACCTGTACCCACCAGTACTGTACCCCAGTGTTATACAGTGACAGACCTGTACCCACCAGTACTGTACCCCAGTGTTATACAGTGACAGACAATTCCCCACCAGTACTGTACCCTAGTGTTATACAGTGACAGACCTGTCCCCACCAGCACTGTACCCCAGTGTTATACAGTGACAGACCTGTACCCACCAGTACTGTACCCCAGTGTTATACAGTGACAGACAATTCCCCACCAGTACTGTACCCTAGTGTTATACAGTGACAGACCTGTACTCACCAGTACTGTACCCCAGTGTTATACAGTGACAGACCTGTCACCACCAGTACTGGACCCCAGTGTTACACAGTGACAGACCTGTCACCACCAGTACTGTACCCCAGTGTTATACAGTGACAGACCTGTCCCCACCAGTACTGTACCCCAGTGTTATACAGTGACAGACCTATCACCACCAGTACTGTACCCTAGTGTTATACAGTGACAGACCTGCACCCACCAGTACTGTACCCCAGTGTTATACAGTGACAGACCTGTCCCCACCAGTACTGTACCCCAGTGTTATACAGTGACAGACCTGTCCCCACCAGTACTGTACCCTAGTGTTATACAGTGACAGACCTGTCCCCACCAGTACTGCACCCCAGTGTTATACAGTGACAGACCTGTCTCCACCAGTACTGTACCCCAGTGTTATACAGTGACAGACCTGTCCCCACCAGTACTGTACCCCAGTGTTATACAGTGACAGACCTGTCCCCACCAGTACTGTACCCTAGTGTTATACAGTGACAGACCTGTCACCACCAGTACTGTACCCTAGTGTTATACAGTGACAGACCTGTCACCACCAGTACTGTACCTCAGTGTTATACAGTGACAGACAATTCCCCACCAGTACTGTACCCTAGTGTTATACAGTGACAGACAATTCCCCACCAGTACTGTACCGCAGTGTTATACAGTGATAGACCTGTCTCCACCAGTACTGTACCCCAGTGTTATACAGTGACAGACCTGTAACCACCAGTACTGTACCCCAGTGTTATACAGTGACAGACCTGTAACCACCAGTACTGTACCCCAGTGTTATACAGTGACAGACCTGTACCCACCAGTACTGTACCCCAGTGTTATACAGTGACAGATCTGTAACCACCAGTACTGTACCCCAGTGTTATACAGTGACAGACCTGTACCCACCAGTACTGTACCCCAGTGCTATACAGTGATAGACCTGTCTCCACCAGTACTGTACCCCAGTGTTATACAGTGACAGACAATTCCCCACCAGTACTGTACCCCAGTGTTATACAGTGACAGACCTGTACCCACCAGTACTGTACCCCAGTGTTACACAGTGACAGACCTGTCACCACCAGTACTGTACCCCAGTGTTATGCAGTGACAGACCTGTCCCCACCAGTACTGTACGCCAGTGTTATACAGTGACAGAACTGTACCCACCAGTACTGTACCCTAGTGTTATACAGTGACAGACCTGTACTCACCGGTACTGTACCCCAGTGTTATACAGTGACAGACCTGTCACCACCAGTACTGTACCCCAGTGTTATACAGTGACAGACCTGTCCCCACCAGTACTGTACCCCAGTGTTATACAGTGACAGACCTGTCACCACCAGTACTGTACCCTAGTGTTATACAGTGACAGACCTGCACCCACCAGTACTGTACCCCAGTGTTATACAGTGACAGACCTGTCCCCACCAGTACTGTACCCCAGTGTTATACAGTGACAGACCTGTCCCCACCAGTACTGTACCCTAGTGTTATGCAGTGACAGACCTGTCCCCACCAGTACTGCACCCCAGTGTTATACAGTGACAGACCTGTCTCCACCAGTACTGTACCCCAGTGTTATACAGTGACAGACCTGTCCCCACCAGTACTGTACCCCAGTGTTATACAGTGACAGACCTGTCCCCATCAGTACTGTACCCCAGTGTTATACAGTGACAGACCTGTCCCCACCAGTACTGTACCCCAGTGTTATACAGTGACAGACCTGTACCCACCAGTACTGTACCCCAGTGTTATACAGTGACAGACCTGTCCCCACCAGTACTGTACCCTAGTGTTATACAGTGACAGACCTGTCACCACCAGTACTGTACCCTAGTGTTATACAGTGACAGAACTGTTCCCACCAGTACTGTACCCCACTGTTGTACAGTGACAGACAATTCCCCACCAGTACTGTACCCTAGTGTTATACAGTGACAGACAATTCCCCACCAGTACTGTACCGCAGTGTTATACAGTGATAGACCTGTCTCCACCAGTACTGTACCCCAGTGTTATACAGTGACAGACAATTCCCCACCAGTACTGTACCGCAGTGTTATACAGTGACAGACCTGTAACCACCAGTACTGTACCCCAGTGTTATACAGTGACAGACCTGTACCCACCAGTACTGTACCCCAGTGTTATACAGTGACAGACCTGTACCCACCAGTACTGTACCCCAGTGTTATACAGTGACAGACCTGAAACCACCAGTACTGTACCCCAGTGTTATACAGTGACAGACCTGTCCCCACCAGTACTGTACCCCAGTGTTATACAGTGACAGACCTGCACCCACCAGTACTGTACCCCAGTGTTACACAGTGACAGACCTATCACCACCAGTACTGTACCCCAGTGTTATACAGTGACAGACCTGCACCCACCAGTACTGTACCCCAGTGTTACACAGTGACAGACCTATCACCACCAGTACTGTACCCCAGTGTTACACAGTGACAGACCTATCACCACCAGTACTGTACCCCAGTGTTATACAGTGACAGACCTGCACCCACCAGTACTGTACCCCAGTGTTACACAGTGACAGACCTATCACCACCAGTACTGTACCCCAGTGTTACACAGTGACAGTCCTGTCCCCACCAGTACTGTACCCCAGTGTTATACAGTGACAGACCTGCACCCACTAGTACTGTACCCCAGTGTTACACAGTGACAGACCTATCACCACCAGTACTGTACACCAGTGTTATACAGTGACAGACCTGCACCCACCAGTACTGTACCCCAGTGTTACACAGTGACAGTCCTGTCCCCACCAGTACTGTACCCCAGTGTTATACAGTGACAGACCTGCACCCACCAGTACTGTACCCCAGTGTTACACAATGACAGACCTATCACCACCAGTACTGTACACCAGTGTTATACAGTGACAGTCCTGTCCCCACCAGTACTGTACCCCAGTGTTATACAGTGACAGACCTGCACCCACCAGTACTGTACCCCAGTGTTACACAGTGACAGACCTATCACCACCAGTACTGTACCCCAGTGTTACACAGTGACAGACCTATCACCACCAGTACTGTACCCCAGTGTTATACAGTGACAGACCTGCACCCACCAGTACTGTACCCCAGTGTTATACAGTGACAGACCTGCACCCACCAGTACTGTACCCCAGTGTTACACAGTGACAGACCTATCACCACCAGTACTGTACCCCAGTGTTACACAGTGACAGACCTATCACCACCAGTACTGTACCCCAGTGTTATACAGTGACAGACCTGCACCCACCAGTACTGTACCCCAGTGTTACACAGTGACAGACCTGCACCCACCAGTACTGTACCCCAGTGTTATACAGTGACAGACCTGTCCCCACCAGTACTGTACCCCAGTGTTATACAGTGACAGACCTGTCCCCACCAGTACTGTACCCTAGTGTTATGCAGTGACAGACCTGTCCCCACCAGTACTGCACCCCAGTGTTATACAGTGACAGACCTGTCTCCACCAGTACTGTACCCCAGTGTTATACAGTGACAGACCTGTCCCCACCAGTACTGTACCCCAGTGTTATACAGTGACAGACCTGTCCCCATCAGTACTGTACCCCAGTGTTATACAGTGACAGACCTGTCCCCACCAGTACTGTACCCCAGTGTTATACAGTGACAGACCTGTACCCACCAGTACTGTACCCCAGTGTTATACAGTGACAGACCTGTCCCCACCAGTACTGTACCCTAGTGTTATACAGTGACAGACCTGTCACCACCAGTACTGTACCCTAGTGTTATACAGTGACAGACCTGTCACCACCAGTACTGTACCTCAGTGTTATACAGTGACAGAACTGTTCCCACCAGTACTGTACCCCAGTGTTATACAGTGACAGACAATTCCCCACCAGTACTGTACCCTAGTGTTATACAGTGACAGACCTGTACTCACCGGTACTGTACCCCAGTGTTATACAGTGACAGACCTGTCACCACCAGTACTGTACCCCAGTGTTATACAGTGACAGACAATTCCCCACCAGTACTGTACCCTAGTGTTATACAGTGACAGACCTGTACTCACCGGTACTGTACCCCAGTGTTATACAGTGACAGACCTGTCACCACCAGTACTGTACCCCAGTGTTATACAGTGACAGACCTGTCCCCACCAGTACTGTACCCCAGTGTTATACAGTGACAGACCTGTCACCACCAGTACTGTACCCTAGTGTTATACAGTGACAGACCTGCACCCACCAGTACTGTACCCCAGTGTTATACAGTGACAGACCTGTCCCCACCAGTACTGTACCCCAGTGTTATACAGTGACAGACCTGTCCCCACCAGTACTGTACCCTAGTGTTATGCAGTGACAGACCTGTCCCCACCAGTACTGCACCCCAGTGTTATACAGTGACAGACCTGTCCCCACCAGTACTGTACCCCAGTGTTATACAGTGACAGACCTGTCCCCATCAGTACTGTACCCCAGTGTTATACAGTGACAGACCTGTCCCCACCAGTACTGTACCCCAGTGTTATACAGTGACAGACCTGTACCCACCAGTACTGTACCCCAGTGTTATACAGTGACAGACCTGTCCCCACCAGTACTGTACCCTAGTGTTATACAGTGACAGACCTGTCACCACCAGTACTGTACCCTAGTGTTATACAGTGACAGACAATTCCCCACCAGTACTGTACCGCAGTGTTATACAGTGATAGACCTGTCTCCACCAGTACTGTACCCCAGTGTTATACAGTGACAGACAATTCCCCACCAGTACTGTACCGCAGTGTTATACAGTGACAGACCTGTAACCACCAGTACTGTACCCCAGTGTTATACAGTGACAGACCTGTACCCACCAGTACTGTACCCCAGTGTTATACAGTGACAGACCTGTACCCACCAGTACTGTACCCCAGTGTTATACAGTGACAGACCTGAAACCACCAGTACTGTACCCCAGTGTTATACAGTGACAGACCTGTCCCCACCAGTACTGTACCCCAGTGTTATACAGTGACAGACCTGCACCCACCAGTACTGTACCCCAGTGTTACACAGTGACAGACCTATCACCACCAGTACTGTACCCCAGTGTTATACAGTGACAGACCTGCACCCACCAGTACTGTACACCAGTGTTACACAGTGACAGACCTATCACCACCAGTACTGTACCCCAGTGTTACACAGTGACAGACCTATCACCACCAGTACTGTACCCCAGTGTTATACAGTGACAGACCTGCACCCACCAGTACTGTACCCCAGTGTTACACAGTGACAGACCTATCACCACCAGTACTGTACCCCAGTGTTACACAGTGACAGTCCTGTCCCCACCAGTACTGTACCCCAGTGTTATACAGTGACAGACCTGCACCCACCAGTACTGTACCCCAGTGTTACACAGTGACAGACCTATCACCACCAGTACTGTACACCAGTGTTATACAGTGACAGACCTGCACCCACCAGTACTGTACCCCAGTGTTACACAGTGACAGTCCTGTCCCCACCAGTACTGTACCCCAGTGTTATACAGTGACAGACCTGCACCCACCAGTACTGTACCCCAGTGTTACACAATGACAGACCTATCACCACCAGTACTGTACACCAGTGTTATACAGTGACAGTCCTGTCCCCACCAGTACTGTACCCCAGTGTTATACAGTGACAGACCTGCACCCACCAGTACTGTACCCCAGTGTTACACAGTGACAGACCTATCACCACCAGTACTGTACCCCAGTGTTACACAGTGACAGACCTATCACCACCAGTACTGTACCCCAGTGTTATACAGTGACAGACCTGCACCCACCAGTACTGTACCCCAGTGTTATACAGTGACAGACCTGCACCCACCAGTACTGTACCCCAGTGTTACACAGTGACAGACCTATCACCACCAGTACTGTACCCCAGTGTTACACAGTGACAGACCTATCACCACCAGTACTGTACCCCAGTGTTATACAGTGACAGACCTGCACCCACCAGTACTGTACCCCAGTGTTACACAGTGACAGACCTATCACCACCAGTACTGTACCCCAGTGTTACACAGTGACAGACCTATCACCACCAGTACTGTACCCCAGTGTTATACAGTGACAGACCTGCACCCACCAGTACTGTACCCCAGTGTTACACAGTGACAGACCTATCACCACCAGTACTGTACCCCAGTGTTACACAGTGACAGGCCTGTCCCCACCAGCATTGTACCCCAGTGTTACACAGTGACAGACCTGTCCCCACCAGTACTGTACCCCAGTGTTACACAGTGACAGACCTGTCCCCACCAGTACTGTACCCCAGTGTTATACAGTGACAGACCTTTACCCACCAGTACAGTACCCCAGTGTTATACAGTGACAGACCTGTCACCACCAGTACTGTACCCCAGTGTTATACAGTGACAGACCTGTCCCCACCAGTACTGTACCCCAGTGTTACACAGTGACAGACCTATCACCACCAGTACTGTACCCCAGTGTTATACAGTGACAGACCTGCACCCACCAGTACTGTACCCCAGTGTTACACAGTGACAGACCTATCACCACCAGTACTGTACCCCAGTGTTACACAGTGACAGACATATCACCACCAGTACTGTACCCCAGTGTTACACAGTGACAGACCTATCACCACCAGTACTGTACCCCAGTGTTATACAGTGACAGACCTGCACCCACCAGTACTGTACCCCAGTGTTATACAGTGACAGACCTGTACCCACCAGTACTGTACCCCAGTGTTACACAGTGACAGACCTATCACCACCAGTACTGTACCCCAGTGTTACACAGTGACAGACCTATCACCACCAGTACTGTACCCCAGTGTTATACAGTGACAGACCTGCACCCACCAGTACTGTACCCCAGTGTTACACAGTGACAGACCTATCACCACCAGTACTGTACCCCAGTGTTATACAGTGACAGACCTGCACCCACCAGTACTGTACCCCAGTGTTACACAGTGACAGACCTATCACCACCAGTACTGTACCCCAGTGTTACACAGTGACAGACCTGTCCCCACCAGCATTGTACCCCAGTGTTACACAGTGACAGACCTGTCCCCACCAGTACTGTACCCCAGTGTTACACAGTGACAGACCTGTCCCCACCAGTACTGTACCCCAGTGTTATACAGTGACAGACCTTTACCCACCAGTACAGTACCCCAGTGTTATACAGTGACAGACCTGTCACCACCAGTACTGTACCCCAGTGTTACACAGTGACAGACCTGTCCCCACCAGTACTGTACCCCAGTGTTATACAGTGACAGACAATTCCCCACCAGTACTGTACCCCAGTGTTATACAGTGACAGACCTGTACCCACCAGTACTGTACCCCAGTGTTATACAGTGACAGACCTGTACCCACCAGTACTGTACCCCAGTGTTATACAGTGACAGACCTGTAACCACCAGTACTGTACCCCAGTGTTATACAGTGACAGACCTGTACCCACCAGTACTGTACCCCAGTGCTATACAGTGATAGACCTGTCTCCACCAGTACTGTACCCCAGTGTTATACAGTGACAGACAATTCCCCACCAGTACTGTACCCCAGTGTTATACAGTGACAGACCTGTACCCACCAGTACTGTACCCCAGTGTTACACAGTGACAGACCTGTCACCACCAGTACTGTACCCCAGTGTTATGCAGTGACAGACCTGTCCCCACCAGTACTGTACGCCAGTGTTATACAGTGACAGACCTGTACCCACCAGTACTGTACCCTAGTGTTATACAGTGACAGACCTGTACTCACCAGTACTGTACCCCAGTGTTATACAGTGACAGAACTGTCACCACCAGTACTGTACCCCAGTGTTACACAGTGACAGACCTGTCACCACCAGTACTGTACCCCAGTGTTATACAGTGACAGACCTGTCCCCACCAGTACTGTACCCCAGTGTTATACAGTGACAGACCTGTCACCACCAGTACTGTACCCTAGTGTTATACAGTGACAGACCTGCACCCACCAGTACTGTACCCCAGTGTTATACAGTGACAGACCTGTCCCCACCAGTACTGTACCCCAGTGTTATACAGTGACAGACCTGTCCCCACCAGTACTGTACCCTAGTGTTATGCAGTGACAGACCTGTCCCCACCAGTACTGCACCCCAGTGTTATACAGTGACAGACCTGTCTCCACCAGTACTGTACCCCAGTGTTATACAGTGACAGACAATTCCCCACCAGTACTGTACCGCAGTGTTATACAGTGATAGACCTGTCTCCACCAGTACTGTACCCCAGTGTTATACAGTGACAGACAATTCCCCACCAGTACTGTACCGCAGTGTTATACAGTGACAGACCTGTAACCACCAGTACTGTACCCCAGTGTTATACAGTGACAGACCTGTACCCACCAGTACTGTACCCCAGTGTTATACAGTGACAGACCTGTACCCACCAGTACTGTACCCCAGTGTTATACAGTGACAGACCTGAAACCACCAGTACTGTACCCCAGTGTTATACAGTGACAGACCTGTCCCCACCAGTACTGTACCCCAGTGTTATACAGTGACAGACCTGCACCCACCAGTACTGTACCCCAGTGTTACACAGTGACAGACCTAACACCACCAGTACTGTACCCCAGTGTTATACAGTGACAGACCTGCACCCACCAGTACTGTACCCCAGTGTTACACAGTGACAGACCTATCACCACCAGTACTGTACCCCAGTGTTACACAGTGACAGACCTATCACCACCAGTACTGTACCCCAGTGTTATACAGTGACAGACCTGCACCCACCAGTACTGTACCCCAGTGTTACACAGTGACAGACCTATCACCACCAGTACTGTACCCCAGTGTTACACAGTGACAGTCCTGTCCCCACCAGTACTGTACCCCAGTGTTATACAGTGACAGACCTGCACCCACCAGTACTGTACCCCTGTGTTACACAGTGACAGACCTATCACCACCAGTACTGTACACCAGTGTTATACAGTGACAGACCTGCACCCACCAGTACTGTACCCCAGTGTTACACAGTGACAGTCCTGTCCCCACCAGTACTGTACCCCAGTGTTATACAGTGACAGACCTGCACCCACCAGTACTGTACCCCAGTGTTACACAGTGACAGACCTATCACCACCAGTACTGTACACCAGTGTTATACAGTGACAGTCCTGTCCCCACCAGTACTGTACCCCAGTGTTATACAGTGACAGACCTGCACCCACCAGTACTGTACCCCAGTGTTACACAGTGACAGACCTATCACCACCAGTACTGTACCCCAGTGTTACACAGTGACAGACCTATCACCACCAGTACTGTACCCCAGTGTTATACAGTGACAGACCTGCACCCACCAGTACTGTACCCCAGTGTTACACAGTGACAGACCTATCACCACCAGTACTGTACCCCAATGTTACACAGTGACAGACCTATCACCACCAGTACTGTACCCCAGTGTTATACAGTAACAGACCTGCACCCACCAGTACTGTACCCCAGTGTTATACAGTGACAGACCTGTACCCACCAGTACTGTACCCCAGTGTTACACAGTGACAGACCTATCACCAGCAGTACTGTACCCCAGTGTTACACAGTGACAGACCTATCACCACCAGTACTGTACCCCAGTGTTATACAGTGACAGACCTGCACCCACCAGTACTGTACCCCAGTGTTACACAGTGACAGACCTATCACCACCAGTACTGTACCCCAGTGTTACACAGTGACAGACCTGCACCCACCAGTACTGTACCCCAGTGTTACACAGTGACAGACCTATCACCACCAGTACTGTACCCCAGTTTTACACAGTGACAGACCTGTCCCCACCAGCATTGTACCCCAGTGTTACACAGTGACAGACCTGTCCCCACCAGTACTGTACCCCAGTGTTACACAGTGACAGACCTGTCCCCACCAGTACTGTACCCCAGTGTTATACAGTGACAGACCTTTACCCACCAGTACAGTACCCCAGTGTTATACAGTGACAGACCTGTACCCACCAGCATTGTACCCCAGTGTTACACAGTGACAGACCTGTCCCCACCAGTACTGTACCCCAGTGTTATACAGTGACAGACCTATCACCACCAGTACTGTACCCCAGTGTTACACAGTGACAGACCTGTCCCCACCAGCATTGTACCCCAGTGTTACACAGTGACAGACCTGTCCCCACCAGTACTGTACCCCAGTGTTACACAGTGACAGACCTGTCCCCACCAGTACTGTACCCCAGTGTTATACAGTGACAGACCTATCACCACCAGTACTGTACCCCAGTGTTATACAGTGACAGACCTGCACCCACCAGTACTGTACCCCAGTGTTACACAGTGACAGACCTATCACCACCAGTACTGTACCCCAGTGTTACACAGTGACAGACCTATCACCACCAGTACTGTACCCCAGTGTTACACAGTGACAGACCTATCACCACCAGTACTGTACCCCAGTGTTACACAGTGACAGACCTGTCCCCACCAGCATTGTACCCCAGTGTTACACAGTGACAGACCTGTCCCCACCAGTACTGTACCCCAGTGTTACACAGTGACAGACCTGTCCCCACCAGTACTGTACCCCAGTGTTATACAGTGACAGACCTGTCACCACCAGTACTGTACCCCAGTGTTATACAGTGACAGACCTGTCCCCACCAGTACTGTACCCCAGTGTTATACAGTGACAGACCTGTCCCCACCAGTACTGTACCCCAGTGTTACACAGTGACAGACCTATCACCACCAGTACTGTACCCCAGTGTAATACAGTGACAGACATGTCCCCACCAGTACTGTACCCCAGTGTTACACAGTGACAGACCTATCACCACCAGTACTATACCCCAGTGTTACACAGTGACAGACCTATCACCACCAGTACTGTACCCCAGTGTTACACAGTGACAGTCCTGTCCCCACCAGTACTGTACCCCAGTGTTATACAGTGACAGACCTGCACCCACCAGTACTGTACCCCAGTGTTACACAGTGACAGACCTATCACCACCAGTACTGTACACCAGTGTTATACAGTGACAGACCTGCACCCACCAGTACTGTACCCCAGTGTTACACAGTGACAGTCCTGTCCCCACCAGTACTGTACCCCAGTGTTATACAGTGACAGACCTGCACCCACCAGTACTGTACCCCAGTGTTACACAGTGACAGACCTATCACCACCAGTACTGTACACCAGTGTTATACAGTGACAGTCCTGTCCCCACCAGTACTGTACCCCAGTGTTATACAGTGACAGACCTGCACCCACCAGTACTGTACCCCAGTGTTACACAGTGACAGACCTATCACCACCAGTACTGTACCCCAGTGTTACACAGTGACAGACCTATCACCACCAGTACTGTACCCCAGTGTTATACAGTGACAGACCTGCACCCACCAGTACTGTACCCCAGTGTTACACAGTGACAGACCTATCACCACCAGTACTGTACCCCAGTGTTACACAGTGACAGACCTATCACCACCAGTACTGTACCCCAGTGTTATACAGTGACAGACCTGCACCCACCAGTACTGTACCCCAGTGTTACACAGTGACAGACCTATCACCACCAGTACTGTACCCCAGTGTTACACAGTGACAGACCTGTCCCCACCAGCATTGTACCCCAGTGTTACACAGTGACAGACCTGTCCCCACCAGTACTGTACCCCAGTGTTACACAGTGACAGACCTGTCCCCACCAGTACTGTCCCCCAGTGTTATACAGTGACAGACCTTTACCCACCAGTACTGTACCCCAGTGTTACACAGTGACAGACCTATCACCACCAGTACTGTACCCCAGTGTTATACAGTGACAGACCTGCACCCACCAGTACTGTACCCCAGTGTTATACAGTGACAGACCTATCACCACCAGTACTGTACCCCAGTGTTACACAGTGACAGTCCTGTACCCACCAGTACTGTACCCCAGTGTTATACAGTGACAGACCTGTCCCCACCAGTACTGTACCCCAGTGTTATACAGTGACAGACCTGTCCCCACCAGTACTGTACCCCAGTGTTATACAGTGACAGACCTGTACCCACCAGTACTGTACCCCAATGTTATACAGTGACAGACCTGTCCCCACAAGTACTGTACCCCAGTGTTATACAGTGACAGATCTGTCCCCACCAGTACTGTACCTCAGTGTTATACACTGACAGACCTGTACCCACCAGTACTGTACCCCAGTGTTATACAGTGACAGACCTGTCTCCACCAGTACTGTACCCCAGTGTTATACAGTGACAGACCTGTCCACACCAGTACTGTACCCCACTGTTGTACAGTGACAGACAATTCCCCACCAGTACTGTACCCTAGTGTTATACAGTGACAGACAATTCCCCACCAGTACTGTACCGCAGTGTTATACAGTGATAGACCTGTCTCCACCAGTACTGTACCCCAGTGTTATACAGTGACAGACAATTCCCCACCAGTACTGTACCGCAGTGTTATACAGTGACAGACCTGTAACCACCAGTACTGTACCCCAGTGTTATACAGTGACAGACCTGTACCCACCAGTACTGTACCCCAGTGTTATACAGTGACAGACAATTCCCCACCAGTACTGTACCGCAGTGTTATACAGTGACAGACCTGTAACCACCAGTACTGTACCCCACTGTTATACAGTGACAGACCTGTACCCACCAGTACTGTACCCCAGTGTTACACAGTGACAGACCTGTCACCACCAGTGCTGTACCGCAGTGTTATGCAGTGACAGACCTGTCACCACCAGTACTGTACCCCAGTGTTATACAGTGACAGACCTGTCACCACCAGTACTGTACCCCAGTGTTATACAGTGACAGACCTGTCCTCACCAGTACTGTACCCCAGTGTTACACAGTGACAGACCTGTCACCACCAGTACTGTACCCCAGTGTTACACAGTGACAGACCTGTCACCACCAGTACTGTACTCCAGTGTTATACAGTGACAGACCTGAACCCACCAGTACTGTATCCCAGTGTTATACAGTGACAGACCTGTCCCCACCGGTACTGTACCCCAGTGTTATACAGTGACAGACCTGACACCACCAGTACAGTACCCCAGTGTTATACAGTGACAGACCTGTCACCACCAGTACTGTACCCCAGTGTTACACAGTGACAGACCTATCACCACCAGTACTGTACCACAGTGTTATACAGTGACAGACCTGCACCCACCAGTACTGTACCCCAGTGTTACACAGTGACAGACCTATCACCACCAGTACTGTACCCCAGTGTTATACAGTGACAGACCTATCACCACCAGTACTGTACCCCAGTGTTATACAGTGACAGACCTGCACCCACCAGTACTGTACCCCAGTGTTACACAGTGACAGACCTATCACCACCAGTACTGTACCACAGTGTTATACAGTGACAGACCTGCACCCACCAGTACTGTACCCCAGTGTTACACAGTGACAGACCTATCACCACCAGTACTGTACCCCAGTGTTACACAGTGACAGTCCTGTCCCCACCAGTACTGTACCCCAGTGTTATACAGTGACAGACCTGCACCCACCAGTACTGTACCCCAGTGTTACACAGTGACAGACCTATCACCACCAGTACTGTACACCAGTGTTATACAGTGACAGTCCTGTCCCCACCAGTACTGTACCCCAGTGTTATACAGTGACAGACCTGCACCCACCAGTACTGTACCCCAGTGTTACACAGTGACAGACCTATCACCACCAGTACTGTACCCCAGTGTTACACAGTGACAGACCTATCACCACCAGTACTGTACCCCAGTGTTATACAGTGACAGACCTGCACCCACCAGTACTGTACCCCAGTGTTACACAGTGACAGACCTATCACCACCAGTACTGTACCCCAGTGTTACACAGTGACAGACCTATCACCACCAGTACTGTACCCCAGTGTTATACAGTGACAGACCTGCACCCACCAGTACTGTACCCCAGTGTTACACAGTGACAGACCTATCACCACCAGTACTGTACCCCAGTGTTACACAGTGACAGACCTGTCCCCACCAGCATTGTACCCCAGTGTTACACAGTGACAGACCTGTCCCCACCAGTACTGTACCCCAGTGTTACACAGTGACAGACCTGTCCCCACCAGTACTGTCCCCCAGTGTTATACAGTGACAGACCTTTACCCACCAGTACTGTACCCCAGTGTTACACAGTGACAGACCTATCACCACCAGTACTGTACCCCAGTGTTATACAGTGACAGACCTGCACCCACCAGTACTGTACCCCAGTGTTATACAGTGACAGACCTATCACCACCAGTACTGTACCCCAGTGTTACAGTGACAGTCCTGTACCCACCAGTACTGTACCCCAGTGTTATACAGTGACAGACCTGTCCCCACCAGTACTGTACCCCAGTGTTATACAGTGACAGACCTGTCCCCACCAGTACTGTACCCCAGTGTTATACAGTGACAGACCTGTACCCACCAGTACTGTACCCCAATGTTATACAGTGACAGACCTGTCCCCACAAGTACTGTACCCCAGTGTTATACAGTGACAGACCTGTCCCCACCAGTACTGTACCTCAGTGTTATACAGTGACAGACCTGTCTCCACCAGTACTGTACCCCAGTGTTATACAGTGACAGACCTGTCCACACCAGTACTGTACCCCACTGTTGTACAGTGACAGACAATTCCCCACCAGTACTGTACCCTAGTGTTATACAGTGACAGACAATTCCCCACCAGTACTGTACCGCAGTGTTATACAGTGATAGACCTGTCTCCACCAGTACTGTACCCCAGTGTTATACAGTGACAGACAATTCCCCACCAGTACTGTACCGCAGTGTTATACAGTGACAGACCTGTAACCACCAGTACTGTACCCCAGTGTTATACAGTGACAGACCTGTACCCACCAGTACTGTACCCCAGTGTTATACAGTGACAGACAATTCCCCACCAGTACTGTACCCCAGTGTTATACAGTGACAGACCTGTACCCACCAGTACTGTACCCCAGTGTTACACAGTGACAGACCTGTCACCACCAGTGCTGTACCGCAGTGTTATGCAGTGACAGACCTGTCACCACCAGTACTGTACCCCAGTGTTATACAGTGACAGACCTGTCACCACCAGTACTGTACCCCAGTGTTATACAGTGACAGACCTGTCCTCACCAGTACTGTACCCCAGTGTTACACAGTGACAGACCTGTCACCACCAGTACTGTACCCCAGTGTTACACAGTGACAGACCTGTCACCACCAGTACTGTACTCCAGTGTTATACAGTGACAGACCTGAACCCACCAGTACTGTATCCCAGTGTTATACAGTGACAGACCTGTCCCCACCGGTACTGTACCCCAGTGTTATACAGTGACAGACCTGACACCACCAGTACAGTACCCCAGTGTTATACAGTGACAGACCTGTCACCACCAGTACTGTACCCCAGTGTTACACAGTGACAGACCTATCACCACCAGTACTGTACCACAGTGTTATACAGTGACAGACCTGCACCCACCAGTACTGTACCCCAGTGTTACACAGTGACAGACCTATCACCACCAGTACTGTACCCCAGTGTTATACAGTGACAGATCTATCACCACCAGTACTGTACCCCAGTGTTATACAGTGACAGACCTGCACCCACCAGTACTGTACCCCAGTGTTACACAGTGACAGACCTATCACCACCAGTACTGTACCACAGTGTTATACAGTGACAGACCTGCACCCACCAGTACTGGACCCCAGTGTTACACAGTGACAGACCTATCACCACCAGTACTGTACCCCAGTGTTACACAGTGACAGTCCTGTCCCCACCAGTACTGTACCCCAGTGTTATACAGTGACAGACCTGCACCCACCAGTACTGTACCCCAGTGTTACACAGTGACAGACCTATCACCACCAGTACTGTACACCAGTGTTATACAGTGACAGTCCTGTCCCCACCAGTACTGTACCCCAGTGTTATACAGTGACAGACCTGCACCCACCAGTACTGTACCCCAGTGTTACACAGTGACAGACCTATCACCACCAGTACTGTACCCCAGTGTTACACAGTGACAGACCTATCACCACCAGTACTGTACCCCAGTGTTATACAGTGACAGACCTGCACCCACCAGTACTGTACCCCAGTGTTACACAGTGACAGACCTATCACCACCAGTACTGTACCCCAGTGTTACACAGTGACAGACCTATCACCACCAGTACTGGACCCCAGTGTTATACAGTGACAGACCTGCACCCACCAGTACTGTACCCCAGTGTTACACAGTGACAGACCTATCACCACCAGTACTGTACCCCAGTGTTACACAGTGACAGACCTGTCCCCACCAGCATTGTACCCCAGTGTTACACAGAGACAGACCTGTCCCCACCAGTACTGTACCCCAGTGTTATACAGTGACAGACCTGTCCCCACCAGTACTGTACCCCAGTGTTATACAGTGACAGACCTTTACCCACCAGTACTGTACCCCAGTGTTACACAGTGAAAGACCTATCACCACCAGTACTGTACCCCAGTGTTATACAGTGACAGACCTGCACCCACCAGTACTGTACCCCAGTGTTACACAGTGACAGTCCTGTACCCACCAGTACTGTACCCCAGTGTTATACAGTGACAGACCTATCACCACAAGTACTGTACCCCAGTGTTACACAGTGACAGACCTATCACCACCAGTACTGTACCCCAGTGTTATACAGTGACAGACCTGCACCCACCAGTACTGTACCCCAGTGTTATACAGTGACAGACCTATCACCACCAGTACTGTACCCCAGTGTTACACAGTGACAGTCCTGCACCCACCAGTACTGTACCCCAGTGTTATACAGTGACAGACCTGCACCCACCAGTACTGTACCCCAGTGTTATACAGTGACAGACCTATCACCACCAGTACTGTACCCCAGTGTTACACAGTGACAGTCCTGCACCCACCAGTACTGTACCCCAGTGTTATACAGTGACAGACCTGCACCCACCAGTACTGTACCCCAGTGTTACACAGTGACAGACCTATCACCACCAGTACTGTACCCCAGTGTTATACAGTGACAGACCTGTCACCACCAGTACTGTACCCCAGTGTTACACAGTGACAGACCTGTCCCCACCAGTACTGTACCCCAGTGTTACACAGTGACAGACCTGTCCCCACCAGTACTGTACCCCAGTGTTACACAGTGACAGAACTGTCCCCACCAGTACTGTACCCCAGTGTTATACAGTGACAGACCTGTACACACCGGTACTGTACCCCAGTGTTATACAGTGACAGACCTGTCCTCACCAGTACTGTACCCCAGTGTTACACAGTGACAGACCTGTCACCACCAGTACTGTACCCCAGTGTTATACAGTGACAGACCTGTCACCACCAGTACTGTACCCCAGTGTTATACAGTGACAGACCTGTCCTCACCAGTACTGTACCCCAGTGTTACACAGTGACAGACCTGTCACCACCAGTACTGTACCCCAGTGTTACACAGTGACAGACCTGTCACCACCAGTACTGTACTCCAGTGTTATACAGTGACAGACCTGTACCCACCAGTACTGTATCCCAGTGTTATACAGTGACAGACCTGTCACCACCAGTACTGTACTCCAGTGTTATACAGTGACAGACCTGTCCCCACCAGTACTGTACCCCAGTGTTATACAGTGACAGACCTGTCACCACCAGTACAGTACCCCAGTGTTATACAGTGACAGACCTGTCACCACCAGTACTGTACCCCAGTGTTATACAGTGACAGACCAGTCCCCACCAGTACTGTACCACAGTGTTATACAGTGACAGACCTGCACCCACCAGTACTGTACCCCAGTGTTACACAGTGACAGACCTATCACCACCAGTACTGTACCCCAGTGTTATACAGTGACAGACCTGCACCCACCAGTACTGTACCCCAGTGTTATACAGTGACAGACCTATCACCACCAGTACTGTACCCCAGTGTTACACAGTGACAGACCTATCACCACCAGTACTGTACCCCAGTGTTATACAGTGACAGACCAATCACCACCAGTACTGTACCCCAGTGTTACACAGTGACAGACCTATCACACCAGTACTGTACCCCAGTGTTATACAGTGACAGACCTGCACCCACCAGTACTGTACCCCAGTGTTACACAGTGACAGACCTATCACCACCAGTACTGTACCCCAATGTTACACAGTGACAGACCTATCACCACCAGTACTGTACCCCAGTGTTACACAGTGACAGACCTGTCCCCACCAGTACTGTACCCCAGTGTTATACAGTGACAGACCTATCACCACCAGTACTGTACCCCAGTGTTACACAGTGACAGACCTATCACCACCAGTACTGTACCCCAGTGTTATACAGTGACAGACCTGCACCCACCAGTACTGTACCCCAGTGTTACACAGTGACAGACCTATCACCACCAGTACTGTACCCCAGTGTTATACAGTGACAGACCTGCACCCACCAGTACTGTACCCCAGTGTTACACAGTGACAGACCTATCACCACCAGTACTGTACCCCAGTGTTACACAGTGACAGACCTATCACCACCAGTACTGTACCCCAGTGTTATACAGTGACAGACCTGCACCCACCAGTACTGTACCCCAGTGTTACACAGTGACAGACCTATCACCACCAGAACTGTACCCCAGTGTTACACAGTGACAGACCTATCACCACCAGTACTGTACCCCAGTGTTATACAGTGACAGACCTGCACCCACCAGTACTGTACCCCAGTGTTACACAGTGACAGACCTATCACGACCAGTACTGTACCCCAGTGTTACACAGTGACAGACCTGTTCCCACCAGCGTTGTACCCCAGTGTTACACAGTGACAGACCTGTCCCCACCAGTACTGTACCCCAGTGTTATACAGTGACAGACCTTTACCCACCAGTACTGTACCCCAGTGTTACACAGTGAAAGACCTATCACCACCAGTACTGTACCCCAGTGTTATACAGTGACAGACCTGCACCCACCAGTACTGTACCCCAGTGTTATACAGTGACAGACCTGTCCACACCAGTACTGTACCCCACTGTTGTACAGTGACAGACAATTCCCCACCAGTACTGTACCCTAGTGTTATACAGTGACAGACAATTCCCCACCAGTACTGTACCGCAGTGTTATACAGTGATAGACCTGTCTCCACCAGTACTGTACCCCAGTGTTATACAGTGACAGACAATTCCCCACCAGTACTGTACCGCAGTGTTATACAGTGACAGACCTGTAACCACCAGTACTGTACCCCAGTGTTATACAGTGACAGACCTGTACCCACCAGTACTGTACCCCAGTGTTATACAGTGACAGACAATTCCCCACCAGTACTGTACCCCAGTGTTATACAGTGACAGACCTGTACCCACCAGTACTGTACCCCAGTGTTACACAGTGACAGACCTGTCACCACCAGTGCTGTACCGCAGTGTTATGCAGTGACAGACCTGTCACCACCAGTACTGTACCCCAGTGTTATACAGTGACAGACCTGTCACCACCAGTACTGTACCCCAGTGTTATACAGTGACAGACCTGTCCTCACCAGTACTGTACCCCAGTGTTACACAGTGACAGACCTGTCACCACCAGTACTGTACCCCAGTGTTACACAGTGACAGACCTGTCACCACCAGTACTGTACTCCAGTGTTATACAGTGACAGACCTGAACCCACCAGTACTGTATCCCAGTGTTATACAGTGACAGACCTGTCCCCACCGGTACTGTACCCCAGTGTTATACAGTGACAGACCTGACACCACCAGTACAGTACCCCAGTGTTATACAGTGACAGACCTGTCACCACCAGTACTGTACCCCAGTGTTACACAGTGACAGACCTATCACCACCAGTACTGTACCACAGTGTTATACAGTGACAGACCTGCACCCACCAGTACTGTACCCCAGTGTTACACAGTGACAGACCTATCACCACCAGTACTGTACCCCAGTGTTATACAGTGACAGACCTATCACCACCAGTACTGTACCCCAGTGTTATACAGTGACAGACCTGCACCCACCAGTACTGTACCCCAGTGTTACACAGTGACAGACCTATCACCACCAGTACTGTACCACAGTGTTATACAGTGACAGACCTGCACCCACCAGTACTGTACCCCAGTGTTACACAGTGACAGACCTATCACCACCAGTACTGTACCCCAGTGTTACACAGTGACAGTCCTGTCCCCACCAGTACTGTACCCCAGTGTTATACAGTGACAGACCTGCACCCACCAGTACTGTACCCCAGTGTTACACAGTGACAGACCTATCACCACCAGTACTGTACACCAGTGTTATACAGTGACAGTCCTGTCCCCACCAGTACTGTACCCCAGTGTTATACAGTGACAGACCTGCACCCACCAGTACTGTACCCCAGTGTTACACAGTGACAGACCTATCACCACCAGTACTGTACCCCAGTGTTACACAGTGACAGACCTATCACCACCAGTACTGTACCCCAGTGTTATACAGTGACAGACCTGCACCCACCAGTACTGTACCCCAGTGTTACACAGTGACAGACCTATCACCACCAGTACTGTACCCCAGTGTTACACAGTGACAGACCTATCACCACCAGTACTGGACCCCAGTGTTATACAGTGACAGACCTGCACCCACCAGTACTGTACCCCAGTGTTACACAGTGACAGACCTATCACCACCAGTACTGTACCCCAGTGTTACACAGTGACAGACCTGTCCCCACCAGCATTGTACCCCAGTGTTACACAGAGACAGACCTGTCCCCACCAGTACTGTACCCCAGTGTTATACAGTGACAGACCTGTCCCCACCAGTACTGTACCCCAGTGTTATACAGTGACAGACCTTTACCCACCAGTACTGTACCCCAGTGTTACACAGTGAAAGACCTATCACCACCAGTACTGTACCCCAGTGTTATACAGTGACAGACCTGCACCCACCAGTACTGTACCCCAGTGTTACACAGTGACAGTCCTGTACCCACCAGTACTGTACCCCAGTGTTATACAGTGACAGACCTATCACCACAAGTACTGTACCCCAGTGTTACACAGTGACAGACCTATCACCACCAGTACTGTACCCCAGTGTTATACAGTGACAGACCTGCACCCACCAGTACTGTACCCCAGTGTTATACAGTGACAGACCTATCACCACCAGTACTGTACCCCAGTGTTACACAGTGACAGTCCTGCACCCACCAGTACTGTACCCCAGTGTTATACAGTGACAGACCTGCACCCACCAGTACTGTACCCCAGTGTTATACAGTGACAGACCTATCACCACCAGTACTGTACCCCAGTGTTACACAGTGACAGTCCTGCACCCACCAGTACTGTACCCCAGTGTTATACAGTGACAGACCTGCACCCACCAGTACTGTACCCCAGTGTTACACAGTGACAGACCTATCACCACCAGTACTGTACCCCAGTGTTATACAGTGACAGACCTGTCACCACCAGTACTGTACCCCAGTGTTACACAGTGACAGACCTGTCCCCACCAGTACTGTACCCCAGTGTTACACAGTGACAGACCTGTCCCCACCAGTACTGTACCCCAGTGTTACACAGTGACAGAACTGTCCCCACCAGTACTGTACCCCAGTGTTATACAGTGACAGACCTGTACACACCGGTACTGTACCCCAGTGTTATACAGTGACAGACCTGTCCTCACCAGTACTGTACCCCAGTGTTACACAGTGACAGACCTGTCACCACCAGTACTGTACCCCAGTGTTATACAGTGACAGACCTGTCACCACCAGTACTGTACCCCAGTGTTATACAGTGACAGACCTGTCCTCACCAGTACTGTACCCCAGTGTTACACAGTGACAGACCTGTCACCACCAGTACTGTACCCCAGTGTTACACAGTGACAGACCTGTCACCACCAGTACTGTACTCCAGTGTTATACAGTGACAGACCTGTACCCACCAGTACTGTATCCCAGTGTTATACAGTGACAGACCTGTCACCACCAGTACTGTACTCCAGTGTTATACAGTGACAGACCTGTCCCCACCAGTACTGTACCCCAGTGTTATACAGTGACAGACCTGTCACCACCAGTACAGTACCCCAGTGTTATACAGTGACAGACCTGTCACCACCAGTACTGTACCCCAGTGTTATACAGTGACAGACCAGTCCCCACCAGTACTGTACCACAGTGTTATACAGTGACAGACCTGCACCCACCAGTACTGTACCCCAGTGTTACACAGTGACAGACCTATCACCACCAGTACTGTACCCCAGTGTTATACAGTGACAGACCTGCACCCACCAGTACTGTACCCCAGTGTTATACAGTGACAGACCTATCACCACCAGTACTGTACCCCAGTGTTACACAGTGACAGACCTATCACCACCAGTACTGTACCCCAGTGTTATACAGTGACAGACCTATCACCACCAGTACTGTACCCCAGTGTTACACAGTGACAGACCTATCACCACCAGTACTGTACCCCAGTGTTATACAGTGACAGACCTGCACCCACCAGTACTGTACCCCAGTGTTCCACAGTGACAGACCTATCACCACCAGTACTGTACCCCAATGTTACACAGTGACAGACCTATCACCACCAGTACTGTACCCCAGTGTTACACAGTGACAGACCTGTCCCCACCAGTACTGTACCCCAGTGTTATACAGTGACAGACCTATCACCACCAGTACTGTACCCCAGTGTTACACAGTGACAGACCTATCACCACCAGTACTGTACCCCAGTGTTACACAGTGACAGACCTATCACCACCAGTACTGTACCCCAGTGTTACACAGTGACAGACCTATCACCACCAGTACTGTACCCCAGTGTTATACAGTGACAGACCTGCACCCACCAGTACTGTACCCCAGTGTTACACAGTGACAGACCTATCACCACCAGAACTGTACCCCAGTGTTACACAGTGACAGACCTATCACCACCAGTACTGTACCCCAGTGTTATACAGTGACAGACCTGCACCCACCAGTACTGTACCCCAGTGTTACACAGTGACAGACCTATCACCACCAGTACTGTACCCCAGTGTTACACAGTGACAGACCTGTCCCCACCAGCGTTGTACCCCAGTGTTACACAGTGACAGACCTGTCCCCACCAGTACTGTACCCCAGTGTTATACAGTGACAGACCTTTACCCACCAGTACTGTACCCCAGTGTTACACAGTGAAAGACCTATCACCACCAGTACTGTACCCCAGTGTTATACAGTGACAGACCTGCACCCACCAGTACTGTACCCCAGTGTTACACAGTGACAGTCCTGTACCCACCAGTACTGTACCCCAGTGTTATACAGTGACAGACCTATTACCACAAGTACTGTACCCCAGTGTTACACAGTGACAGACCTATCACCACCAGTACTGTACCCCAGTGTTATACAGTGACAGACCTGCACCCACCAGTACTGTACCCCAGTGTTATACAGTGACAGACCTGCACCCACCAGTACTGTACCCCAGTGTTATACAGTGACAGACCTATCACCACCAGTACTGTACCCCAGTGTTACACAGTGACAGTCCTGCACCCACCAGTACTGTACCCCAGTGTTATACAGTGACAGACCTGCACCCACCAGTACTGTACCCCAGTGTTACACAGTGACAGACCTATCACCACCAGTACTGTACCCCAGTGTTACACAGTGACAGACCTGTCCCCACCAGTACTGTACCCCAGTGTTACACAGTGACAGACCTGTCCCCACCAGTACTGTACCCCAGTGTTACACAGTGACAGACCTGTCCCCACCAGTACTGTACCCCAGTGTTATACAGTGACAGACCTGTACACACCAGTACTGTACCCCAGTGTTATACAGCGACAGACCTGTCCCCACCAGTACTATACCCCAGTGTTATACAGTGACAGACCTGTCCACACCAGTACTGTACCCCAGTGTTACACAGTGACAGACCTATCACCACCAGTACTGTACCCCAGTGTTATACAGTGACAGACCTGCACCCACCAGTACTGTACCCCAGTGTTATACAGTGACAGACCTATCACCACCAGTACTGTACCCCAGTGTTACACAGTGACAGTCCTGCACCCACCAGTACTGTACCCCAGTGTTATACAGTGACAGACCTGCACCCACCAGTACTGTACCCCAGTGTTACACAGTGACAGACCTATCACCACCAGTACTGTACCCCAGTGTTACACAGTGACAGACCTGTCCCCACCAGTACTGTACCCCAGTGTTACACAGTGACAGACCTGTCCCCACCAGTACTGTACCCCAGTGTTACACAGTGACAGACCTGTCCCCACCAGTACTGTACCCCAGTGTTACACAGTGACAGACCTGTCCCCACCAGTACTGTACCCCAGTGTTATACAGTGACAGACCTGTACACACCAGTACTGTACCCCAGTGTTATACAGCGACAGACCTGTCCCCACCAGTACTATACCCCAGTGTTATACAGTGACAGACCTGTCCACACCAGTACTGTACCCCAGTGTTACACAGTGACAGACCTATCACCACCAGTACTGTACCCCAGTGTTATACAGTGACAGACCTGCACCCACCAGTACTGTACCCCAGTGTTATACAGTGACAGACCTATCACCACCAGTACTGTACCCCAGTGTTACACAGTGACAGTCCTGCACCCACCAGTACTGTACCCCAGTGTTATACAGTGACAGACCTGCACCCACCAGTACTGTACCCCAGTGTTACACAGTGACAGACCTATCACCACCAGTACTGTACCCCAGTGTTACACAGTGACAGACCTGTCCCCACCAGTACTGTACCCCAGTGTTACACAGTGACAGACCTGTCCCCACCAGTACTGTACCCCAGTGTTACACAGTGACAGACCTGTCCCCACCAGTACTGTACCCCAGTGTTATACAGTGACAGACCTGTACACACCAGTACTGTACCCCAGTGTTATACAGCGACAGACCTGTCCCCACCAGTACTATACCCCAGTGTTATACAGTGACAGACCTGTCCACACCAGTACTGTACCCCAGTGTTATACAGTGACAGACCTATACCAACCAGTACTGTACCCCAGTGTTATACAGTGACAGACCTGTACCCACCAGTACTGTACCCCAGTGTTACACAGTGACAGACCTATCACCACCAGTACTGTACCCCTGTGTTATACAGTGACAGACCTGCACCCACCAGTACTGTACCCCAGTGTTACACAGTGACAGACCTATCACCACCAGTACTGTACCCCAGTGTTATACAGTGACAGACCTGCACCCACCAGTACTGTACCCCAGTGTTATACAGTGACAGACCTATCACCACCAGTACTGTACCCTAGTGTTATACAGTGACAGACCTGTCACCACCAGTACTGTACCCCAGTGTTATACTGTGACAGACCTGCACCCACCAGTACTGTACCCCAGTGATATACAGTGACAGACCTGTCACCACCAGTACTGTACCCCAGTGTTATACAGTGACAGACCTGCACCCACCATTACTGTACCCCAGTGTTACACAGTGACAGACCTATCACCACCAGTACTGTACCCCAGTGTTATACAGTGACAGACCTGCACCCACCAGTACTGTACCCCAGTGTTATACAGTGACAGACCTGTCCACACCAGTACTGTACCCCACTGTTGTACAGTGACAGACAATTCCCCACCAGTACTGTACCCTAGTGTTATACAGTGACAGACAATTCCCCACCAGTACTGTACCGCAGTGTTATACAGTGATAGACCTGTCTCCACCAGTACTGTACCCCAGTGTTATACAGTGACAGACAATTCCCCACCAGTACTGTACCGCAGTGTTATACAGTGACAGACCTGTAACCACCAGTACTGTACCCCAGTGTTATACAGTGACAGACCTGTACCCACCAGTACTGTACCCCAGTGTTATACAGTGACAGACAATTCCCCACCAGTACTGTACCCCAGTGTTATACAGTGACAGACCTGTACCCACCAGTACTGTACCCCAGTGTTACACAGTGACAGACCTGTCACCACCAGTGCTGTACCGCAGTGTTATGCAGTGACAGACCTGTCACCACCAGTACTGTACCCCAGTGTTACACAGTGACAGACCTGTCACCACCAGTACTGTACTCCAGTGTTATACAGTGACAGACCTGAACCCACCAGTACTGTATCCCAGTGTTATACAGTGACAGACCTGTCCCCACCGGTACTGTACCCCAGTGTTATACAGTGACAGACCTGACACCACCAGTACAGTACCCCAGTGTTATACAGTGACAGACCTGTCACCACCAGTACTGTACCCCAGTGTTACACAGTGACAGACCTATCACCACCAGTACTGTACCACAGTGTTATACAGTGACAGACCTGCACCCACCAGTACTGTACCCCAGTGTTACACAGTGACAGACCTATCACCACCAGTACTGTACCCCAGTGTTATACAGTGACAGACCTATCACCACCAGTACTGTACCCCAGTGTTATACAGTGACAGACCTGCACCCACCAGTACTGTACCCCAGTGTTACACAGTGACAGACCTATCACCACCAGTACTGTACCACAGTGTTATACAGTGACAGACCTGCACCCACCAGTACTGTACCCCAGTGTTACACAGTGACAGACCTATCACCACCAGTACTGTACACCAGTGTTATACAGTGACAGTCCTGTCCCCACCAGTACTGTACCCCAGTGTTATACAGTGACAGACCTGCACCCACCAGTACTGTACCCCAGTGTTACACAGTGACAGACCTATCACCACCAGTACTGTACCCCAGTGTTACACAGTGACAGACCTATCACCACCAGTACTGTACCCCAGTGTTATACAGTGACAGACCTGCACCCACCAGTACTGTACCCCAGTGTTACACAGTGACAGACCTATCACCACCAGTACTGTACCCCAGTGTTACACAGTGACAGACCTATCACCACCAGTACTGGACCCCAGTGTTATACAGTGACAGACCTGCACCCACCAGTACTGTACCCCAGTGTTACACAGTGACAGACCTATCACCACCAGTACTGTACCCCAGTGTTACACAGTGACAGACCTGTCCCCACCAGCATTGTACCCCAGTGTTACACAGAGACAGACCTGTCCCCACCAGTACTGTACCCCAGTGTTATACAGTGACAGACCTGTCCCCACCAGTACTGTACCCCAGTGTTATACAGTGACAGACCTTTACCCACCAGTACTGTACCCCAGTGTTACACAGTGAAAGACCTATCACCACCAGTACTGTACCCCAGTGTTATACAGTGACAGACCTGCACCCACCAGTACTGTACCCCAGTGTTACACAGTGACAGTCCTGTACCCACCAGTACTGTACCCCAGTGTTATACAGTGACAGACCTATCACCACAAGTACTGTACCCCAGTGTTACACAGTGACAGACCTATCACCACCAGTACTGTACCCCAGTGTTATACAGTGACAGACCTGCACCCACCAGTACTGTACCCCAGTGTTATACAGTGACAGACCTATCACCACCAGTACTGTACCCCAGTGTTACACAGTGACAGTCCTGCACCCACCAGTACTGTACCCCAGTGTTATACAGTGACAGACCTGCACCCACCAGTACTGTACCCCAGTGTTATACAGTGACAGACCTATCACCACCAGTACTGTACCCCAGTGTTACACAGTGACAGTCCTGCACCCACCAGTACTGTACCCCAGTGTTATACAGTGACAGACCTGCACCCACCAGTACTGTACCCCAGTGTTACACAGTGACAGACCTATCACCACCAGTACTGTACCCCAGTGTTATACAGTGACAGACCTGTCACCACCAGTACTGTACCCCAGTGTTACACAGTGACAGACCTGTCCCCACCAGTACTGTACCCCAGTGTTACACAGTGACAGACCTGTCCCCACCAGTACTGTACCCCAGTGTTACACAGTGACAGAACTGTCCCCACCAGTACTGTACCCCAGTGTTATACAGTGACAGACCTGTACACACCGGTACTGTACCCCAGTGTTATACAGTGACAGACCTGTCCTCACCAGTACTGTACCCCAGTGTTACACAGTGACAGACCTGTCACCACCAGTACTGTACCCCAGTGTTATACAGTGACAGACCTGTCACCACCAGTACTGTACCCCAGTGTTATACAGTGACAGACCTGTCCTCACCAGTACTGTACCCCAGTGTTACACAGTGACAGACCTGTCACCACCAGTACTGTACCCCAGTGTTACACAGTGACAGACCTGTCACCACCAGTACTGTACTCCAGTGTTATACAGTGACAGACCTGTACCCACCAGTACTGTATCCCAGTGTTATACAGTGACAGACCTGTCACCACCAGTACTGTACTCCAGTGTTATACAGTGACAGACCTGTCCCCACCAGTACTGTACCCCAGTGTTATACAGTGACAGACCTGTCACCACCAGTACAGTACCCCAGTGTTATACAGTGACAGACCTGTCACCACCAGTACTGTACCCCAGTGTTATACAGTGACAGACCAGTCCCCACCAGTACTGTACCACAGTGTTATACAGTGACAGACCTGCACCCACCAGTACTGTACCCCAGTGTTACACAGTGACAGACCTATCACCACCAGTACTGTACCCCAGTGTTATACAGTGACAGACCTGCACCCACCAGTACTGTACCCCAGTGTTATACAGTGACAGACCTATCACCACCAGTACTGTACCCCAGTGTTACACAGTGACAGACCTATCACCACCAGTACTGTACCCCAGTGTTATACAGTGACAGACCTATCACCACCAGTACTGTACCCCAGTGTTACACAGTGACAGACCTATCACCACCAGTACTGTACCCCAGTGTTATACAGTGACAGACCTGCACCCACCAGTACTGTACCCCAGTGTTCCACAGTGACAGACCTATCACCACCAGTACTGTACCCCAATGTTACACAGTGACAGACCTATCACCACCAGTACTGTACCCCAGTGTTACACAGTGACAGACCTGTCCCCACCAGTACTGTACCCCAGTGTTATACAGTGACAGACCTATCACCACCAGTACTGTACCCCAGTGTTACACAGTGACAGACCTATCACCACCAGTACTGTACCCCAGTGTTATACAGTGACAGACCTGCACCCACCAGTACTGTACCCCAGTGTTACACAGTGACAGACCTTTCACCACCAGTACTGTACCCCAGTGTTATACAGTGACAGACCTGCACCCACCAGTACTGTACCCCAGTGTTACACAGTGACAGACCTATCACCACCAGTACTGTACCCCAGTGTTACACAGTGACAGACCTATCACCACCAGTACTGTACCCCAGTGTTATACAGTGACAGACCTGCACCCACCAGTACTGTACCCCAGTGTTACACAGTGACAGACCTATCACCACCAGAACTGTACCCCAGTGTTACACAGTGACAGACCTATCACCACCAGTACTGTACCCCAGTGTTATACAGTGACAGACCTGCACCCACCAGTACTGTACCCCAGTGTTACACAGTGACAGACCTATCACCACCAGTACTGTACCCCAGTGTTACACAGTGACAGACCTGTCCCCACCAGCGTTGTACCCCAGTGTTACACAGTGACAGACCTGTCCCCACCAGTACTGTACCCCAGTGTTATACAGTGACAGACCTTTACCCACCAGTACTGTACCCCAGTGTTACACAGTGAAAGACCTATCACCACCAGTACTGTACCCCAGTGTTATACAGTGACAGACCTGCACCCACCAGTACTGTACCCCAGTGTTACACAGTGACAGTCCTGTACCCACCAGTACTGTACCCCAGTGTTATACAGTGACAGACCTATTACCACAAGTACTGTACCCCAGTGTTACACAGTGACAGACCTATCACCACCAGTACTGTACCCCAGTGTTATACAGTGACAGACCTGCACCCACCAGTACTGTACCCCAGTGTTATACAGTGACAGACCTGCACCCACCAGTACTGTACCCCAGTGTTATACAGTGACAGACCTATCACCACCAGTACTGTACCCCAGTGTTACACAGTGACAGTCCTGCACCCACCAGTACTGTACCCCAGTGTTATACAGTGACAGACCTGCACCCACCAGTACTGTACCCCAGTGTTACACAGTGACAGACCTATCACCACCAGTACTGTACCCCAGTGTTACACAGTGACAGACCTGTCCCCACCAGTACTGTACCCCAGTGTTACACAGTGACAGACCTGTCCCCACCAGTACTGTACCCCAGTGTTACACAGTGACAGACCTGTCCCCACCAGTACTGTACCCCAGTGTTATACAGTGACAGACCTGTACACACCAGTACTGTACCCCAGTGTTATACAGCGACAGACCTGTCCCCACCAGTACTATACCCCAGTGTTATACAGTGACAGACCTGTCCACACCAGTACTGTACCCCAGTGTTATACAGTGACAGACCTATACCAACCAGTACTGTACCCCAGTGTTATACAGTGACAGACCTGTACCCACCAGTACTGTACCCCAGTGTTACACAGTGACAGACCTATCACCACCAGTACTGTACCCCTGTGTTATACAGTGACAGACCTGCACCCACCAGTACTGTACCCCAGTGTTATACAGTGACAGACCTATCACCACCAGTACTGTACCCTAGTGTTACACAGTGACAGTCCTGTACCCACCAGTACTGTACCCCAGTGTTATACAGTGACAGACCTATCACCACCAGTACTGTACCCCAGTGTTACACAGTGACAGACCTATCACCACCAGTACTGTACCCCAGTGTTATACAGTGACAGACCTGCACCCACCAGTACTGTACCCCAGTGTTATACAGTGACAGACCTATCACCACCAGTACTGTACCCTAGTGTTATACAGTGACAGACCTGTCACCACCAGTACTGTACCCCAGTGTTATACTGTGACAGACCTGCACCCACCAGTACTGTACCCCAGTGATATACAGTGACAGACCTGTCACCACCAGTACTGTACCCCAGTGTTATACAGTGACAGACCTGCACCCACCATTACTGTACCCCAGTGTTACACAGTGACAGACCTATCACCACCAGTACTGTACCCTAGTGTTATACAGTGACAGACCTGCACCCACCAGTACTGTACCCCAGTGTTACACAGTGACAGACCTATCACCACCAGTACTGTACCCCAGTGTTACACAGTGACAGTCTTGTCCCCACCAGTACTGTACCCCAGTGTTATACAGTGACAGACCTGCACCCACCAGTACTGTACCCCAGTGTTATACAGTGACAGACCTATCACCACCAGTACTGTACCCCAGTGTTATACAGTGACAGACCTGTACCCACCAGTACTGTACCCCAGTGTTATACAGTGACAGACCTGCACCCACCAGTACTGTACCCCAGTGTTATACAGTGTCAGACCTGCACCCACCAGTACTGTACCCCAGTGTTGCACAGTGACAGACCTATCACCACCAGTACTGTACCCCAGTGTTATACAGTGTCAGACCTGCACCCACCAGTACTGTACCCCAGTGTTGCACAGTGACAGACCTATCACCACCAGTACTGTACTCCAGTGTTACACAGTGACAGTCCTGTCCCCACCAGTACTGTACCCCAGTGTTATACAGTGTCAGACCTGCACCCACCAGTACTGTACCCCAGTGTTATACAGTGACAGACCTATCACCACCAGTACTGTACCCCAGTGTTATACAGTGTCAGACCTGCACCCACCAGTACTGTACCCCAGTGTTGCACAGTGACAGACCTATCACCACCAGTACTGTACTCCAGTGTTACACAGTGACAGTCCTGTCCCCACCAGTACTGTCCCCCAGTGTTATACAGTGACAGACCTATCACCACCAGTACTGTACCCCAGTGTTATACAGTGACAGACCTGCACCCACCAGTACTGTACCCCAGTGTTACACAGTGACAGACCTGCACCCACCAGTACTGTACCCCAGTGTTACACAGTGACAGACCTGCACCCACCAGTACTGTACCCCAGTGTTATACAGTGACAGACCTGCACCCACCAGTACTGTACCCCAGTGTTACACAGTGACAGACCTATCACCACCAGTACTGTACCCCAGTGTTACACAGTGACAGACCTATCACCACCAGTACTGTACCCCAGTGTTATACAGTGACAGACCTGCACCCACCAGTACTGTACCCCAGTGTTACACAGTGACAGACCTATCACCACCAGTACTGTACCCCAGTGTTACACAGTGACAGACCTGTCCCCACCAGTACTGTACCCCAGTGTTATACAGTGACAGACCTGTCCCCACCAGTACTGTACCCCAGTGTTATACAGTGACAGACCTGTCCCCACCCGTACTGTACCCCAGTGTTACACAGTGACAGTCCTGTACCCACCAGTACTGTACCCCAGTGTTACACAATGACAGACCTGTCCCCACCAGTACTGTACCCCAGTGTTACACAGTGACAGTCCTGTACCCACCAGTACTGTACCCCAGTGTTATACAGTGACAGACCTGCACCCACCAGTACTGTACCCCAGTGTTATACAGTGACAGACCTATCACCACCAGTACTGTACCCCAGTGTTACACAGTGACAGTCCTGCACCCACCAGTACTGTACCCCAGTGTTATACAGTGACAGACCTGCACCCACCAGTACTGTACCCCAGTGTTATACAGTGACAGACCTATCACCACCAGTACTGTACCCCAGTGTTACACAGTGACAGACCTGTCCCCACCAGTACTGTACCCCAGTGTTACACAGTGACAGACCTGTCCCCACTAGTACTGTACCCCAGTGTTACACAGTGACAGACCTGTCCCCACCAGTACTGTACCCCAGTGTTATACAGTGACAGACCTGTACCCACCAGTACTGTACCCCAGTGTTACACAGTGACAGACCCATCACCACCAGTACTGTACCCCAGTGTTATACAGTGACAGACCTGCACCCACCAGTACTGTACCCCAGTGTTATACAGTGCCAGACCTATCACCACCAGTACTGTACCCCAGTGTTACACAGTGACAGACCTATCACCACCAGTACTGTACCCCAGTGTTACACAGTGACAGTCCTGTCTCCACCAGTACTGTACCCCAGTGTTATACAGTGACAGACCTGCACCCACCAGTACTGTACCCCAGTGTTACACAGTGACAGACCTATCACCACCAGTACTGTACCCCAGTGTTATACAGTGACAGACCTGCACCCACCAGTACTGTACCCCAGTGTTACACAGTGACAGACCTAGCACCACCAGTACTGTACCCCAGTGTTACACAGTGACAGACCTATCACCACCAGTACTGTACCCCAGTGTTATACAGTGACAGACCTGCACCCACCAGTACTGTACCCCAGTGTTACACAGTGACAGACCTATCACCACCAGTACTGTACCCCAGTGTTATACAGTGACAGACCTGTCCCCACCAGTACTGTACCCCAGTGTTACACAGTGACAGACCTATCACCACCAGTACTGTACCCCAGTGTTATACAGTGACAGACCTGTCCCCACCAGTACTGTACCCCAGTGTTATACAGTGACAGACCTGTCCCCACCAGTACTGTACCCCAGTGTTATACAGTGACAGACCTGCACCCACCAGTACTGTACCCCAGTGTTACACAGTGACAGACCTATCACCACCAGTACTGTACCCCAGTGTTACACAGTGACAGACCTGTCCCCACCAGTATTGTACTCCAGTGTTACACAGTGACAGACCTGTCCCCACCAGTACTGTACCCCAGTGTTACACAGTGACAGACCTGTCCCCACCAGTACTGTACCCCAGTGTTATACAGTGACAGACCTTTACCCACCAGTACTGTACCCCAGTGTTACACAGTGACAGACCTATCACCACCAGTACTGTACCCCAGTGTTATACAGTGACAGACCTGCACCCACCAGTACTGTACCCCAGTGTTATACAGTGACAGACCTATCACCACCAGTACTGTACCCCAGTGTTACACAGTGACAGTCCTGTACCCACCAGTACTGTACCCCAGTGTTATACAGTGACAGACCTATCACCACCAGTACTGTACCCCAGTGTTACACAGTGACAGACCTATCACCACCAGTACTGTACCCCAGTGTTATACAGTGACAGACCTGCACCCACCAGTACTGTACCCCAGTGTTATACAGTGACAGACCTATCACCACCAGTACTGTACCCAAGTGTTACACAGTGACAGTCCTGCACCCACCAGTACTGTACCCCAGTGTTATACAGTGACAGACCTGCACCCACCAGTACTGTACCCCAGTGTTATACAGTGACAGACCTATCACCACCAGTACTGTACCCCAGTGTTACACAGTGACAGTCCTGCACCCACCAGTACTGTACCCCAGTGTTGTACAGTGACAGACCTGCGCCCACCAGTACTGTACCCCAGTGTTACACAGTGACAGACCTATCACCACCAGTACTGTACCCCAGTGTTACACAGTGACAGACCTGTCCCCACCAGTACTGTACCCCAGTGTTACACAGTGACAGACCTGTCCCCACCAGTACTGTACCCCAGTGTTATACAGTGACAGACCTGTACCCACCAGTACTGTCCCCCAGTGTTACACAGTGACAGACCTATCACCACCAGTACTGTACCCCAGTGTTATACAGTGACAGACCTATCACCACCAGTACTGTACCCCAGTGTTACACAGTGACAGACCTATCACCACCAGTACTGTACCCCAGTGTTATACAGTGACAGACCTGCACCCACCAGTACTGTACCCCAGTGTTATACAGTGACAGACCTGTACCCACCAGTACTGTACCCCAGTGTTACAGTGACAGACCTGTCCCCACCAGTACTGTACCCCAGTGTTATACAGTGACAGACCTGTACCCACCAGTACTGTCCCCCAGTGTTACACAGTGACAGACCTATCACCACCAGTACTGTACCCCAGTGTTATACAGTGACAGACCTATCACCACCAGTACTGTACCCCAGTGTTACACAGTGACAGACCTATCACCACCAGTACTGTACCCCAGTGTTATACAGTGACAGACCTGCACCCACCAGTACTGTACCCCAGTGTTATACAGTGACAGACCTATCACCACCAGTACTGTACCCTAGTGTTATACAGTGACAGACCTGTCACCACCAGTACTGTACCCCAGTGTTATACTGTGACAGACCTGCACCCACCAGTACTGTACCCCAGTGTTATACAGTGACAGACCTGTCACCACCAGTACTGTTCCCCAGTGTTATACAGTGACAGACCTGCACCCACCAGTACTGTACCCCAGTGTTATACTGTGACAGACCTGCACCCACCAGTACTGTACCCCAGTGTTATACAGTGACAGACCTGTCCCCACCAGTACTGTACCCCAGTGTTATACAGTGACAGACCTGTACCCACCAGTACTGTACCCCAGTGTTATACAGTGAGAGACTTGGCCCCACCAGTACTGTACCCCAGTGTTATACAGTGACAGACCTGCACCCACCAGTACTGTACCCCAGTGTTACACAGTGACAGACCTATCACCACCAGTACTGTACCCCAGTGTTATACAGTGACAGACCTGCACCCACCAGTACTGTACCCCAGTGTTACACAGTGACAGACCTATCACCACCAGTACTGTACCCCAGTGTTACACAGTGACAGTCCTGTCCCCACCAGTACTGTACCCCAGTGTTATACAGTGACAGACCTGCACCCACCAGTACTGTACCCCAGTGTTACACAGTGACAGACCTATCACCACCAGTACTGTACCCCAGTGTTATACAGTGACAGACCTGCACCCACCAGTACTGTACCCCAGTGTTACACAGTGACAGACCTATCACCACCAGTACTGTACCCCAGTGTTATACAGTGACAGACCTGCACCCACCAGTACTGTACCCCAGTGTTACACAGTGACAGACCTATCACCACCAGTACTGTACCCCAGTGTTACACAGTGACAGTCCTGTCCCCACCAGTACTGTACCCCAGTGTTATACAGTGACAGACCTGCACCCACCAGTACTGTACCCCAGTGTTACACAGTGACAGACCTATCACCACCAGTACTGTACCCCAGTGTTATACAGTGACAGACCTGCACCCACCAGTACTGTACCCCAGTGTTACACAGTGACAGACCTATCACCACCAGTACTGTACCCCAGTGTTACACAGTGACAGACCTATCACCACCAGTACTGTACCCCAGTGTTATACAGTGACAGACCTGCACCCACCAGTACTGTACCCCAGTGTTACACAGTGACAGACCTATCACCACCAGTACTGTACCCCAGTGTTACACAGTGACAGACCTATCACCACCAGTACTGTACCCCAGTGTTATACAGTGACAGACCTGCACCCACCAGTACTGTACCCCAGTGTTACACAGTGACAGACCTATCACCACCAGTACTGTACCCCAGTGTTACACAGTGACAGACCTGTCCCCACCAGTACTGTACCCCAGTGTTACACAGTGACAGACCTGTCCCCACCAGTACTGTACCCCAGTGTTACACAGTGACAGACCTGTCCCCACCAGTACTGTACCCCAGTGTTATACAGTGACAGACCTGTACCCACCAGTACTGTACCCCAGTGTTACACAGTGACAGACCTATCACCACCAGTACTGTACCCCAGTGTTACACAGCGACAGACCTGTCCCCACCAGTACTGTACCCCAGTGTTATACAGTGACAGACCTGTACCCACCAGTACTGTACCCCAGTGTTACACAGTGACAGACCTATCACCACCAGTACTGTACCCCAGTGTTATACAGTGACAGACCTATCACCACCAGTACTGTACCCCAGTGTTACACAGTGACAGTCCTGTACCCACCAGTACTGTACCCCAGTGTTATACAGTGACAGACCTATCACCACCAGTACTGTACCCCAGTGTTACACAGTGACAGTCCTGCACCCACCAGTACTGTACTCCAGTGTTATACAGTGACAGACCTGCACCCACCAGTACTGTACCCCAGTGTTATACAGTGACAGACCTATCACCACCAGTACTGTACCCCAGTGTTACACAGTGACAGACCTGTCCCCACCAGTACTGTACCCCAGTGTGACACAGTGACAGACCTGTCCCCACCAGTACTGTACCCCAGTGTTACACAGTGACAGACCCATCACCACCAGTACTGTACCCCAGTGTTATACAGTGATAGACCTGCACCCACCAGTACTGTACCCCAGTGTTATACAGTGCCAGACCTATCACCACCAGTACTGTACTCCAGTGTTACACAGTGACAGACCTATCACCACCAGTACTGTACCCCAGTGTTACACAGTGACAGTCCTGTCCCCACCAGTACTGTACCCCAGTGTTATACAGTGACAGACCTGCACCCACCAGTACTGTACCCCAGTGTTACACAGTGACAGACCTATCACCACCAGTACTGTACCCCAGTGTTATACAGTGACAGACCTGCACCCACCAGTACTGTACCCCAGTGTTACACAGTGACAGACCTATCACCACCAGTACTGTACCCCAGTGTTACACAGTGACAGACCTATCACCACCAGTACTGTACCCCAGTGTTACACAGTGACAGACCTGCACCCACCAGTACTGTACCCCAGTGTTATACAGTGACAGACCTGTCCACACCAGTACTGTACCCCAGTGTTACACAGTGACAGACCTATCACCACCAGTACTGTACCCCAGTGTTACACAGTGACAGACCTGCACCCACCAGTACTGTACCCCAGTGTTATACAGTGACAGACCTGCACCCACCAGTACTGTACCCCAGTGTTACACAGTGACAGACCTATCACCACCAGTACTGTACCCCAGTGTTATACAGTGACAGACCTGCACCCACCAGTACTGTACCCCAGTGTTACACAGTGACAGACCTATCACCACCAGTACTGTACCCCAGTGTTACACAGTGACAGACCTATCACCACCAGTACTGTACCCCAGTGTTATACAGTGACAGACCTGCACCCACCAGTACTGTACCCCAGTGTTACACAGTGACAGACCTATCACCACCAGTACTGTACCCCAGTGTTATACAGTGACAGACCTGCACCCACCAGTACTGTACCCCAGTGTTACACAGTGACAGACCTATCACCACCAGTACTGTACCCCAGTGTTATACAGTGACAGACCTGCACCCACCAGTACTGTACCCCAGTGTTACACAGTGACAGACCTGTACCCACCAGTACTGTACCCCAGTGTTATACAGTGACAGACCTGTCCCCACCAGTACTGTACCCCAGTGTTATACAGTGACAGACCTGTCCCCACCAGTACTGTACCCCAGTGTTATACAGTGACAGACCTGCACCCACCAGTACTGTACCCCAGTGTTACACAGTGACAGACCTATCACCACCAGTACTGTACCCCAGTGTTACACAGTGACAGTCCTGTTGCCACCAGTACTGTACCCCAGTGTTATACAGTGACAGACCTGCATCCACCAGTACTGTACCCCAGTGTTACACAGTGACAGACCTATCACCACCAGTACTGTACCCCAGTGTTATACAGTGACAGACCTGCACCCACCAGTACTGTACCCCAGTGTTACACAGTGACAGACCTATCACCACCAGTACTGTACCCCAGTGTTATACAGTGACAGACCTGCACCCACCAGTACTGTACCCCAGTGTTACACAGTGACAGACCTATCACCACCAGTACTGTACCCCAGTGTTATACAGTGACAGACCTGTCCCCACCAGTACTGTACCCCAGTGTTACACAGTGACAGACCTATCACCACCAGTACTGTACCCCAGTGTTATACAGTGACAGACCTGTCCCCACCAGTACTGTACCCCAGTGTTATACAGTGACAGACCTGTCCCCACCAGTACTGTACCCCAGTGTTATACAGTGACAGACCTGCACCCACCAGTACTGTACCCCAGTGTTACACAGTGACAGACCTATCACCACCAGTACTGTACCCCAGTGTTACACAGTGACAGTCCTGTTGCCACCAGTACTGTACCCCAGTGTTATACAGTGACAGACCTGCATCCACCAGTACTGTACCCCAGTGTTACACAGTGACAGACCTGCACCCACCAGTACTGTACCCCAGTGTTACACAGTGACAGACCTATCACCACCAGTACTGTACCCCAGTGTTATACAGTGACAGACCTATCACCACCAGTACTGTACCCCAGTGTTATACAGTGACAGACCTGCACCCACCAGTACTGTACCCCAGTGTTACACAGTGACAGTCCTGTACCCACCAGTACTGTACCCCAGTGTTATACAGTGACAGACCTGCACCCACCAGTACTGTACCCCAGTGTTATACAGTGACAGACCTATCACCACCAGTACTGTACCCCAGTGTTACACAGTGCCAGTCCTGCACCCACCAGTACTGTACCCCAGTGTTATACAGTGACAGACCTGCACCCACCAGTACTGTACCCCAGTGTTATACAGTGACAGACCTATCACCACCAGTACTGTACCGCAGTGTTACACAGTGACAGACCTGTCCCCACCAGTACTGTACCCCAGTGTTACACAGTGACAGTCCTGTACCCACCAGTACTGTACCCCAGTGTTATACAGTGACAGACCTGTACCCACCAGTACTGTACCACAGTGTTACACAGTGACAGACCTATCACCACCAGTACTGTACCCCAGTGTTATACAGTGACAGACCTGCACCCACCAGTACTGTACCCCAGTGTTATACAGTGACAGACCTATCACCACCAGTACTGTACCCTAGTGTTATACAGTGACAGACCTGTCACCACCAGTACTGTTCCCCAGTGTTATACAGTGACAGACCTGCACCCACCAGTACTGTCCCCCAGTGTTATACAGTGACAGACCTGTACCCACCAGTACTGTACCCCAGTGTTATACAGTGAGAGACTTGGCCCCACCAGTACTGTACCCCAGTGTTATACAGTGACAGACCTTTCCCCACCAGTACTGTACCCCAGTGTTATACAGTGACAGACCTTTCCCCACCAGTACTGTACCCCAGTGTTATACAGTGACAGACCTGCACCCACCAGTACTGTACCCCAGTGTTATACAGTGACAGAGCTATCACCACCAGTACTGTACCCTAGTGTTATACAGTGACAGACCTGCACCCACCAGTACTGTACCCCAGTGTTATACAGTGAGAGACTTGGCCCCACCAGCACTGTACCCCAGTGTTATACAGTGACAGACCTTTCCCCACCAGTACTGTACCCCAGTGTTATACAGTGACAGACCTGTACCCACCAGTACTGTACCCCAGTGTTACACAGTGAGAGACTTGGCCCCACCAGTACTGTACCCCAGTGTTATACAGTGACAGACCTTTCCCCACCAGTACTGTACCCCAGTGTTATACAGTGACAGACCTTTCCCCACCAGTACTGTACCCCAGTGTTATACAGTGACAGACCTGCACCCACCAGTACTGTACCCCAGTGTTATACAGTGACAGAGCTATCACCACCAGTACTGTACCCTAGTGTTATACAGTGACAGACCTGTCCCCACCAGTACTGTACCCCAGTGTTATACAGTGAGAGACTTGGCCCCACCAGCACTGTACCCCAGTGTTATACAGTGACAGACCTGCACCCACCAGTACTGTACCCCAGTGTTATACAGTGACAGACCTTTCCCCACCAGTACTGTTCCCCAGTGTTATACAGTGACAGACCTGTACCCACCAGTACTGTACCCCAGTGTTATACAGTGACAGAGCTATCACCACCAGTACTGTACCCTAGTGTTATACAGTGACAGACCTGTCCCCACCAGTACTGTACCCCAGTGTTATACAGTGAGAGACTTGGCCCCACCAGCACTGTACCCCAGTGTTATACAGTGACAGACCTGCACCCACCAGTACTGTACCCCAGTGTTATACAGTGACAGACCTTTCCCCACCAGTACTGTTCCCCAGTGTTATACAGTAACAGACCTGCACCCACCAGTACTGTACCCCAGTGTTATACAGTGACAGACCTTTCCCCACCTGTACTGTACCCCAGTGTTATACAGTGACAGACCTTTCCCCACCAGTACTGTACCCCAGTGTTATACAGTGACAGACCTATCACCACCAGTACTGTACCCCAGTGTTACACAGTGACAGTCCTGCACCCACCAGTACTGTACCCCAGTGTTATACAGTGACAGACCTGCACCCACCAGTACTGTACCCCAGTGTTATACAGTGACAGACCTATCACCACCAGTACTGTACCCCAGTGTTACACAGTGACAGACCTGTCCCCACCAGTACTGTACCCCAGTGTTACACAGTGACAGACCTGTCCCCACCAGTACTGTACCCCAGTGTTACACAGTGACAGACCTGTCCCCACCAGTACTGTACCCCAGTGTTACACAGTGACAGACCTGTCCCCACCAGTACTGTACCCCAGTGTTACACAGTGACAGACCTGTCACCACCAGTACTGTACCCCAGTGTTACACAGTGACAGACCTGTCCCCACCAGTACTGTACCCCAGTGTTACACAGTGACAGACCTGTCCCCACCAGTACTGTACCCCAGTGTTACACAGTGACAGACCTGTCACCACCAGTACTGTACACCAGTGTTATACAGTGACAGACCTTTCCCCACCAGTACTGTACACCTGTTTATCACACTCCTGACTTGTAGCTTGTCCATGGTTGACAGGCTTTGGGCTGTCAGAAGGTGAGTCTCTTGCCGTCAGAATTCCCAGCCTCTGAACTGCTCTTGTTGCCATAGTATTTATGTTGCTGGTGTAGTTCAGTTTCTGGTCAATGTTGACCCCCAGGATGTTGATAGTGGGGGATTGAGTGATTGAACATCCAGGGGAGATGGTTGGATTCTCTCTTGTTGGAACGCTGTGGGGTTTTATTTGAATGGGCGTGAGTGGAATGTTCAGCTATTCTTTTAGTCGTTCCTCTGACAGGCACCGCCTCTTGCTGTGGGGCAGGCAAGAGGACCACATGTGCTCGGTGACCTGCACCACAAGATAACAGCAAGACCGAGGCTGCAGCCTGTCCACCAAGGCCTTGGGTTTGTTCCCCTCATAGACAAGGGAGTATTATCCTGCTCCCAATCAAAATACAGCACCCAAACGCTGTGCCCCACATTCCAGCATCACCCCCAGAATTAAATTCCCATGTGACTTGCACTCAGCTTTCCCCAGGGAGATGGCTCCGAGTGCTGGTATTTTCCCCAGGGAGATGGCTCCGAGTGCTGGTATTTTCCCCAGGGAGATGGCTCCGAGTGCTGGTATTTTCCCCAGGGAGATGGCTCCGAGTGCTGGTATTTTCCCCAGGGAGATGGCTCCGAGTGCTGGTATTTTCCCCAGGGAGATGGCTCCGAGTGCTGGTGATGTTGGGTGTACAACCTCTCAAAGCTAAAGGACTGAAACCTACAGCCACTGAATTATTCATGAAGACTGCAATTCGGAGAGGAGGGGAGGGGAGGGGAGGTCCTCCTGTCTGTTATTGCAATAGAGAGAGAGAGAGGGAGAGACAGACAGAGATAGAGAGAGAGGGAGGGAGGGAGACAGAGACAGAGACAGAGACAGAACAGGCAAAGAGAGAGAGAGAGACAGAGATGGAGACAAAGAGAGGGAGAGAGGAAAAGAGATAGAGAGAGAGAGAGGGGTAGAAAGAGAGAGAGACAGAAAGGAGAAAGAGAGAGAGACAGAGGGAGAGACGGAGAGGGAGAGAGAGGGAGAGAAACAGAGAGGGAGGGAGACAGAAAGACAGAGAGAGACAGAGATAGAGAGAGAGAGGGAGGGACAGAGATAGTGAGAGAGGAAGAGAGATAGAGACAGAGAGAGAGATTGTGCGACAGAGGGAGAGCGACAGAGGGAGAAAGACAGAGAGAGGGAGTCAGAGAGAGTGAGGGGGAGGGAAAGGGAGAGGGAGAGGGAAAGGGAGAGAGAGGGAGGAGAGAATGGGAGAGAGGGAGGAGAGAATGGGAGAGAGGGGGGGAGAGAGGGGGGGAGAGAGGGGGGGAGAGAGGGGGGGAGAGAGGGGGGGAGAGAGGGGGGGAGAAAGGGGGGGAGGGGGGGGGAGAGGGGGAGAGAGGGGGGGAGAGGGAGAGAGAGGGAGAGAAACAGAGAGGGAGGGAGACAGAAAGACAGAGAGAGTGGGAGAGAAACAGAGAGGGAGGGAGACAGAAAGACAGAAAGAGAGAGAGGGAGAGACAGTTAGAGAGGAAGAGAGATAGAGAGAGAGTTGGACAGACAGAGAGATTGTGCAACAGAGAGAGGGAGAGAGAGAGAGAGACGAGGAGAGGGAGAGAAAGAGGGAAAGTGAGGGAGAGAGGGAGAGGGGGGAAGAGGGGAGAGTCGGGGAGAGAGGGAGAGACGGAGAGAGAGGGATAGAAACAGAGAGAGGGATAGAAACTGAGAGATGGAGAGAGAAGAAGAAACAGGGAGAGAGAAAGTGCTAGAGAGTGAGAGTGAGAGAGACATAAAAACAAGAAATGCTGGAAATACTCAGCAGGTCTGGCAACATCTGTGGAGAGAGAAACAGAGTTAACGTTTCAGGTCAGTTCTGAAGAAGGGTCATTGACCTGAAACGTTAACTCTGCTTCCCTCTCCACAGATGCTGCCAGACCTGCTGAGTATTTCCTGCATTTCTTGTTTTTATTTCAGATTTCCAGCACCCACAGTATTTTGCTTTTCTATCAGAGAAAGAGAGACGTTAGACCCATTTTGCACCTGTGTGCTCATTTGCTGCAGTGTGTGTATGGAGTGTGAGTGTGATTCAGTCTGAGTGGGTGTGACAGTGTGAATGATATTGATGTGTGCTCTCGCTCGCAGTGGCTGAGATCTGGGTCCAGATCTGACTGGAGTGACAGACCCTCGACCTCGCTGTCTGCCCTCGGCTGTTTATCACTCCCATCGCAGTACCAAGAGGTGCCCGTGCAGCTAGCCCACCCTTGTAGCAAATAGCGTCTGGGATAGCGGACTGGCAGATACCAATTCTCAGCCGGAGGCCCTTGGCTGGGGAGGGAGAGGGGGGATTGTTTTGGAAATCTTAAACAACGAACTGACAGATCCCCAAATATCAATCTGCATGTGCGTAACAGAAGGGGCTGCTCAGGGGTGGGACGAGACAACTTGGTAAACCGTGACTGCGGTACATCACAACGGGGGGGCCACAACCAGAAGACTTTGAGAAGCCTAACCTGTACAGTAGCACCGAAAGAAAATAGATCTCGTGGAGAGGCCGCGAAGAGCTGCTCCGTAGGCCACAAAAAGACACGGGAAGTCAGCGAGTCAGCTGCGCAGGCATTCAGGCTGCACCACAGAAGCGTGGTGGTCTGTGAGATCAGGTCCAGTGATCGGGATGCAAGTCACAGTATCGAGCGATGGCTGGGGCGAGGTTTGGAACGAGGGAAGACGTGGAAAAAAGAATCGATCCCTTGTGCGGGCAAGTCCGGAGTTGAGCAGGACGCGGAGGGAAAGTGAGGGAGCTTCCGAAAAAGAGTGGGAAACCTGAAGAAAGAGTGAGAAGAAACCTCCAGCAAGGCAACGGAAGAAGCGACTATCCTTAAGAGTTTAGCACAGGATGGATTCAAAATAGCAAATGCCCGAAGCTTCCAAAATTCAGAAGGGCCCAACCAGATTCCAAACTGGACAATCTGGAGGAGGAGATTTCAAAGATGCCGAACAGCCTCACCGTTACGTACCAAACCTGAAGAAGAGCAAGTAAATACTTCACTAAAAAACCCCAGAACTGAAATAGCTGATGAGGTGATTGTGAAACAAGGCATCAGTGAAGCTTCGGAGAAATTTGAGGATTTGTTGCAAGCTTTTGATCAATATTTTCATTTCAGAAGCAAGGGCGAAGTTTAATAATATGATCCAGAAGCTGGGCAAATCAGTGGTACGCTTCCTCAAGGCCAAGGAAGGGGGAAAAAAACACTGTAGAGAAGGAGGTTACACACACAGGGTCGGGCGGGGAAGGTGCAAGACACCGTGAAGCCCTGACAGTGCGGCGGAGACCCACAGACGTGAGCAGTGACCTGCTCGTCAATTGCACCAAGCTGGGTCAATATGGGGAAATGCGCCAGAACTGGACCTCCCGTCGGGAAAGTGCCAAACGAAAATCCTTCACACAGAGAGTTGCGAATGAATTCCCATCGGAGGAAAAACCAGGAGACTTCCCAGGGGAAATTAAGGACCCCAATCAGACATTCTGGATGACATTCATCACACCATTTGGAAGATTTTCGTCCAATTGTTTACCACTCAGTACAACATCAGCACCGGAAATCTTCCAAAGGACCGTGAAAATATTCTCCAAAGGACTAAAACGGGAGATTTGCCACGTGGACTATATCCTGATCCACGGGGAATCAGCCAAAGAACAGGACCAGGGAGTAAAATCAGTTGCTCATCGTCTTCAAGATGAAAAGCTGACACTTGATGATGAGCGTGAATTCGCGGAAATGTCCAGACGTTTCTTGGGTCACATTGTGAGTGGCAAAGGCGTAACGCCAGGTCTGCAAAAGACGAGAGCCAGTGAGTTCCCAATCCCAACTACAGTCCAACATCACCAAAGATTCCTAGGAAGGGTGAATCAGTTGGCAAACTTTTTACCCATTGAGACAACTGCTGAAGAAAGATCAAGGTGTTGGAACACACATCAAGAATGGGAAGAATTAAGCAGATGCTAGCTTCACCAGAGAGATGAACACAGGACAACCCTTCGTTACTGACTATAATTGGAGCAGATGTCACATCTTACAGAATTGGGCAGTCGTCTTTCAGGAACTGTCAAATGGATGTCAAAGACCGACCTATTCTGCACCGAGACCTTTGTCCGCGACTGACACAAGGTATGCTGTCATCGATAAAGAAGCTCTCACAGTCACATGGGCTGTCGAAATGTTTTCAGATTATATCACTCGCCTGGAAGTGGTCACTGAGACGGACCACAAACCCTTGGTTTCCTTACAGGAGGAGAAGAAAATTGCCCGGGATACCTCTGGGAATTCAGAGATTCCGTTTGAGGTTGATGAGATACAGGATGATACATGCACAAGGGGATGGTGCAAGGATCCGCAGATGCATTATTGAGAGCAACTGTTGACCATCCGATACAACAGTATATGAACTTGTTGAAGAGATGGAGTTGTCTTCACAGAACACAGCATCACAGGGGCGGCAAGCACACAGAAACCTCAAGAATTTCATCACACTCAAAAGCAGGATGAGGAATGTAAAGGGAGACACCAGTATTGTACACCAGGCTGGCCACAGGAACATCCGAGTGGGAAGGTAATGAAAATTTGCTTCGAATTCAGGAGACACTTCACAATCACAGGCCTTTTGACCTTTTGCTGTTGCACAATGACAGACTGGTCAATCCGATTTCTCTTCGATCAGAGATCTTGGCACGAATTCATCAAGGCCAAATGGGAATCACAAAACGCAGTATCACAAACTGCATCTGTTCGGTGGCCAGGAATATCGAAAGACATGGACAGTGTGATCTTGAAGCGTCAGAGATGTGCGGGTGCGCAGACCAGAACAGAACCTCTGATAACTCCACCATTTCCAGGCAGAGTGTGGGAATGTATAGGAACGGATTTATTTAAGGTACAATGGAAAATCTTACGTAATAGTGATGGATTATTTTTCACAATGGATTGAAGTGAAAAGGTCGTGCGCCACAAGGGCAGAATCTGTGATTAGATCTTCACAACGCATGGTATTCCTGACGAGCTGCAGTGAAACAACAGGCCACAATTTGCAAGGAAGTGGGGACTCGAACATCTCACAGGTTTCCCTTGTTAGCCTCAAGTGAGCAGCGAAGCAGAGAGAGGAGTCTGAACTCATAAATAGTTGAAGAAGGGCGATGAACTTCACACTGCACTACTGAATTATCAATCTACTCCATTGTTATGTGGACTTGCACCTTCAGAGCTGATGATGGGACAGAAGTTTGAAAACTCAACTGCCTATTCTAGCCGCGAAACTACCTCCGGGGTTAGATGTACAAGACTACAAAAAAACATTCGAGACAAAGAGAAGTCTTACAGTAAAACAACAAGCTCACAATTATAAGAGATTGGGTACCAGATGTAGACAAGGTATGGACACGAGATCTAGAATGTAGTGAGAGAGATGTTCAGCAATGGGCACCACGCCCGATGGGGTACTGAATTTACAACAATCCTCAAACCACGCCCGAGAGAGCAGGGAAGGCCCAGGCTTCATTTGCGGCCTAGTCCTGAGTGAGCGGATGGCACCCAGCTGGTACTGAGTGCCAAAGATAGAGTAGCAAAATCCCTCAGCAAATATAGACAGACCGGTGTGTCCACAAACTCCAATCCACAAACCGAGAGAGCAACACAGGCAGATCAAACACACACACACCGGGATCAATACAGAGTAACACAATACACACACACACACCGGGATCAATACAGAGTAACACAATACACACACACCGGGATCAATACAGAGTAACACAATACACACACACACACACACCGGGATCAATACAGAGGAACACAATACACACACACACCGGGATCAATACAGAGTAACACAATACACACACACACACCGGGATCAATACAGAGTAACACAATACACACACACACACCGGGATCAATACAGAGTAACACAATACACACACACACACCGGGATCAATACAGAGTAACACAATACACACACACACACCGGGATCAATACAGAGTAACACAATACACACACACACACACACCGGGATCAATACAGAGTAACACAATACACACACACACACACACCGGGATCAATACAGAGTAACACAATACACACACACACACCGGGATCAATACAGAGTAACACAATACACACACACACACACACCGGGATCAATACAGAGTAACACAATACACACACACACACCGGAATCAATACATAGTAACACAATACACACACACACACACACCGGGATCAATACAGAGTAACACATTACACACACACACACCGGGATCAATACAGAGTAACACAATACACACACACACACACACCGGGATCAATACAGAGTAACACAATACACACACACACACCGGGATCAATACAGAGTAACACAATACACACACACACACACACCGGGATCAATACAGAGTAACACAATACACACACACACACACACCGGGATCAATACAGAGTAACACAATACACACACACACACCGGGATCAATACAGAGTAACACAATACACACACACACACACACCGGGATCAATACAGAGTAACACAATACACACACACACACACCGGGATCAATACAGAGTAACACAATACACACACACACACACACCGGGATCAATACAGAGTAACACAATACACACACACACACCGGGATCAATACAGAGTAACACAATACACACACACACACACACCGGGATCAATACAGAGTAACACAATACACACACACACACCGGAATCAATACAGAGTAACACAATACACACACACACACACACCGGGATCAATACAGAGTAACACATTACACACACACACCGGGATCAATACAGAGTAACACAATACACACACACACACACACAACGGGATCAATACAGAGTAACACAATACACACACACACACACACACCGGGATCAATACAGAGTAACACAATACACACACACACACACACCGGGATCAATACAGAGTAACACAATACACACACACACACACCGGAATCAATACAGAGTAACACAATACACACACACCGGGATCAATACAGAGTAACACAATACACACACACACACCGGGATCAATACAGAGTAACACAATACACACACACACACACACAACGGGATCAATACAGAGTAACACAATACACACACACACACAAACGGGATCAATACAGAGTAACACAATATACACACACACACACACACAACGGGATCAATACAGAGTAACACAATACACACACACACACACCGGGATCAATACAGAGTAACACAATACACACACACACACACACCGGGATCAATACAGAGTAACACAATACACACACACACACACACCGGGATCAATACATAGTAACACAATACACACACACACACCGGGATCAATACATAGTAACACAATACACACACACACACCGGGATCAATACATAGTAACACAATACACACACACACACACACCGGGATCAATACAGAGTAACACAATACACACACACACACACACCGGGATCAATACAGAGTAACACAATACACACACACACACACCGGGATCAATACAGAGTAACACAATACACACACACACACAGGGATCAATACAGAGTAACACAATACACACACACACACACACACAGGGATCAATACAGAGTAACACAATACACACACACACACACACACACACACACCGGGATCAATACAGAGTAACACAATACACACACACACACAGGGATCAATACAGAGCAACACAATACACACACAGCGGGATCAATACAGAGTAACACAATACACACACACACACCGGGATCAATACAGAGTAACACAATACACACACACACACACACACACAACGGGATCAATACAGAGTAACACAATACACACACACACACACACACAGGGATCAATACAGAGTAACACAATACACACACACACACACACACACACACACCGGGATCAATACAGAGTAACACAATACACACACACACACAGGGATCAATACAGAGCAACACAATACACACACACACACCGGGATCAATACAGAGTAACACAATACACACACACACACACACCGGGATCAATACAGAGTAACACAATACACACACACACACCGGGATCAATACAGAGTAACACAATACACACACACACACACACCGGGATCAATACAGAGTAACACAATACACACACACACACCGGAATCAATACAGAGTAACACAATACACACACACACACACACCGGAATCAATACAGAGTAACACAATACACACACACACACCGGGATCAATACAGAGTAACACAATACACACACACACACCGGGATCAATACAGAGTAACACAATACACACACACACACACCGGGATCAATACAGAGTAACACAATACACACACACACACCGGGATCAATACAGTGTAACACAATACACACACACACACCGGGATCAATACAGAGTAACACAATACACACACACACACACCGGGATCAATACAGAGTAACACAATACACACACACACACACACCGGGATCAATACAGAGTAACACAATACACACACACACACACCGGGATCAATACAGAGTAACACAATACACACACACATACACACAGGGATCAATACAGAGTAACACAATACACACACACACCGGGATCAATACAGAGTAACACAATACACACACACACACACACACCGGGATCAATACAGAGTAACACAATACACACACACACACACCGGGATCAATACAGAATAATACAATACACACACACACACCGGGATCAATACAGAGTAACACAATACACACACACACACACACAGGGATCAATACAGAGTAACACAATACACACACACACACACACACACACCGGGATCAATACAGAGTAACACAATACACACACACACACCGGGATCAATACAGAGTAACACAATACACACACACCGGGATCAATACAGAGTAACACAATACACACACACACACCGGGATCAATACAGAGTAACACAATACACACACACACACCGGGATCAATACATAGTAACACAATACACACACACACACCGGGATCAATACAGAGTAACACAATACACACACACACACAGGGATCAATACAGAGCAACACAATACACACACACCGGGATCAATACAGAGTAACACAATACACACACACACACCGGGATCAATACAGAGTAACACAATACACATACACACACACACACACACACACACACACACAGGAATCAATACAGAGTAACACAATACACACACACACACACACACACACACAGGGATCAATACAGAGTAACACAATACACACACACACACACACACACACACACAGGGATCAATACAGAGTAACACAATACACACACACACACACACACACAGGGATCAATACAGAGTAACACAATACACACACACCGGGATCAATACAGAGTAACACAATACACACACACACACACACACACACACACACACAGGGATCAATACAGAGTAACACAATACACACACACACCGGGATCAATACAGAGTAACACAATACACACACACACACACACACAGGGATCAATACAGAGTAACACAATACACACACACAACGGGATCAATACAGAGTAACACAATACACACACACACACCGGGATCAATACATAGTAACACAATACACACACACACACCGGGATCAATACATAGTAACACAATACACACACACACACACACCGGGATCAATACAGAGTAACACAATACACACACACACACACACACACCGGGATCAATACAGAGTAACACAATACACACACACACACACCGGGATCAATACAGAGTAACACAATACACACACACACACACACAGGGATCAATACAGAGTAACACAATACACACACACACACAGGGATCAATACAGAGTAACACAATACACACACACACACACACACACACACACACCGGGATCAATACAGAGTAACACAATACACACACACACACAGGGATCAATACAGAGCAACACAATACACACACAGCGGGATCAATACAGAGTAACACAATACACACACACACACCGGGATCAATACAGAGTAACACAATACACACACACACACACACACACAACGGGATCAATACAGAGTAACACAATACACACACACACACACCGGAATCAATACAGAGTAACACAATACACACACACACACCGGGATCAATACAGAGTAACACAATACACACACACACACCGGGATCAATACAGAGTAACACAATACACACACACACACACCGGGATCAATACAGAGTAACACAATACACACACACACACCGGGATCAATACAGAGTAACACAATACACACACACACACCGGGATCAATACAGAGTAACACAATACACACACACACACACCGGGATCAATACAGAGTAACACAATACACACACACACACACACCGGGATCAATACAGAGTAACACAATACACACACACACACACACCGGGATCAATACAGAGTAACACAATACACACACACACACACCGGGATCAATACAGAGTAACACAATACACACACACACACACACAGGGATCAATACAGAGTAACACAATACACACACACACCGGGATCAATACAGAGTAACACAATACACACACACACACACACCGGGATCAATACAGAGTAACACAATACACACACACACACACCGGGATCAATACAGAATAATACAATACACACACACACACCGGGATCAATACAGAGTAACACAATACACACACACACACACACAGGGATCAATACAGAGTAACACAATACACACACACACACACACACACACCGGGATCAATACAGAGTAACACAATACACACACACACACCGGGATCAATACAGAGTAACACAATACACACACACCGGGATCAATACAGAGTAACACAATACACACACACACACCGGGATCAATACAGAGTAACACAATACACACACACACACCGGGATCAATACATAGTAACACAATACACACACACACACCGGGATCAATACAGAGTAACACAATACACACACACCGGGATCAATACAGAGTAACACAATACACACACACACACCGGGATCAATACAGAGTAACACAATACACATACACACACACACACACACACACACACACACAGGGATCAATACAGAGTAACACAATACACACACACACACACACACACACACACACAGGGATCAATACAGAGTAACACAATACACACACACACACACACACACACACACACACAGGGATCAATACAGAGTAACACAATACACACACACACACACACACACAGGGATCAATACAGAGTAACACAATACACACACACCGGGATCAATACAGAGTAACACAATACACACACACACACACACACACACACACACACACACAGGGATCAATACAGAGTAACACAATACACACACACACACACACCGGGATCAATACAGAGTAACACAATACACACACACACACACACACAGGGATCAATACAGAGTAACACAATACACACACACAACGGGATCAATACAGAGTAACACAATACACACACACACACCGGGATCAATACATAGTAACACAATACACACACACACACCGGGATCAATACATAGTAACACAATACACACACACACACACACCGGGATCAATACAGAGTAACACAATACACACACACACACACACACACCGGGATCAATACAGAGTAACACAATACACACACACACACACCGGGATCAATACAGAGTAACACAATACACACACACACACACACCGGGATCAATACAGAGTAACACAATACACACACACACACAGGGATCAATACAGAGCAACACAATACACACACAGCGGGATCAATACAGAGTAACACAATACACACACACACACCGGGATCAATACAGAGTAACACAATACACACACACACACACACACACAACGGGATCAATACAGAGTAACACAATACACACACACACACACCGGAATCAATACAGAGTAACACAATACACACACACACACCGGGATCAATACAGAGTAACACAATACACACACACACACCGGGATCAATACAGAGTAACACAATACACACACACACACACCGGGATCAATACAGAGTAACACAATACACACACACACACCGGGATCAATACAGAGTAACACAATACACACACACACACCGGGATCAATACAGAGTAACACAATACACACACACACACACCGGGATCAATACAGAGTAACACAATACACACACACACACACACCGGGATCAATACAGAGTAACACAATACACACACACACACACCGGGATCAAAACAGAGTAACACAATACACACACACACACACACAGGGATCAATACAGAGTAACACAATACACACACACCCCGGGATCAATACAGAGTAACACAATACACACACACACACACACCGGGATCAATACAGAGTAACACAATACACACACACACACACACCGGGATCAATACAGAATAATACAATACACACACACACACCGGGATCAATACAGAGTAACACAATACACACACACACACACACAGGGATCAATACAGAGTAACACAATACACACACACACACACACACCGGTATCAATACAGAGTAACACAATACACACACACACACCGGGATCAATACAGAGTAACACAATACACACACACCGGGATCAATACAGAGTAACACAATACACACACACACACTGGGATCAATACAGAGTAACACAATACACACACACACACACCGGAATCAATACATAGTAACACAATACACACACACACACCGGGATCAATACAGAGCAACACAATACACACACACCGGGATCAATACAGAGTAACACAATACACACACACACACCCACACACACACACACAGGGATCAATACAGAGTAACACAATACACACACACACACACACACACACACACACACACAGGGATCAATACAGAGTAACACAATACACACACACACACACACACACACACACACACACAGGGATCAATACAGAGTAACACAATACACACACACACACCACACACACACACACACACACACACACACAGGGATCAATACAGAGTAACACAATACACACACACCGGGATCAATACAGAGTAACACAATACACACACACACACACACACACAGGGATCAATACAGAGTAACACAATACACACACACACACCGGGATCAATACAGAGTAACACAATACACACACACACACACACACACACACACACACACACAGGGATCAATACAGAGTGACACAATACACACACACACACACACCGGGATCAATACAGAGTAACACAATACACACACACACACACACACAGGGATCAATACAGAGTAACACAATACACACACACAACGGGATCAATACAGAGTAACACAATACACACACACACACCGGGATCAATACAGAGTAACACAATACACACACACACACACACCGGGATCAATACAGAGTAACACAATACACACACACACAGGGATCAATACAGAGTAACACAATACACACACACACACCGGGATCAATACAGAATAACACAATACACACACACACACACACCGGGATCAATACAGAGTAACACAATACACACACACACACACACACCGGGATCAATACAGAATAACACAATACACACACACACACACACCGGGATCAATACAGAGTAACACAATAAAGACACACACACACCGGGATCAATACAGAGTAACACAATACACACACACCGGGATCAATACAGAGTAACACAATACACACACACACCGGGATCAATACAGAGTAACACAATACACACACACACCGGGATCAATACAGAGTAACACAATACACACACACACACCGGGATCAATACAGAGTAACACAATACACACACACCCCGGGATCAATACAGAGCAACACAATACACACACACACACACACACAGGGATCAATACAGAGTAACACAATACACACACACACACACACAGGGATCAACACAGAGTAACACAATACACACACACACACCGGGATCAATACAGAGTAACACAATACACACACACACACCGGGATCAATACAGAGCAACACAATACACACACACACAGGGATCAATACAGAGTAACACAATACACACACACACCCCGGGATCAATACAGAGTAACACAATACACACACACACACCGGGATCAATACAGAGTAACACAATGCACACACACACCCCGGGATCAATACAGAGCAACACAATACACACACACACACACACACAGGGATCAATACAGAGTAACACAATACACACACACACACCGGGATCAATACAGAGTAACACAATACACACACACCCCGGGATCAATACAGAGCAACACAATACACACACACACACACACACAGGGATCAATACAGAGTAACACAATACACACACACACAGGGATCAATACAGAGTAACACAATACACACACACACACCGGGATCAATACAGAGTAACACAATACACACACACACACACACACCGGGATCAATACAGAGTAACACAATACACACACACACACAGGGATCAATACAGAGTAACACAATACACACACACACACACCGGAATCAATACAGAGTAACACAATACACACACACACACCGGAATCAATACATAGTAACACAATACACACACACACACACACAGGGATCAATACAGAGTAACACAATACACACACACACACACACCGGGATCAATACAGAGTAACACAATACACACACACACACACAGGGATCAATACAGAGTAACACAATACACACACACACACACCGGGATCAATACAGAGTAACACAATACACACACACACACACACAGGGATCAATACAGAGTAACACAATACACACACACACACCGGGATCAATACAGAGTAACACAATACACACACACACACACCGGGATCAATACAGAGTAACACAATACACACACACACACACACACCGGGATCAATACAGAGTAACACAATACACACACACACACACCGGGATCAATACAGAGTAACACAATACACACACACACACACACCGGGATCAATACAGAGTAACACAATACACACACACACACACACAGGGATCAATACAGAGTAACACAATATACAGAAACACACACACCGGGATCAATACAGAGTAACACAATACACACACACACACACACCGAGATCAATACAGAGTAACACAATACACACACACACACACACACCGGGATCAATACAGAGTAACACAATACACACACACACACACACACCGGGATCAATACAGAGTAACACAATACACACACACACACACCGGGATCAATACAGAGTAACACAATACACACACACACACACACCGGGATCAATACAGAGTAACACAATACACACACACACACCGGGATCAATACAGAGTAACACAATACACACACACACACCGGGATCAATACAGAGTAACACAATACACACACACACACCGGGATCAATACAGAGTAACACAATACACACACACACCGAGATCAATACAGAGTAACACAATACACACACACACACACACAGGGATCAATACAGAGTAACACAATACACACACACACACACCGGGATCAATACAGAGTAACACAATACACACACACACACACACAACGGGATCAATACAGAGTAACACAATACACACACACACACCCGGATCAATACAGAGTAACACAATACACACACACACACACACACACACCGGGATCAATACAGAGTAACACAATACACACACACACCGGGATCAATACAGAGTAATACAATACACACACACACACCGGGATCAATACAGAGTAACACAATACACACACACACACACACCGGGATCAATACAGAGTAACACAATACACACACACACACCGGGATCAATACAGAGTAACACAATACACACACACACACACACCGGGATCAATACAGAGTAACACAATACACACACACACACAGGGATCAATACAGAGTAACACAATACACACACACACACCGGGATCAATACAGAGTAACACAATACACACACACACACCGAGATCAATACAGAGTAACACAATACACACACACACACACACAGGGATCAATACAGAGTAACACAATACACACACACACACACCGGGATCAATACAGAGTAACACAATACACACACACACACAACGGGATCAATACAGAGTAACACAATACACACACACACACCGGGATCAATACAGAGTAACACAATACACACACACACACCGGGATCAATACAGAGTAACACAATACACACACACACACACACCGGGATCAATACAGAGTAACACAATACACACACACACACCGGGATCAATACAGAGTAACACAATACACACACACACACACACCGGGATCAATACAGAGTAACACAATACACACACACACACCGGGATCAATACAGAGTAACACAATATACACACACAAACACACACACACACACCGGGATCAATACAGAGTAACACAATACACACACACACACCGGGATCAATACAGAGTAACACAATATACACACACACACACACACACACACACACACCGGGATCAATACAGAGTAACACAATACACACACACCGGGATCAATACAGAGTAACACAATACACACACACACACTGGAATCAATACAGAGTAACACAATACACACACACACACTGGAATCAATACAGAGTAACACAATACACACACACACACCGGGATCAATACAGAGTAACACAATACACACACACACACCGGGATCAATACAGAGTAACACAATACACACACACACACACCGGGATCAATACAGAGTAACACAATACACACACACACACCGGGATCAATACAGAGTAACACAATATACACACACACACCGGGATCAATACAGAGTAACACAATACACACACACACACACCGGGATCAATACAGAGTAACACAATACACACACACACACCCCGGGATCAATACAGAGCAACACAATACACACACACACACACACAGGGATCAACACAGAGTAACACAATACACACACACACACACCGGGATCAATACAGAGTAACACAATACACACACACATCGGGATCAATACAGAGTAACACAATACACACACACACACCGGGATCAATACAGAGTAACACAACACACACACACACACCGGGATCAATACAGAGTAACACAATACACACACACACACCGGGATCAATACAGAGTAACACAATACACACACACCGGGATCAATACAGAGTAACACAATACACACACACACACACACCGGGATCAATACAGAGTAACACAATACACACACACATCGGGATCAATACAGAGTAACACAATACACACACACACACCGGGATCAATACAGAGTAACACAACACACACACACACACCGGGATCAATACAGAGTAACACAATACACACACACATCGGGATCAATACAGAGTAACACAATACACACACACACAGGGATCAATACAGAGTAACACAATACACACACACACAGGGATCAATACAGAGTAACACAATACACACACACACACCGGGATCAATACAGAGCAACACAATACACACACACACACACACACAGGGATCAATACAGAGTAACACAATACACACACACACCCCGGGATCAATACAGAGCAACACAATACACACACACACACACACACAGGGATCAATACAGAGTAACACAATACACACACACACCCCGGGATCAATACAGAGCAACACAATACACACACACACACACACACCGGGATCAATACAGAGTAACACAATACACACACACACAGGGATCAATACAGAGTAACACAATACACACACACACACCGGGATCAATACAGAGCAACACAATACACACACACACACACACACAGGGATCAATACAGAGTAACACAATACACACACACACCCCGGGATCAATACAGAGCAACACAATACACACACACACACACACACAGGGATCAATACAGAGTAACACAATACACACACACACACCGGGATCAATACAGAGTAACACAATACACACACACCCCGGGATCAATACAGAGCAACACAATACACACACACACACACACACAGGGATCAATACAGAGTAACACAATACACACACACACACACACACAGGGATCAATACAGAGTAACACAATACACACACACACACACACAGGGATCAATACAGAGTAACACAATACACACACACACACACACACACAGGGATCAATACAGAGTAACACAATACACACACACACACACACAGGGATCAATACAGAGTAACACAATACACACACACACACACACACACAGGGATCCATACAGAGTAACACAATACACACACACACACACACACACAGGGATCAATACAGAGTAACACAATACACACACACACAACCCGGGATCAATACAGAGTAACACAATACACACACACACACACACACACACACCGGGATCAATACAGAGTAACACAATACACACACACACACACACACACAGGGATCAATACAGAGTAACACAATACACACACACACACACCGGGATCAATACAGACTAACACAATACACACACACACACACACCGGGATCAATACAGAGTAACACAATACACGCACACACACACAGGGATCAATACAGAGTAACACAATACACACACACACACACCGGGATCAATACAGAGTAACACAATACACACACACACACACACCGGGATCAATACAGAGTAACACAATACACACACACACACACACCGGGATCAATACAGAGTAACACAATACACACACACACACACCGGGATCAATACAGAATAATACAATACACACACACACACCGGGATCAATACAGAGTAACACAATACACACACACACACACACCGGGATCAATACAGAGTAACACAATACACACACACACACACCGGGATCAATACAGAATAATACAATACACACACACACACCGGGATCAATACAGAGTAACACAATACACACACACACACACCGGGATCAATACAGAGTAACACAATACACACACACACACACACCGGGATCAATACAGAGTAACACAATACACGCACACACACACAGGGATCAATACAGAGTAACACAATACACACACACACACACCGGGATCAATACAGAGTAACACAATACACACACACACACACACCGGGATCAATACAGAGTAACACAATACACACACACACACACACCGGGATCAATACAGAGTAACACAATACACACACACACACACCGGGATCAATACAGAATAATACAATACACACACACACACCGGGATCAATACAGAGTAACACAATACACACACACACACACACCGGGATCAATACAGAATAATACAATACACACACACACACCGGGATCAATACAGAGTAACACAATACACACACACACACACACAGGGATCAATACAGAGTAACACAATACACACACACACACACACACACCGGGATCAATACAGAGTAACACAATACACACACACACACCGGGATCAATACAGAGTAACACAATACACACACACCGGGATCAATACAGAGTAACACAATACACACACACACACCGGGATCAATACAGAGTAACACAATACACACACACACACCGGGATCAATACAGAGCAACACAATACACACACACACACACACACAGGGATCAATACAGAGTAACACAATACACACACACACCCCGGGATCAATACAGAGCAACACAATACACACACACACACACACACCGGGATCAATACAGAGTAACACAATACACACACACACAGGGATCAATACAGAGTAACACAATACACACACACACACCGGGATCAATACAGAGCAACACAATACACACACACACACACACACAGGGATCAATACAGAGTAACACAATACACACACACACCCCGGGATCAATACAGAGCAACACAATACACACACACACACACACACAGGGATCAATACAGAGTAACACAATACACACACACACACCGGGATCAATACAGAGTAACACAATACACACACACCCCGGGATCAATACAGAGCAACACAATACACACACACACACACACACAGGGATCAATACAGAGTAACACAATACACACACACACACACACACAGGGATCAATACAGAGTAACACAATACACACACACACACACACAGGGATCAATACAGAGTAACACAATACACACACACACACACACACACAGGGATCAATACAGAGTAACACAATACACACACACACACACACAGGGATCAATACAGAGTAACACAATACACACACACACACACACACACAGGGATCCATACAGAGTAACACAATACACACACACACACACACACACAGGGATCAATACAGAGTAACACAATACACACACACACAACCCGGGATCAATACAGAGTAACACAATACACACACACACACACACACACACACCGGGATCAATACAGAGTAACACAATACACACACACACACACACACACAGGGATCAATACAGAGTAACACAATACACACACACACACACCGGGATCAATACAGACTAACACAATACACACACACACACACACCGGGATCAATACAGAGTAACACAATACACGCACACACACACAGGGATCAATACAGAGTAACACAATACACACACACACACACCGGGATCAATACAGAGTAACACAATACACACACACACACACACCGGGATCAATACAGAGTAACACAATACACACACACACACACACCGGGATCAATACAGAGTAACACAATACACACACACACACACCGGGATCAATACAGAATAATACAATACACACACACACACCGGGATCAATACAGAGTAACACAATACACACACACACACACACCGGGATCAATACAGAGTAACACAATACACACACACACACACCGGGATCAATACAGAATAATACAATACACACACACACACCGGGATCAATACAGAGTAACACAATACACACACACACACACCGGGATCAATACAGAGTAACACAATACACACACACACACACACCGGGATCAATACAGAGTAACACAATACACGCACACACACACAGGGATCAATACAGAGTAACACAATACACACACACACACACCGGGATCAATACAGAGTAACACAATACACACACACACACACACCGGGATCAATACAGAGTAACACAATACACACACACACACACACCGGGATCAATACAGAGTAACACAATACACACACACACACACCGGGATCAATACAGAATAATACAATACACACACACACACCGGGATCAATACAGAGTAACACAATACACACACACACACACACCGGGATCAATACAGAATAATACAATACACACACACACACCGGGATCAATACAGAGTAACACAATACACACACACACACACACAGGGATCAATACAGAGTAACACAATACACACACACACACACACACACCGGGATCAATACAGAGTAACACAATACACACACACACACCGGGATCAATACAGAGTAACACAATACACACACACCGGGATCAATACAGAGTAACACAATACACACACACACACCGGGATCAATACAGAGTAACACAATACACACACACACACCGGGATCAATACATAGTAACACAATACACACACACACACCGGGATCAATACAGAGTAACACAATACACACACACACACAGGGATCAATACAGAGCAACACAATACACACACACCGGGATCAATACAGAGTAACACAATACACACACACACACCGGGATCAATACAGAGTAACACAATACACACACACACACAGGGATCAATACAGAGTAACACAATACACACACACACACACACACACAGGGATCAATACAGAGTAACACAATACACACACACACACACACACACACAGGGATCAATACAGAGTAACACAATACACACACACCGGGATCAATACAGAGTGACACAATACACACACACACACCGGAATCAATACAGAGTAACACAATACACACACACACACACACACACACAGGGATCAATACAGAGTAACACAATACACACACACACACCGGGATCAATACAGAGTAACACAATACACACACACACACCGGGATCAATACATAGTAACACAATACACACACACACCGGGATCAATACAGAGTAACACAATACACACACACACACACACACACAGGGATCAATACAGAGTAACACAATACACACACACACACACACACAGGGATCAATACAGAGTAACACAATACACACACACACACACACACAGGGATCAATACAGAGTAACACAATACACACACACACACACACACAGGGATCAATACAGAGTAACACAATACACACACACACACACACACACACCGGGATCAATACAGAGTAACACAATACACACACACACCGGGATCAATACAGAGTAACACAATACACACACACACACACACACACACACAGGGATCAATACAGAGTAACACAATACACACACACACACCGGGATCAATAAAGAGTAACACAATACACACACACACACACACACACACAGGGATCAATACAGAGTAACACAATACACACACACACACACACCGGGATCAATACAGAGTAACACAATACACACACACACACACACACAGGGATCAATACAGAGTAACACAATACACACACACAACGGGATCAATACAGAGTAACACAATACACACACACACACCGGGATCAATACAGAGTAACACAATACACACACACACAGGGATCAATACAGAGTAACACAATACACACACACACACCGGGATCAATACAGAATAACACAATACACACACACACACACACCGGGATCAATACAGAGTAACACAATACACACACACACACACACACACACACCGGGATCAATACAGAATAACACAATAAACACACACACACACACCGGGATCAATACAGAGTAACACAATAAAGACACACACACACCGGGATCAATACAGAGTAACACAATACACACACACACCGGGATCAATACAGAGTAACACAATACACACACACCGGGATCAATACAGAGTAACACAATACACACACACACCGGGATCAATACAGAGTAACACAATACACACACACACACACCGGGATCAATACAGAGTAACACAATACACACACACCCCGGGATCAATACAGAGCAACACAATACACACACACACACACACACAGGGATCAATACAGAGTAACACAATACACACACACACACACACAGGGATCAACACAGAGTAACACAATACACACACACACACCGGGATCAATACAGAGCAACACAATACACACACACACACACACACAGGGATCAATACAGAGTAACACAATACACACACACACCCCGGGATCAATACAGAGTAACACAATACACACACACACACACACAGGGATCAATACAGAGCAACACAATACACACACACACACACACACAGGGATCAATACAGAGTAACACAATACACACACACACACACACCGGGATCAATACAGAGTAACACAATACACACACACCCCGGGATCAATACAGAGCAACACAATACACACACACACACACACACAGGGATCAATACAGAGTAACACAATACACACACACACACACACACACACAGGGATCAATACAGAGTAACACAATACACACACACACACCGGGATCAATACAGAGTAACACAATACACACACACACACACACACCGGGATCAATACAGAATAACACAATACACACACACACACACACAGGGATCAATACAGAGTAACACAATACACACACACACACCGGGATCAATACAGAGTAACACAATACACACACACACACACCGGGATCAATACAGAGTAACACAATACACACACACACACACACCGGGATCAATACAGAGTAACACAATACACACACACACACACACAGGGATCAATACAGAGTAACACAATACACACACACACACACCGGGATCAATACAGAGTAACACAATACACACACACACACACACCGGGATCAATACAGAGTAACACAATACACACACACACACCGGGATCAATACAGAGTAACACAATACACACACACACACACACCGGGATCAATACAGAGTAACACAATACACACACACACACACACCGGGATCAATACAGAGTAACACAATACACACACACACACACACCGAGATCAATACAGAGTAACACAATACACACACACACACACACAGGGATCAATACAGAGTAACACAATACACACACACACACACACAGGGATCAATACAGAGTAACACAATACACACACACACACACACACACCGGGATCAATACAGAGTAACACAATACACACACACACACCGGGATCAATACAGAGTAACACAATACACACACACCGGGATCAATACAGAGTAACACAATACACACACACACACCGGGATCAATACAGAGTAACACAATACACACACACACACCGGGATCAATACATAGTAACACAATACACACACACACACCGGGATCAATACAGAGTAACACAATACACACACACACACAGGGATCAATACAGAGCAACACAATACACACACACCGGGATCAATACAGAGTAACACAATACACACACACACACCGGGATCAATACAGAGTAACACAATACACACACACACACAGGGATCAATACAGAGTAACACAATACACACACACACACACACACACAGGGATCAATACAGAGTAACACAATACACACACACACACACACACACAGGGATCAATACAGAGTAACACAATACACACACACCGGGATCAATACAGAGTAACACAATACACACACACACACCGGAATCAATACAGAGTAACACAATACACACACACACACACACACACACAGGGATCAATACAGAGTAACACAATACACACACACACACCGGGATCAATACAGAGTAACACAATACACACACACACACCGGGATCAATACATAGTAACACAATACACACACACACCGGGATCAATACAGAGTAACACAATACACACACACACACACACACAGGGATCAATACAGAGTAACACAATACACACACACACACACACACAGGGATCAATACAGAGTAACACAATACACACACACACACACACACACAGGGATCAATACAGAGTAACACAATACACACACACACACACACACAGGGATCAATACAGAGTAACACAATACACACACACACACACACCGGGATCAATACAGAGTAACACAATACACACACACACCGGGATCAATACAGAGTAACACAATACACACACACACACACACACACACAGGGATCAATACAGAGTAACACAATACACACACACACACCGGGATCAATACAGAGTAACACAATACACACACACACACACACACACACAGGGATCAATACAGAGTAACACAATACACACACACACACACACCGGGATCAATACAGAGTAACACAATACACACACACACACACACACAGGGATCAATACAGAGTAACACAATACACACACACAACGGGATCAATACAGAGTAACACAATACACACACACACACCGGGATCAATACAGAGTAACACAATACACACACACACAGGGATCAATACAGAGTAACACAATACACACACACACACCGGGATCAATACAGAATAACACAATACACACACACACACACACCGGGATCAATACAGAGTAACACAATACACACACACACACACACACACACACCGGGATCAATACAGAATAACACAATAAACACACACACACACACCGGGATCAATACAGAGTAACACAATAAAGACACACACACACCGGGATCAATACAGAGTAACACAATACACACACACACCGGGATCAATACAGAGTAACACAATACACACACACCGGGATCAATACAGAGTAACACAATACACACACACACCGGGATCAATACAGAGTAACACAATACACACACACACACACCGGGATCAATACAGAGTAACACAATACACACACACCCCGGGATCAATACAGAGCAACACAATACACACACACACACACACACACAGGGATCAATACAGAGTAACACAATACACACACACACACACACAGGGATCAACACAGAGTAACACAATACACACACACACACCGGGATCAATACAGAGCAACACAATACACACACACACACACACACAGGGATCAATACAGAGTAACACAATACACACACACACCCCGGGATCAATACAGAGTAACACAATACACACACACACACACACAGGGATCAATACAGAGCAACACAATACACACACACACACACACACAGGGATCAATACAGAGTAACACAATACACACACACACACCGGGATCAATACAGAGTAACACAATACACACACACCCCGGGATCAATACAGAGCAACACAATACACACACACACACACACACAGGGATCAATACAGAGTAACACAATACACACACACACACAGGGATCAATACAGAGTAACACAATACACACACACACACCGGGATCAATACAGAGTAACACAATACACACACACACACACACACCGGGATCAATACAGAATAACACAATACACACACACACACACACAGGGATCAATACAGAGTAATACAATACACACACACACACCGGGATCAATACAGAGTAACACAATACACACACACACACACCGGGATCAATACAGAGTAACACAATACACACACACACACACACCGGGATCAATACAGAGTAACACAATACACACACACACACACACACAGGGATCAATACAGAGTAACACAATACACACACACACACACCGGGATCAATACAGAGTAACACAATACACACACACACACACACACCGGGATCAATACAGAGTAACACAATACACACACACACACCGGGATCAATACAGAGTAACACAATACACACACACACACACACCGGGATCAATACAGAGTAACACAATACACACACACACACACACCGGGATCAATACAGAGTAACACAATACACACACACACACACACCGAGATCAATACAGAGTAACACAATACACACACACACACACACAGGGATCAATACAGAGTAACACAATACACACACACACACACCGGGATCAATACAGAGTAACACAATACACACACACACACACACCGGGATCAATACAGAGTAACACAATACACACACACACACACACACACACCGGGATCAATACAGAGTAACACAATACACACACACACACACACCGGGATCAATACAGAGTAACACAATACACACACACACACCGGGATCAATACAGAGTAACACAATATACACACACACACACACACACACACACACACACACACACACACACACACACACACACACACACACACACACACCGGGATCAATACAGAGTAACACAATACACACACACCGGGATCAATACAGAGTAACACAATACACACACACACACACCGGGATCAATACAGAGTAACACAATACACACACACACTCTGGAATCAATACAGAGTAACACAATACACACACACACACTGGAATCAATACAGAGTAACACAATACACACACACACACTGGAATCAATACAGAGTAACACAATACACACACACACCGGGATCAATACAGAGTAACACAATACACACACACACACCGGGATCAATACAGAGTAACACAATACACACACACACACCGGGATCAATACAGAGTAACACAATACACACACACACACCGGGATCAATACAGAGTAACACAATACACACACACACACCGGGATCAATACAGAGTAACACAATACACACACACACACACACCGGGATCAATACAGAGTAACACAATACACACACACACACCGGGATCAATACAGAGTAACACAATACACACACACACACCGGGATCAATACAGAGTAACACAATACACACACACACACCGGGATCAATACAGAGTAACACAATACACACACCATGCCGGGATCAATACAGAGTAACACAATACACACACACACACACACCGGGATCAATACAGAGTAACACAAAACACACACACACACCGGGATCAATGCAGAGTAACACAATACACACACACACACACACCGGGATCAATGCAGAGTAACACAAAACACACACACACACTGGGATCAATGCAGAGTAACACAATACACACACACACACACAGGGATCAATACAGAGTAACACAAAACACACACACACACCGGGATCAATGCAGAGTAACACAATACACACACACACACACACACCGGGATCAATGCAGAGTAACACAATACACACACACAGGGATCAATACAGAGTAACACAATACACACACACACACCGGGATCAATACAGAGTAACACAATACACACACACACCGGGATCAATACAGAGTAACACAATATACACACACACACACACATCGGGATCAATACAGAGTAACACAATACACACACACACACACACACCGGGATCAATACAGAGTAACACAATACACACACACACACACACACATCGGGATCAATACAGAGTAACACAATACACACACACACACACACACCGGGATCAATACAGAGTAACACAATACACACACACACACACACCGGGATCAATACAGAGTAACACAATACACACACACACACACACCGGGATCAATACAGAGTAACACAATACACACACACACACCGGGATCAATACAGAGTAACACAATACACACACACACACCGGGATCAATACAGAGTAACACAATACACACACACACACAGGGATCAATACAGAGTAACACAATACACACACACACCGGGATCAATACAGAGTAACACAATACACACACACACCGGGATCAATACAGAGTAACACAATACACACACACAGGGATCAATACAGAGTAACACAATACACACACACACACACACAGGGATCAATACAGAGTAACACAATACACACACACACACACCGGGATCAATACAGAGTAACACAATACACACACACACACCGGGATCAATACAGAGTAACACAATACACACACACACACACACCGGGATCAATACAGAGTAACACAATACACACACACACACCGGGATCAATACAGAGTAACACAATACACACACACACACCGGGATCAATGCAGAGTAACACAATACACACACACACACACACCGGGATCAATACAGAGTAACACAATACACACACACACACCGGGATCAATACAGAGTAACACAATACACACACACACACCGGGATCAATGCAGAGTAACACAATACACACACACACACACACCGGGATCAATACAGAGTAACACAATACACACACACACACACACCGGGATCAATGCAGAGTAACACAATACACACACACACACAATGGGATCAATACAGAGTAACACAATACACACACACTGGAATCAATACAGAGTAACACAATACACACACACAGGGATCAATACAGAGTAACACAATACACACACACACACACCGGGATCAATACAGAGTAACACAATACACACACCATGCCGGGATCAATACAGAGTAACACAATACACGAACACACACCGGGATCAATACAGAGTAACACAATACACACACACACACACACACACAGTGATGGGATGAGACTCTGTTTATGTGATTTACACACACACACACACACAGTGATGGGATGAGGCTCTGTTTATGTGATTTACACACACACACACACAGTGATGGGATGAGGCTTTGTTTCTGTGATTTACACACACACACAGTGATGGGATGAGGCTCTGTTTATGTGATTTACACACACACACACACAGTGATGGGATGAGGCTCTGTTTATGTGATTTACACACACACACACACAGTGATGGGATGAGGCTTTGTTTATGTGATTTACACACACACACACACAGTGATGGGATGAGGCTCTGTTTATGTGATTTACACACACACACACAGTGATGGGATGAGGCTCTGTTTATGTGATTTACACACACACACACAGTGATGGGATGAGGCTCTGTTTATGTGATTTACACACACACACACAGTGATGGGATGAGGCTCTGTTTATGTGATTTACACACACACACACAGTGATGGGATGAGGCTCTGTTTATGTGATTTACACACACACACACAGTGATGGGATGAGGCTCTGTTTATGTGATTTAGACACACACACACACACACACACACACAGTGATGGGATGAGGCTCTGTTTATGTGATTTACACACACACACACACAGTGATGGGATGAGACTCTGTTTATGTGATTTACACACACACACACACACAGTGATGGGATGAGACTCTGTTTATGTGATTTACACACACACACACAGTGATGGGATGAGGCTCTGTTTATGTGATTTACACACACACACACACAGTGATGGGATGAGGCTCTGTTTATGTGATTTACACACACACACACACACACAGTGATGGGATGAGACTCTGTTTATGTGATTTACACACACACACACACAGTGATGGGATGAGGCTCTGTTTATGTGATTTACACACACACACACACACAGTGATGGGATGAGGCTCTGTTTATGTGATTTACACACACACACACACAGTGATGGGATGAGGCTCTGTTTATGTGATTTACACACACACACAAAGTGATGGGATGAGGCTCTGTTTATGTGATTTACACACACACACAGTGGTGGGATGAGACTCTGTTTATGTGATTTACACACACACACACACAGTGATGGGATGAGGCTCTGTTTATGTGATTTACACACACACACACAAAGTGATGGGATGAGACTCTGTTTATGTGATTTACACACACACACACACAGTGATGGGATGAGGCTCTGTTTATGTGATTTACACACACACACACACAGTGATGGGATGAGGCTCTGTTTATGTGATTTACACACACACACACACAGTGATGGGATGAGGCTCTGTTTATGTGATTTACACACACACACACACAGTGATGGGATGAGGCTCTGTTTATGTGATTTACACACACACACACACACAGTGATGGGATGAGGCTCTGTTTATGTGATTTACACACACACACAGTGATGGGATGAGGCTCTGTTTATGTGATTTACACACACACACACAGTGATGGGATGAGACTCTGTTTATGTGATTTACACACACACACACAGTGATGGGATGAGGCTCTGTTTATGTGATTTACACACACACACAGTGATGGGATGAGGCTCTGTTTATGTGATTTACACACACACACACACAGTGATGGGATGAGACTCTGTTTATGTGATTTACACACACACACACACACACAGTGATGGGATGAGGCTCTGTTTATGTGATTTACACACACACACACACAGTGATGGGATGAGGCTCTGTTTATGTGATTTACACACACACACACACACACACAGTGATGGGATGAGGCCCTGTTTATGTGATTTACACACACACACACAGTGATGGGATGAGACTCTGTTTATGTGATTTACACACACACACACACAGTGATGGGATGAGGCTCTGTTTATGTGATTTACACACACACACACACAGTGATGGGATGAGGCTCTGTTTATGTGATTTACACACACACACACACACAGTGATGGGATGAGACTCTGTTTATGTGATTTACACACACACACACACACAGTGATGGGATGAGGCTCTGTTTATGTGATTGACACACACACACACACAGTGATGGGATGAGGCTCTGTTTATGTGATTTACACACACACACACACAGTGATGGGATGAGACTCTGTTTATCTGATTTACACACACACACAGTGATGGGATGAGACTCTGTTTATGTGATTTACACACACACACACACACAGTGATGGGATGAGGCCCTGTTTATGTGATTTACACACACACACACACAGTGATGGGATGAGACTCTGTTTATGTGATTTACACACACACACACACAGTGATGGGATGAGACTCTGTTTATGTGATTTACACACACACACACACACAGTGATGGGATGAGGCCCAGTTTATGTGATTTACACACACACACACACAGTGATGGGATGAGGCTCTGTTTATGTGATTTACACACACACACACACACAGTGATGGGATGAGGCTCTGTTTATGTGATTGACACACACACACACACACAGTGATGGGATGAGGCTCTGTTTATGTGATTTACACACACACACACACAGTGATGGGATGAGACTCTGTTTATCTGATTTACACACACACACAGTGATGGGATGAGACTCTGTTTATGTGATTTACACACACACACACACACACACAGTGATGGGATGAGGCCCTGTTTATGTGATTTACACACACACACACACAGTGATGGGATGAGGCTCTGTTTATGTGATTTACACACACACACACAGTGATGGGATGAGGCCCTGTTTAAGTGATTTACACACACACACACACAGTGATGGGATGAGGCTCTGTTTATGTGATTTACACACACACACACACACAGTGATGGGATGAGACTCTGTATGTGATTTACACACACACACACACAGTGATGGGATGAGGCCCTGTTTATGTGATTTACACACACACACACACAGTGATGGGATGAGGCTCTGTTTATGTGATTTACACACACACACACACACACAGTGATGGGATGAGACTCTGTTTATGTGCTTTACACACACACACACAGTGATGGGATGAGGCTCTGTTTATCTGATTTACACACACACACAGTGATGGGATGAGGCTCTGTTTATGTGCTTTACACACACACACACAGTGAGGGGATGAGGCTCTGTTTATGTGATTTACACACACACACACACAGTGATGGGATGAGGCTCTGTTTATGTGATTTACACACACACACACAGTGATGGGATGAGGCTCTGTTTATCTGATTTACACACACACACAGTGATGGGATGAGGCTCTGTTTATCTGATTTACACACACACACAGTGATGGGATGAGGCTCTGTTTATGTGATTTACACACACACACACAGTGATGGGATGAGGCTCTGTTTATCTGATTTACACACACACACAGTGATGGGATGAGGCTCTGTTTATGTGATTTACACACACACACACAGTGAGGGGATGAGGCTCTGTTTATGTGATTTACACACACACACACAGTGAGGGGATGAGGCTCTGTTTATGTGATTTACACACACACACACACAGTGATGGGATGAGACTCTGTTTATGTGATTTACACACACACACACAGTGAGGGGATGAGGCTCTGTTTATGTGATTTACACACACACACACACACACAGTGATGGGATGAGACTCTGTTTATGTGATTTACACACACACACACACAGTGAGGGGATGAGGCTCTGTTTATGTGATTTACACACACACACACACAGTGATGGGATGAGGCTCTGTTTATGTGATTTACACACACACACACAGTGAGGGGATGAGGCTCTGTTTATGTGATTTACACACACACACACAGTGATGGGATGAGGCTCTGATTATGTGCTTTACACACACACACACACAGTGATGGGATGAGGCTCTGTTTATGTGATTTACACACACACACACAGTGAGGGGATGAGGCTCTGTTTATGTGATTTACACACACACACACACACACACACACACAGTGATGGGATGAGGCTCTGTTTATGTGCTTTACACACACACACACACAGTGATGGGATGAGACTCTGTTTATGTGATTTACACACACACACAGTGATGGGATGAGGCTCTGTTTATGTGATTACACACACACACACAGTGATGGGATGAGGCTCTGTTTATGTGATTTACACACACACACAGTGATGGGATGAGGCCCTGTTTATGTGATTTACACACACACACACACTGTGATGGGATGAGGCCCTGTTTATGTGATTTACACACACACACAGTGATGGGATGAGACTCTGTTTATGTGATTTACACACACACACAGTGATGGGATGAGGCTCTGTTTATGTGATTTACACACACACACAGTGATGGGATGAGGCTCTGTTTATGTGATTTACACACACACACAGTGATGGGATGAGGCTCTGTTTATGTGATTTACACACACACACACACACACAGTGATGGGATGAGGCCCTGTTTATGTGATTTACACACACACACACACACTGTGATGGGATGAGGCCCTGTTTATGTGATTTACACACACACACACAGTGATGGGATGAGGCCCTGTTTCTGTGATTTACACACACACACACAGTGATGGGATGAGGCTCTGTTTATGTGATTTACACACACACACACACACTGTGATGGGATGAGGCCCTGTTTATGTGATTTACACACACAGTGTTGGGATGAGGCCCTGTTTCTGTGATTTACACACACAGACACAGTGATGGGATGAGGCTCTGTTTATGTGATTTACACACAAAGTGATGGGACAGGGTCTGTGATTCAGTCACACACACGCACACACACACACATTGATCGGATGAGGCTCTGTTTATGTGATTTACACACACACACACACAGTGTTGGGATGAGGCCCTGTTTCTGTGATTTACACACACACACACAGTGATGGGATGAGGCTCTGTTTATGTGATTTACACACACACACATACAGTGATCGGATGAGGCTCTGTTTATGTGATTTACACACACACACACAGTGATGGGATGAGGCTCTGTTTATGTGATTTACACACACACACACACAGTGATGGGATGAGACTCTGTTTATGTGATTTACACACACACACACAGTGAGGGGATGAGGCTCTGTTTATGTGATTTACACACACACACATACAGTGATCGGATGAGGCTCTGTTTATGTGATTTACACACACACACACACAGTGATGGGATGAGGCTCTGTTTATGTGATTTACACACACACACACACTGTGATGGGATGAGGCCCTGTTTATGTGATTTACACACACACACACACAGTGATGGGATGAGGCTCTGTTTATGTGATTTACACACACACACACACTGTGATGGGATGAGGCCCTGTTTATGTGATTTACACACACACACACAGTGTTGGGATGAGGCCCTGTTTCTGTGATTTACACACACAGACACAGTGATGGGATGAGGCTCTGTTTATGTGATTTACACACACACACACACAGTGATGGGATGAGGCTCTGTTTATGTGATTTACACACACACACACAGTGATGGGATGAGGCTCTGTTTATGTGATTTACACACACACACACACAGTGATGGGATGAGGCTCTGTTTATGTGATTTACACACACACACACAGTGATGGGATGAGGCTCTGTTTATGTGATTTACACACACACACACAGTGATGGGATGAGGCTCTGTTTATGTGATTTACACACACACACACACAGTGATGGGATGAGGCTCTGTTTATGTGATTTACACACACACACACACAGTGATGGGATGAGGCTCTGTTTATGTGATTTACACACACACACACACTGTGATGGGATGAGGCCCTGTTTATGTGATTTACACACACACACACAGTGTTGGGATGAGGCCCTGTTTCTGTGATTTACACACACAGACACAGTGATGGGATGAGGCTCTGTTTATGTGATTTACACACACACACACACAGTGATGGGATGAGGCTCTGTTTATGTGATTTACACACACACACACAGTGATGGGATGAGGCTCTGTTTATGTGATTTACACACACACACACACAGTGATGGGATGAGGCTCTGTTTATGTGATTTACACACACACACACAGTGATGGGATGAGGCTCTGTTTATGTGATTTACACACACACACACAGTGATGGGATGAGGCTCTGTTTATGTGATTTACACACACACACACACAGTGATGGGATGAGGCTCTGTTTATGTGATTTACACACACACACACACAGTGATGGGATGAGGCTCTGTTTATGTGATTTACACACACATACAGTGATCGGATGAGGCTCTGTTTATGTGATTTACACACACACACACACACAGTGATGGGATGAGGCTCTGTTTATGTGATTTACACACACACACACACACACACACACACACACACACACACACACACACAGTGATGGGATGAGGCTCTGTTTATGTGATTTACACACACACACACACACAGTGATGGGATGAGACTCTGTTTATGTGATTTACACACACACACACACAGTGATGGGATGAGGCTCTGTTTATGTGATTTACACACACACAGTGATGGGATGAGACTCTGTTTATGTGATTTACACACACACACAGTGATGGGATGAGGCTCTGTTTATGTGATTTACACACACACACACACAGTGATGGGATGAGACTCTGTTTATGTGATTTACACACACACACAGTGATGGGATGAGGCTCTGTTTATGTGATTTACACACACACACAGTGATGGGATGAGGCTCTGTTTATGTGATTTACACACACACACACAGTGATGGGATGAGGCTCTGTTTATGTGATTTACACACACACACAGTGAGGGGATGAGGCTCTGTTTATGTGATTTACACACACACACACAGTGATGGGATGAGGCTCTGTTTATGTGATTTACACACACACACACAGTGAGGGGATGAGGCTCTGTTTATGTGATTTACACACACACACACACAGTGATGGGATGAGGCTCTGTTTATGTGATTTACACACACACACACAGTGAGGGGATGAGGCTCTGTTTATGTGATTTACACACACACACACAGTGAGGGGATGAGGCTCTGTTTATGTGATTTACACACACACACACACAGTGATGGGATGAGGCTCTGTTTATGTGCTTTACACACACACACACAGTGATGGGATGAGGCTCTGTTTATGTGATTTACACACACACACACAGTGATGGGATGAGGCTCTGTTTATGTGATTTACACACACACACACACACACAGTGATGGGATGAGACTCTGTTTATGTGATTTACACACACACACACACAGTGATGGGATGAGGCTCTGTTTATGTGATTTACACACACACACACAGTGATGGGATGAGGCTCTGTTTATGTGATTTACACACACACACACAGTGAGGGGATGAGGCTCTGTTTATGTGATTTACACACACACACACACACAGTGATGGGATGAGGCTCTGTTTATGTGATTTACACACACACACACACAGTGATGGGATGAGGCTCTGTTTATGTGATTTACACACACACACACAGTGAGGGGATGAGGCTCTGTTTATGTGATTTACACACACACACACAGTGAGGGGATGAGGCTCTGTTTATGTGATTTACACACACACACACACAGTGATGGGATGAGGCTCTGTTTATGTGCTTTACACACACACACAGTGATGGGATGAGGCTCTGTTTATGTGATTTACACACACACACACAGTGATGGGATGAGGCTCTGTTTATGTGATTTACACACACACACACACACTGTGATCGGATGAGACTCTGTTTATCTGATTTACACACACACACAGTGATAGGATGAGGCTCTGTTTATGTGATTTACACACACACACACAGTGGTGGGATGAGACTCTGTTTATGTGATTTACACACACACACACACACACAGTGAGGGGATGAGGCTCTGTTTATGTGATTTACACACACACACACACACACACAGTGGTGGGATGAGACTCTGTTTATGTGATTTACACACACACACAGTGATGGGATGAGGCTCTGTTTATGTGATTTACACACACACACACACAGTGATGGGATGAGACTCTGTATGTGATTTACACACACACACACACACAGTGATGGGATGAGGCCCTGTTTATGTGATTTACACACACACACACACACAGTGGTGGGATGAGGCTCTGTTTATGTGATTTACACACACACACACACACACAGTGATGGGATGAGACTCTGTTTATGTGCTTTACACACACACACACAGTGATGGGATGAGGCTCTGTTTATCTGATTTACACACACACACAGTGATGGGATGAGGCTCTGTTTATGTGCTTTACACACACACACACAGTGAGGGGATGAGGCTCTGTTGATGTGATTTACACACACACACACACAGTGATGGGATGAGGCTCTGTTTATGTGATTTACACACACACACACAGTGATGGGATGAGGCTCTGTTTATCTGATTTACACACACACACAGTGATGGGATGAGGCTCTGTTTATCTGATTTACACACACACACAGTGATGGGATGAGGCTCTGTTTATGTGATTTACACACACACACATAGTGATGGGAGGAGGCTCTGTTTATCTGATTTACACACACACACAGTGATGGGATGAGGCTCTGTTTATGTGATTTACACACACACACACACACACACACTGTGATGGGATGAGACTCTGTTTATGTGATTTACACACACACACAGTGATGGGATGAGGCTCTGTTTATGTGATTTACACACACACACACACACAGTGATGGGATGAGGCTCTGTTTATGTGATTTACACACACACACACACACACACACACACACAGTGATGGGATGAGGCTCTGTTTATGTGATTTACACACACACACACACACAGTGATGGGATGAGACTCTGTTTATGTGATTTACACACACACACACACAGTGATGGGATGAGGCTCTGTTTATGTGATTTACACACACACAGTGATGGGATGAGACTCTGTTTATGTGATTTACACACACACACAGTGATGGGATGAGGCTCTGTTTATGTGATTTACACACACACACACACAGTGATGGGATGAGACTCTGTTTATGTGATTTACACACACACACACAGTGATGGGATGAGGCCCTGTTTATGTGATTTACACACACACACACACAGTGATGGGATGAGGCCCTGTTTATGTGATTTACACACACACACACACACACAGTGATGGGATGAGGCTCTGTTTATGTGATTTACACACACACACAGTGATGGGATGAGGCTCTGTTTATGTGATTTACACACACACACACACACACAGTGATGGGATGAGGCTCTGTTTATGTGATTTACACACACACACAGTGATGGGATGAGGCTCTGTTTATGTGATTTACACACACACACAGTGAGGGGATGAGGCTCTGTTTATGTGATTTACACACACACACACAGTGATGGGATGAGGCTCTGTTTATGTGATTTACACACACACACACAGTGATGGGATGAGGCCCTGTTTATGTGATTTACACACACACACACACACAGTGATGGGATGAGGCTCTGTTTATGTGATTTACACACACACACAGTGATGGGATGAGGCTCTGTTTATGTGATTTACACACACACACACACACAGTGATGGGATGAGGCTCTGTTTATGTGATTTACACACACACACAGTGATGGGATGAGGCTCTGTTTATGTGATTTACACACACACACAGTGAGGGGATGAGGCTCTGTTTATGTGATTTACACACACACACACAGTGATGGGATGAGGCTCTGTTTATGTGATTTACACACACACACACAGTGAGGGGATGAGGCTCTGTTTATGTGATTTACACACACACACACACAGTGATGGGATGAGGCTCTGTTTATGTGATTTACACACACACACAGTGAGGGGATGAGGCTCTGTTTATGTGATTTACACACACACACACAGTGAGGGGATGAGGCTCTGTTTATGTGATTTACACACACACACACACAGTGATGGGATGAGGCTCTGTTTATGTGCTTTACACACACACACACAGTGATGGGATGAGGCTCTGTTTATGTGATTTACACACACACACACAGTGATGGGATGAGGCTCTGTTTATGTGATTTACACACACACACACACACACACACACACACACAGTGATGGGATGAGACTCTGTTTTTGTGATTTACACACACACACACACAGTGATGGGATGAGGCTCTGTTTATGTGATTTACACACACACACAGTGATTAAATGAGGCTCTGTTTATGTGATTTACACACACACACACACACACAGTGGTGGGATGAGACTCTGTTTATGTGATTTACACACACACACACACAGTGATGGGATGAGGCTCTGTTTATGTGATTTACACACACACACACACAGTGATGGGATGAGGCTCTGTTTATGTGATTTACACACACACACACAGTGAGGGGATGAGGCTCTGTTTATGTGATTTACACACACACACATACAGTGATGGGATGAGGCTCTGTTTATGTGATTTACACACACACACACAGTGAGGGGATGAGGCTCTGTTTATGTGATTTACACACACACACACAGTGAGGGGATGAGGCTCTGTTTATGTGATTTACACACACACACACACAGTGATGGGATGAGGCTCTGTTTATGTGCTTTACACACACACACAGTGATGGGATGAGGCTCTGTTTATGTGATTTACACACACACACACAGTGATGGGATGAGGCTCTGTTTATGTGATTTGCACACACACACACACACACACTGTGATGGGATGAGACTCTGTTTATGTGATTTACACACACACACAGTGATAGGATGAGGCTCTGTTTATGTGATTTACACACACACACACAGTGGTGGGATGAGACTCTGTTTATGTGATTTACACACACACACACACACACAGTGAGGGGATGAGGCTCTGTTTATGTGATTTACACACACACACACACACACAGTGGTGGGATGAGACTCTGTTTATGTGATTTACACACACACACAGTGATGGGATGAGGCTCTGTTTATGTGATTTACACACACACACACACAGTGATGGGATGAGACTCTGTATGTGATTTACACACACACACACACAGTGATGGGATGAGGCCCTGTTTATGTGATTTACACACACACACACACACAGTGATGGGATGAGGCTCTGTTTATGTGATTTACACACACACACACACACACAGTGATGGGATGAGACTCTGTTTATCTGATTTACACACACACACAGTGATGGGATGAGGCTCTGTTTATGTGCTTTACACACACACACACAGTGAGGGGATGAGGCTCTGTTTATGTGATTTACACACACACACACACAGTGATGGGATGAGGCTCTGTTTATGTGATTTACACACACACACACAGTGATGGGATGAGGCTCTGTTTATCTGATTTACACACACACACAGTGATGGGATGAGGCTCTGTTTATCTGATTTACACACACACACAGTGATGGGATGAGGCTCTGTTTATCTGATTTACACACACACACAGTGATGGGATGAGGCTCTGTTTATGTGATTTACACACACACACATACAGTGATCGGATGAGGCTCTGTTTATGTGATTTACACACACACACACAGTGATGGGATGAGGCTCTGTTTATGTGATTTACACACACACACACACTGTGATGGGATGAGGCCCTGTTTATGTGATTTACACACACACACACACAGTGATGGGATGAGGCTCTGTTTATGTGATTTACACACACACACACACTGTGATGGGATGAGGCCCTGTTTATGTGATTTACACACACACACACAGTGTTGGGATGAGGCCCTGTTTCTGTGATTTACACACACAGACACAGTGATGGGATGAGGCTCTGTTTATGTGATTTACACACACACACACACAGTGATGGGATGAGGCTCTGTTTATGTGATTTACACACACACACACAGTGATGGGATGAGGCTCTGTTTATGTGATTTACACACACACACACACAGTGATGGGATGAGGCTCTGTTTATGTGATTTACACACACACACACAGTGATGGGATGAGGCTCTGTTTATGTGATTTACACACACACACACAGTGATGGGATGAGGCTCTGTTTATGTGATTTACACACACACACACACAGTGATGGGATGAGGCTCTGTTTATGTGATTTACACACACACACACACAGTGATGGGATGAGGCTCTGTTTATGTGATTTACACACACATACAGTGATCGGATGAGGCTCTGTTTATGTGATTTACACACACACACACACACAGTGATGGGATGAGGCTCTGTTTATGTGATTTACACACACACACACACACACACACACACACACACACAGTGATGGGATGAGGCTCTGTTTATGTGATTTACACACACACACACACACACAGTGATGGGATGAGACTCTGTTTATGTGATTTACACACACACACACAGTGATGGGATGAGGCTCTGTTTATGTGATTTACACACACACAGTGATGGGATGAGACTCTGTTTATGTGATTTACACACACACACAGTGATGGGATGAGGCTCTGTTTATGTGATTTACACACACACACACACAGTGATGGGATGAGACTCTGTTTATGTGATTTACACACACACACAGTGATGGGATGAGGCTCTGTTTATGTGATTTACACACACACACAGTGATGGGATGAGGCTCTGTTTATGTGATTTACACACACACACACAGTGATGGGATGAGGCTCTGTTTATGTGATTTACACACACACACAGTGAGGGGATGAGGCTCTGTTTATGTGATTTACACACACACACACAGTGATGGGATGAGGCTCTGTTTATGTGATTTACACACACACACACAGTGAGGGGATGAGGCTCTGTTTATGTGATTTACACACACACACACACAGTGATGGGATGAGGCTCTGTTTATGTGATTTACACACACACACACAGTGAGGGGATGAGGCTCTGTTTATGTGATTTACACACACACACACAGTGAGGGGATGAGGCTCTGTTTATGTGATTTACACACACACACACACAGTGATGGGATGAGGCTCTGTTTATGTGCTTTACACACACACACACAGTGATGGGATGAGGCTCTGTTTATGTGATTTACACACACACACACAGTGATGGGATGAGGCTCTGTTTATGTGATTTACACACACACACACACACACAGTGATGGGATGAGACTCTGTTTATGTGATTTACACACACACACACACAGTGATGGGATGAGGCTCTGTTTATGTGATTTACACACACACACACAGTGATGGGATGAGGCTCTGTTTATGTGATTTACACACACACACACAGTGAGGGGATGAGGCTCTGTTTATGTGATTTACACACACACACACACAGTGATGGGATGAGGCTCTGTTTATGTGATTTACACACACACACACACAGTGATGGGATGAGGCTCTGTTTATGTGATTTACACACACACACACAGTGAGGGGATGAGGCTCTGTTTATGTGATTTACACACACACACACAGTGAGGGGATGAGGCTCTGTTTATGTGATTTACACACACACACACACAGTGATGGGATGAGGCTCTGTTTATGTGCTTTACACACACACACAGTGATGGGATGAGGCTCTGTTTATGTGATTTACACACACACACACAGTGATGGGATGAGGCTCTGTTTATGTGATTTACACACACACACACACACTGTGATGGGATGAGACTCTGTTTATGTGATTTACACACACACACAGTGATAGGATGAGGCTCTGTTTATGTGATTTACACACACACACACAGTGGTGGGATGAGACTCTGTTTATGTGATTTACACACACACACACACACACAGTGAGGGGATGAGGCTCTGTTTATGTGATTTACACACACACACACACACACACAGTGGTGGGATGAGACTCTGTTTATGTGATTTACACACACACACAGTGATGGGATGAGGCTCTGTTTATGTGATTTACACACACACACACACAGTGATGGGATGAGACTCTGTATGTGATTTACACACACACACACACACAGTGATGGGATGAGGCCCTGTTTATGTGATTTACACACACACACACACACAGTGGTGGGATGAGGCTCTGTTTATGTGATTTACACACACACACACACACACAGTGATGGGATGAGACTCTGTTTATGTGCTTTACACACACACACACAGTGATGGGATGAGGCTCTGTTTATCTGATTTACACACACACACAGTGATGGGATGAGGCTCTGTTTATGTGCTTTACACACACACACACAGTGAGGGGATGAGGCTCTGTTGATGTGATTTACACACACACACAGTGATGGGATGAGGCTCTGTTTATGTGATTTACACACACACACACAGTGATGGGATGAGGCTCTGTTTATCTGATTTACACACACACACAGTGATGGGATGAGGCTCTGTTTATCTGATTTACACACACACACAGTGATGGGATGAGGCTCTGTTTATGTGATTTACACACACACACATAGTGATGGGAGGAGGCTCTGTTTATCTGATTTACACACACACACAGTGATGGGATGAGGCTCTGTTTATGTGATTTACACACACACACACACACACACACTGTGATGGGATGAGACTCTGTTTATGTGATTTACACACACACACAGTGATGGGATGAGGCTCTGTTTATGTGATTTACACACACACACACACACACACAGTGATGGGATGAGGCTCTGTTTATGTGATTTACACACACACACACACACACACACACACACACACAGTGATGGGATGAGGCTCTGTTTATGTGATTTACACACACACACACACACAGTGATGGGATGAGACTCTGTTTATGTGATTTACACACACACACACACAGTGATGGGATGAGGCTCTGTTTATGTGATTTACACACACACAGTGATGGGATGAGACTCTGTTTATGTGATTTACACACACACACAGTGATGGGATGAGGCTCTGTTTATGTGATTTACACACACACACACACAGTGATGGGATGAGACTCTGTTTATGTGATTTACACACACACACACAGTGATGGGATGAGGCCCTCTTTATGTGATTTACACACACACACACACAGTGATGGGATGAGGCCCTGTTTATGTGATTTACACACACACACACACACAGTGATGGGATGAGGCTCTGTTTATGTGATTTACACACACACACAGTGATGGGATGAGGCTCTGTTTATGTGATTTACACACACACACACACACACAGTGATGGGATGAGGCTCTGTTTATGTGATTTACACACACACACAGTGATGGGATGAGGCTCTGTTTATGTGATTTACACACACACACAGTGAGGGGATGAGGCTCTGTTTATGTGATTTACACACACACACACAGTGATGGGATGAGGCTCTGTTTATGTGATTTACACACACACACACAGTGATGGGATGAGGCCCTGTTTATGTGATTTACACACACACACACACACAGTGATGGGATGAGGCTCTGTTTATGTGATTTACACACACACACAGTGATGGGATGAGGCTCTGTTTATGTGATTTACACACACACACACACACAGTGATGGGATGAGGCTCTGTTTATGTGATTTACACACACACACAGTGATGGGATGAGGCTCTGTTTATGTGATTTACACACACACACAGTGAGGGGATGAGGCTCTGTTTATGTGATTTACACACACACACACAGTGATGGGATGAGGCTCTGTTTATGTGATTTACACACACACACACAGTGAGGGGATGAGGCTCTGTTTATGTGATTTACACACACACACACACAGTGATGGGATGAGGCTCTGTTTATGTGATTTACACACACACACACAGTGAGGGGATGAGGCTCTGTTTATGTGATTTACACACACACACACAGTGAGGGGATGAGGCTCTGTTTATGTGATTTACACACACACACACACAGTGATGGGATGAGGCTCTGTTTATGTGCTTTACACACACACACACAGTGATGGGATGAGGCTCTGTTTATGTGATTTACACACACACACACAGTGATGGGATGAGGCTCTGTTTATGTGATTTACACACACACACACACACACAGTGATGGGATGAGACTCTGTTTTTGTGATTTACACACACACACACACAGTGATGGGATGAGGCTCTGTTTATGTGATTTACACACACACACAGTGATTAAATGAGGCTCTGTTTATGTGATTTACACACACACACACACACACAGTGGTGGGATGAGACTCTGTTTATGTGATTTACACACACACACACACAGTGATGGGATGAGGCTCTGTTTATGTGATTTACACACACACACACACAGTGATGGGATGAGGCTCTGTTTATGTGATTTACACACACACACACAGTGAGGGGATGAGGCTCTGTTTATGTGATTTACACACACACACATACAGTGATGGGATGAGGCTCTGTTTATGTGATTTACACACACACACACAGTGAGGGGATGAGGCTCTGTTTATGTGATTTACACACACACACACAGTGAGGGGATGAGGCTCTGTTTATGTGATTTACACACACACACACACAGTGATGGGATGAGGCTCTGTTTATGTGCTTTACACACACACACAGTGATGGGATGAGGCTCTGTTTATGTGATTTACACACACACACACAGTGATGGGATGAGGCTCTGTTTATGTGATTTGCACACACACACACACACACACTGTGATGGGATGAGACTCTGTTTATGTGATTTACACACACACACAGTGATAGGATGAGGCTCTGTTTATGTGATTTACACACACACACACAGTGGTGGGATGAGACTCTGTTTATGTGATTTACACACACACACACACACACAGTGAGGGGATGAGGCTCTGTTTATGTGATTTACACACACACACACACACACAGTGGTGGGATGAGACTCTGTTTATGTGATTTACACACACACACAGTGATGGGATGAGGCTCTGTTTATGTGATTTACACACACACACACACAGTGATGGGATGAGACTCTGTATGTGATTTACACACACACACACACAGTGATGGGATGAGGCCCTGTTTATGTGATTTACACACACACACACACACAGTGATGGGATGAGGCTCTGTTTATGTGATTTACACACACACACACACACACAGTGATGGGATGAGACTCTGTTTATCTGATTTACACACACACACAGTGATGGGATGAGGCTCTGTTTATGTGCTTTACACACACACACACAGTGAGGGGATGAGGCTCTGTTTATGTGATTTACACACACACACACACACAGTGATGGGATGAGGCTCTGTTTATGTGATTTACACACACACACACAGTGATGGGATGAGGCTCTGTTTATCTGATTTACACACACACACAGTGATGGGATGAGGCTCTGTTTATCTGATTTACACACACACACAGTGATGGGATGAGGCTCTGTTTATCTGATTTACACACACACACAGTGATGGGATGAGGCTCTGTTTATGTGATTTACACACACACACACACACAGTGAGGGGATGAGGCTCTGTTTATGTGATTTACACACACACACACAGTGATGGGATGAGGCTCTGTTTATCTGATTTACACACACACACAGTGATGGGATGAGGCTCTGTTTATGTGCTTTACACACACACACACAGTGAGGGGATGAGGCTCTGTTTATGTGATTTACACACACACACACAGTGATGGGATGAGGCTCTGTTTATCTGATTTACACACACACACAGTGATGGGATGAGGCTCTGTTTATCTGATTTACACACACACACAGTGATGGGATGAGGCTCTGTTTATGTGATTTACACACACACACACAGTGATGGGATGAGGCTCTGTTTATGTGATTTACACACACACACACAGTGAGGGGATGAGGCTCTGTTTATGTGATTTACACACAAACACACAGTGAGGGGATGAGGCTCTGTTTATGTGATTTACACACACACACACACAGTGATGGGATGAGACTCTGTTTATGTGATTTACACACACACACACAGTGAGGGGATGAGGCTCTGTTTATGTGATTTACACACAGACACACACAGTGATGGGATGAGACTCTGTTTATGTGATTTACACACACACACACACAGTGATGGGATGAGGCTCTGTTTATGTGATTTACACACACACACACAGTGAGGGGATGAGGCTCTGTTTATGTGATTTACACACACACACACACAGTGATGGGATGAGACTCTGTTTATGTGATTTACACACACACACACAGAGTGAGGGGATGAGGCTCTGTTTATGTGCTTTACACACACACACACACAGTGATGGGATGAGGCTCTGTTTATGTGATTTACACACACACACACAGTGAGGGGATGAGGCTCTGTTTATGTGATTTACACACACACACACAGTGATGGGATGAGGCTCTGTTTATGTGCTTTACACACACACACACACAGTGATGGGATGAGGCTCTGTTTATGTGATTTACACACACACACACAGTGAGGGGATGAGGCTCTGTTTATGTGATTTACACACACACACACACACACACACAGTGATGGGATGAGACTCTGTTTATGTGATTTACACACACACACAGTGATGGGATGAGGCTCTGTTTATGTGATTTACACACACACACAGTGATGGGATAAGGCTCTGTTTATGTGATTTACACACACACACAGTGATCGGATGAGGCTCTGTTTATGTGATTTACACACACACACACACTGTGATGGGATGAGGCCCTGTTTATGTGATTTACACACACACACAGTGATGGGATGAGGCTCTGTTTATGTGATTTACACACACACACAGTGATGGGATAAGGCTCTGTTTATGTGATTTACACACACACACAGTGATCGGATGAGGCTCTGTTTATGTGATTTACACACACACACACACACACAGTGATGGGATGAGGCCCTGTTTATGTGATTTACACACACACACACACACTGTGATGGGATGAGGCCCTGTTTATGTGATTTACACACACACACAGTGATGGGATGAGGCTCTGTTTATGTGATTTACACACACACACACACACTGTGATGGGATGAGGCCCTGTTTATGTGATTTACACACACACACACAGTGTTGGGATGAGGCCCTGTTTCTGTGATTTACACACACAGACACAGTGATGGGATGAGGCTCTGTTTATGTGATTTACACACAAAGTGATGGGACAGGGTCTGTGATTCAGTCACACACACACACACACACACACATACAGTGATCGGATGAGGCTCTGTTTATGTGATTTACACACACACACACAGTGTTGGGATGAGGCCCTGTTTCTGTGATTTACACACACACACACAGTGATGGGATGAGACTCTGTTTATGTGATTTACACACACACACAGTGATGGGATGAGGCTCTGTTTATGTGATTTACACACACACACACACAGTGATGGGATGAGACTCTGTATGTGATTTACACACACACACACACAGTGATGGGATGAGGCCCTGTTTATGTGATTTACACACACACACACACACAGTGATGGGATGAGGCTCTGTTTATGTGATTTACACACACACACACACACACAGTGATGGGATGAGACTCTGTTTATCTGATTTACACACACACACAGTGATGGGATGAGGCTCTGTTTATGTGCTTTACACACACACACACAGTGAGGGGATGAGGCTCTGTTTATGTGATTTACACACACACACACACAGTGATGGGATGAGGCTCTGTTTATGTGATTTACACACACACACACAGTGATGGGATGAGGCTCTGTTTATCTGATTTACACACACACACAGTGATGGGATGAGGCTCTGTTTATCTGATTTACACACACACACAGTGATGGGATGAGGCTCTGTTTATGTGATTTACACACACACACACACACACAGTGAGGGGATGAGGCTCTGTTTATGTGATTTACACACACACACACAGTGATGGGATGAGGCTCTGTTTATCTGATTTACACACACACACAGTGATGGGATGAGGCTCTGTTTATGTGCTTTACACACACACACACAGTGAGGGGATGAGGCTCTGTTTATGTGATTTACACACACACACACAGTGATGGGATGAGGCTCTGTTTATCTGATTTACACACACACACAGTGATGGGATGAGGCTCTGTTTATCTGATTTACACACACACACAGTGATGGGATGAGGCTCTGTTTATGTGATTTACACACACACACACAGTGATGGGATGAGGCTCTGTTTATGTGATTTACACACACACACACAGTGAGGGGATGAGGCTCTGTTTATGTGATTTACACACACACACACAGTGAGGGGATGAGGCTCTGTTTATGTGATTTACACACACACACACACAGTGATGGGATGAGACTCTGTTTATGTGATTTACTCACACACACACAGTGAGGGGATGAGGCTCTGTTTATGTGATTTACACACAGACACACACAGTGATGGGATGAGACTCTGTTTATGTGATTTACACACACACACACACAGTGATGGGATGAGGCTCTGTTTATGTGATTTACACACACACACACAGTGAGGGGATGAGGCTCTGTTTATGTGATTTACACACACACACACACAGTGATGGGATGAGACTCTGTTTATGTGATTTACACACACACACACAGAGTGAGGGGATGAGGCTCTGTTTATGTGCTTTACACACACACACACACAGTGATGGGATGAGGCTCTGTTTATGTGATTTACACACACACACACAGTGAGGGGATGAGGCTCTGTTTATGTGATTTACACACACACACACAGTGATGGGATGAGGCTCTGTTTATGTGCTTTACACACACACACACACAGTGATGGGATGAGGCTCTGTTTATGTGATTTACACACACACACACAGTGAGGGGATGAGGCTCTGTTTATGTGATTTACACACACACACACACACACACACACACACACAGTGATGGGATGAGACTCTGTTTATGTGATTTACACACACACACAGTGATGGGATGAGGCTCTGTTTATGTGATTTACACACACACACACAGTGATGGGATGAGGCTCTGTTTATGTGATTTACACACACACACAGTGATGGGATGAGGCCCTGTTTATGTGATTTACACACACACACACACTGTGATGGGATGAGGCCCTGTTTATGTGATTTACACACACACACAGTGATGGGATGAGGCTCTGTTTATGTGATTTACACACACACACAGTGATGGGATAAGGCTCTGTTTATGTGATTTACACACACACACAGTGATCGGATGAGGCTCTGTTTATGTGATTTACACACACACACACACACACAGTGATGGGATGAGGCCCTGTTTATGTGATTTACACACACACACACACACTGTGATGGGATGAGGCCCTGTTTATGTGATTTACACACACACACAGTGATGGGATGAGGCTCTGTTTATGTGATTTACACACACACACACACACTGTGATGGGATGAGGCCCTGTTTATGTGATTTACACACACACACACAGTGTTGGGATGAGGCCCTGTTTCTGTGATTTACACACACAGACACAGTGATGGGATGAGGCTCTGTTTATGTGATTTACACACCAAGTGATGGGACAGGGTCTGTGATTCAGTCACACACACACACACACACACACATACAGTGATCGGATGAGGCTCTGTTTATGTGATTTACACACACACACACAGTGTTGGGATGAGGCCCTGTTTCTGTGATTTACACACACACACACAGTGATGGGATGAGGCTCTGTTTATGTGATTTACACACACACACACACAGTGATGGGATGAGGCTCTGTTTATGTGATTTACACACACACACACAGTGATGGGACAGGGTCTGTGATTCAGACACACACACACACACACACCCACACGGTGATGTATTACTTGACTCTGTCGCTCTTTGCTTTCGATCGCCATTTCTGGAACATGGGCTGTAATGTAGCTGCCCTGAGTGCATGTCCCTGGGGAATATCTGGTAAACCCATTCAAAATCCTCAGGAATGATGGGGATGAGGGACGGAATGTAAATCCACTCATTCCCATCTTCACTGTAATTGCTAAGCTGCAGCTGAGGAATGGCTAAAGGGGCAGCCAGTCTGATCAATCAGAGTTACTGCTGCAGTTAGCTTCCAGCCAGAAAACCTCATCACCAATTATACACGGCCCATTCCCGCGGACCGCTTCCCCCCACCGTCCCGTGACACTGATTCTCTCTGGGTCCCACAGGCACCAGCACCTCCCCTCCACCGAACCTATTCAACCTGGTGAGGAAACGGGATGTAACCAAAAGTCAAAGAGCAGGGCCTCGGGCGAGGGGTCCGGGGTCCCAGCAGGGAGCGGATGGTCCCAGTTGGGAGCAGGGGGGCAGGATCACTCCAACACCCTCAGATCGCTGCCAACTTAAGAATAATTTGTTTTTACACAGTGAGTTGTTGTGATCTGGAACGCGCTGCCTGAAAGGGCGGTGGAAGCAGATTCAATAGTAACTTTCAAAAGGGGAATTGGATAAATATTTGAATAGGAGAAATTTACAGAGCTGTGGGGGAAAGAGCAGCGGGGGAGTGGGACTGATTGGAGAGATCTTTCAGAGAGCCAGCACAAGGACGATGGGCTGAATGGCCTCCTCCTTTGCTGTATGAGTCTGTGGTTCTCTGCAGGCAGTAGTGAGGTAGAGACGGAGAACTGTAGGCTCCAGGTGCAGACCAAAAGCTATTCATGGCTCTCAGCTGCAGGATGTGACATCATTCACCAATGTTTGTGGCGTGAGCTTCTGTGGTTTTGTTTTTTGGCAAGTGTCTGTTTTGCTTCCCTCAATGTTATCGAGAAACAATCCCGAGCTGGAACAATGTGCAGCACGGGGTTAGATACAGAGTAAAGCTCCCTCTACACTGTCCCCCATCAAACACTCCCAGGACAGGTACAGTACGGGGGTTAGATACAGAGTAAAGCTCCCTCTACACTGTCCCCCATCAAACACTCCCAGGACAGGTACAGTATGGGGGTTAGATACAGAGTAAAGCTCCCTCTACACTGTCCCCAATAAACACTCCCAGGACAGGTACAGTACGGGGGTTAGATACAGAGTAAAGCTCCCTCTACACTGTCCCCCATCAAACACTCCCAGGACAGGTACAGTACGGGGGTTAGATACAGAGTAAAGCTCCCTCTACACTGTCCCCCATCAAACACTCCCAGGACAGGTACAGTACGGGGGTTAGATACAGAGTAAAGCTCCCTCTACACTGTCCGCATCAAACACTCCCAGGACAGGTACAGTACGGGGGTTAGATACAGAGTAAAGCTCCCTCTACACTGTCCCCATCAAACACTCCCCAGGACAGAGACAGTACGGGGGTTAGATACAGAGTAAAGCTCCCTCTACACTGTCCCCATCAAACACTCCCAGGACAGGTACAGTACGGGGGTTAGATACAGAGTAAAGCTCCCTCTACACTGTCCCCATCAAACATTCCGAGGACAGGTACAGTACGGGGGTTAGATACAGAGTAAAGCTCCCTCTACACTGTCCGCATCAAACACTCCCAGGACAGGTACAGTACGGGGGTTAGATACAGAGTAAAGCTCCCTCTACACTGTCCCCATCAAACACTCCCCAGGACAGAGACAGTACGGGGGTTAGATACAGAGTAAAGCTCCCTCTACACTGTCCCCATCAAACACTCCCAGGACAGGTACAGTACGGGGGTTAGATACAGAGTAAAGCTCCCTCTACACTGTCCCCATCAAACACTCCGAGGACAGGTACAGTACGGGGGTTAGATACAGAGTAAAACTCCCTCTACACTGTCCCCCATCAAACACTCCCAGGACAGGTACAGTACGGGGGTTAGATACAGAGTAAAGCTCCCTCTACACTGTCCCCATCAAACACTCCCAGGACAGGTACAGTACGGGGGTTAGATACAGAGTAAAGCTCCCTCTACACTGTCCCCATCAAACACTCCCAGGACAGGTACAGTACGGGGGTTAGATACAGAGTAAAGCTCCCTCTACACTGTCCGCATCAAACACTCCCAGGACAGGTACAGTACGGGGGTTAGATACAGAGTAAAGCTCCCTCTACACTGTCCCCATCAAACACTCCCCAGGACAGAGACAGTACGGGGGTTAGATACAGAGTAAAGCTCCCTCTACACTGTCCCCATCAAACACTCCCAGGACAGGTACAGTACGGGGGTTAGATACAGAGTAAAGCTCCCTCTACACTGTCCCCATCAAACACTCCGAGGACAGGTACAGTACGGGGGTTAGATACAGAGTAAAGCTCCCTCTACACTGTCCACATCAAACACTCCCAGGACAGGTACAGTACGGGGGCTAGATACAGAGTAAAGCTCCCTCTACACTGTCCACATCAAACACTCCCAGGACAGGTGCAGTACGGGGGTTAGATACAGAGTAAAGCTCCCTCTACACTGTCCCCATCAAACACTCCCAGGACAGGTACAGTATGGGGGTTAGATACAGAGTAAAGCTCCCTCTACACTGTCCCCATCAAACACTCCCAGGACAGGTACAGTACGGGGGTTAGATACAGAGTAAAGCTCCCTCTACACTGTCCCCATCAAACACTCCGAGGACAGGTACAGTACGGGGGTTAGATACAGAGTAAAGCTCCCTCTACACTGTCCACATCAAACACTCCCAGGACAGGTACAGTACGGGGGTTAGATACAGAGTAAAGCTCCCTCTACACTGTCCCCATCAAACACTCCCAGGACAGGTACAGTACGGGGGTTAGATACAGAGTAAAGCTCCCTCTACACTGTCCCCATCAAACACTCCCAGGACAGGTACAGTACGGGGGTTAGATACAGAGTAAAGCTCCCTCTACACTGTCCACATCAAACACTCCCAGGACAGGTACAGTACGGGGGTTAGATACAGAGTAAAGCTCCCTCTACACTGTCCCCATCAAACACACCCAGGACAGGTACAGTACGGGGGTTAGATACAGAGTAAAGCTCCCTCTACACTGTCCCCATCAAACACACCCAGGACAGGTACAGTACGGGGGTTAGATACAGAGTAAAGCTCCCTCTACACTGTCCCCATCAAACACACCCAGGACAGGTACAGTACGGGGGTTAGATACAGAGTAAAGCTCCCTCTACACTGTCCCCCATCAAACACTCCCAGGACAGGTACAGTACGGGAGTTAGATACAGAGTAAAGCTACACCATTAATTCTAACTCTATAATTCCTGGATATTCCAGTAAAAATCCTCCCCTAAAGACGGAGATGTAGTTATATATTCATACGTGTAGATTATTTGACCAGAATCAGATTTGCCTGTTAATCTCTTTGATGCTTACATTAGAGGTTACACTGAGTTTAATCCTGATTGTTAATGCTACAATAACCTAGAAGCAGTCGTTGCCGTCAGCATTGTGATGGCTGGCGTTGCTATGGTTACTGCCCATGGCACTGCCTCGTAGCTCCGTTCTCAGGTGAACGAAGGGAGGACGCAATTTACAACCTTCTGCCCTGGATGGTTTGTTGACACAGACCCCAACGAGAGCAAGCACAACTTGCATTTAGATAGCGCCTTTTAACACAGAAAAGCATCCCTCGGTGCTTCACGAGAGCGTTAACCGGACAAAAACGTCGGACAGGCTGGGGGTCTTTTCTCGAGGAAAGGGAAGGCTGAGGGGGGGGGGGGGGGGGGTGACCTGATCGAGGGCTTTAAACTAATGAAGGGGGTTCGATCGGGTCGATGTAGAGAAGATGTTTCCAATTGTCGGGGAGACCAGAACTAGGGGGCCATCAATATAAAACAGTCAGTAATAAATCCAATGGGGAATTCAGGAGAATCTCCTTTCCCCAGAGAGTGGGGAGAATGTGGAACTCACTACCACAGGGAGTGCTTGAGGTGAATATTATCGATATATTTAAGGGGGAAGCTGGATAAACACATGAGGGAGAAAGGAATAGAAGGAGATGGTGATAGGGTGAGATGGAGAGGGGGTGGGAGGAGGCTCGTGTGGAGCAGAAACCCCAGCACGGAGCGGATGGGCCGAATGGCCTGTGCCTATCTCCACCACAAACTCTGTTCCCTGCCCACAGATTGAGGCTATGACAAGCCTCTTGTCCATCCCCCGATTCCCAACGCTCCACCATTGGCGGCCGTGCCTTCAGCTGCCTGGGGGCCCTAAGCTCTAGAATTCCCTCTCTAAACCTCTCCGCCTCTCTCTCTCCTCCTTCAAGACGCTCCTTAAAAACCGACCTCTTTGACCGAGCTTTTGGTCGCCTGTCCCTAATATCGCCTGATGTGGCTCGGGGTCAAATTCTGTCTGATTTACGCTCCTGCGAAGCACTTTGGGGATGTTTTACTGTTAAAGGCGCTAGATAAATGCAAGTTGTGTTGTTGCCCCTGCTGCTGCCCCAGGTGAGATGAACTTATTCAGAACAGCAATGAAACTTTGGATCTTCCCAGTCTGTATATTACTCACTCACTGTGTAACAGTAGTTCAATATTATTATATTGAATAATGTTCAGCTCCATTTATTCACAATCCAGTCACTTACACTGATGAATTTTAAAATCCCTGGGGCTTGAGATAAAATTAATCACTCATTAACAGTCAGAAAAGTTAAATTATTTTCATCGTGTGGAAAGAGAAATGTTAATTGAAGCAAAGAAATAGAATAATTACAGAGTTTCTTCCTCAAACTTTAAGGAATCTAACACTGAGAGGTACAACCTACCCCCAATGCAATCCAATGTCCAGCACATCCCAATTCAACCCAACCCGAACCTCCAGCACATCCCAACTCAACCCAACCCGAACCTCCAGCACATCCCAACTCAACCCAACCCGAACCTCCAACACATCCCAATTCAACCCAACCCGAACCTCCAACACATCCCAACTCAACCCAACCCGAACCTCCAACACATCCCAACTCAACCCAACCCGAACCTCCAGCACATCCCAACTCAACCCAACCCGAACCTCCAACACATCCCAATTCAACCCAATCCGAACCTCCAACACATCCCAACTCAACCCAACCCGAACCTCCAACACATCCCAATTCAACCCAACCCGAACCTCCAACACATCCCAATTCAACCCAACCCGAACCTCCAGCACATCCCAACTCAACCCAACCCGAACCTCCAGCACATCCCAACTCAACCCAACCCGAACCTCCAGCACATCCCAACTCAACCCAACCCGAACCTCCAACACATCCCAATTCAACCCAACCCGAACCTCCAACACATCCCAACTCAACCCAACCCGAACCTCCAACACATCCCAACTCAACCCAACCCGAACCTCCAGCACATCCCAACTCAACCCAACCCGAACCTCCAACACATCCCAATTCAACCCAATCCGAACCTCCAACACATCCCAACTCAACCCAACCCGAACCTCCAACACATCCCAATTCAACCCAACCCGAACCTCCAGCACATCCCAACTCAACCCAACCCGAACCTCCAACACATCCCAATTCAACCCAACCCGAACCTCCAACACATCCCAACTCAACCCAACCCGAACCTCCAACACATCCCAACTCAACCCAACCCGAACCTCCAGCACATCCCAATTCAACCCAATCCGAACCTCCAACACATCCCAACTCAACCCAACCCGAACCTCCAACACATCCCAATTCAACCCAACCCGAACCTCCAACACATCCCAACTCAACCCAACCCGAACCTCCAACACATCCCAATTCAACCCAATCCGAACCTCCAACACATCCCAATTCAACCCAACCCGAACCTCCAGCACATCCCAACTCAACCCAACCCGAACCTCCAACACATCCCAACTCAACCCAACCCGAACCTCCAGCACATCCCAATTCAACCCAACCCGAACCTCTAGCACATCCCAACTCAACCCAACCCGAACCTCCAACACATCCCAACTCAACCCAACCCGAACCTCCAACACATCCCAACTCAACCCAACCCGAACCTCCAACACATCCCAACTCAACCCAACCCGAACCTCCAGCACATCCCAACTCAACCCAACCCGAACCTCCAGCGCATCCCAACTCAACCCAACCCGAACCTCCAGCGCATCCCAACTCAACCCAACCCGAACCTCCAGCGCATCCCAACTCAACCCAACCCGAACCTCCAACACATCCCAACTCAACCCAACCCGAACCTCCAACACATCCCAATTCAACCCAACCCGAACCTCCAACACATCCCAACTCAACCCAACCCGAACCTCCAACACATCCCAATTCAACCCAACCCGAACCTCCAACACATCCCAATTCAACCCAACCCGAACCTCCAGCACATCCCAACTCAACCCAACCCGAACCTCCAGCACATCCCAATTCAACCCAACCCGAACCTCCAGCACATCCCAATTCAACCCAACCCGAACCTCCAGCACATCCCAACTCAACCCAACCCGAACCTCCAGCACATCCCAACTCAACCCAACCCGAACCTCCAGCGCATCCCAACTCAACCCAACCCGAACCTCCAGCGCATCCCAACTCAACCCAACCCGAACCTCCAGCGCATCCCAACTCAACCCAACCCGAACCTCCAACACATCCCAACTCAACCCAACCCGAACCTCCAACACATCCCAATTCAACCCAACCCGAACCTCCAACACATCCCAACTCAACCCAACCCGAACCTCCAACACATCCCAATTCAACCCAACCCGAACCTCCAACACATCCCAATTCAACCCAACCCGAACCTCCAGCACATCCCAACTCAACCCAACCCGAACCTCCAGCACATCCCAATTCAACCCAACCCGAACCTCCAGCACATCCCAATTCAACCCAACCCGAACCTCCAGCACATCCCAACTCAACCCAACCCGAACCTCCAGCACATCCCAACTCAACCCAACCCGAACCTCCAGCACATCCCAACTCAACCCAACCCGAACCTCCAGCACATCCCAACTCAACCCAACCCGAACCTCCAGCACATCCCAACTCAACCCAACCCGAACCTCCAGCACATCCCAACTCAACCCAACCCGAACCTCCAACACATCCCAACTCAACCCAACCCGAACCTCCAACACATCCCAATTCAACCCAACCCGAACCTCTAGCACATCCCAACTCAACCCAACCCGAACCTCCAGCACATCCCAACTCAACCCAACCCGAACCTCCAGCACATCCCAACTCAACCCAACCCGAACCTCCAGTGCATCCCAACTCAACCCAACCCGAACCTCCAACACATCCCAACTCAACCCAACCCGAACCTCCAGCACATCCCAACTCAACCCAACCCGAACCTCCAACACATCCCAATTCAACCCAACCCGAACCTCCAACACATCCCAACTCAACCCAACCCGAACCTCCAACACATCCCAATTCAACCCAACCCGAACCTCCAACACATCCCAATTCAACCCAACCCGAACCTCCAACATATCCCAATTCAACCCAACCCAAACCTCCAACACATCCCAATTCAACCCAACCCGAACCTCCAACACATCCCAACTCAACCCAACCCGAACCTCCAACACATCCCAATTGAACCCAACCCGAACCTCCAACACATCCCAACTCAACCCAACCCGAACCTCCAACACATCCCAATTGAACCCAACCCGAACCTCCAACACATCCCAACTCAACCCAACCCGAACCTCCAGCACATCCCAACTCAACCCAACCCGAACCTCCAACACATCCCAATTCAACCCAACCCGAACCTCCAACACATCCCAACTCAACCCAACCCGAACCTCCAACACATCCCAATTCAACCCAACCCGAACCTCCAACACATCCCAATTCAACCCAACCCGAACCTCCAACATATCCCAATTCAACCCAACCCAAACCTCCAACACATCCCAATTCAACCCAACCCGAACCTCCAACACATCCCAACTCAACCCAACCCGAACCTCCAGCACATCCCAATTCAACCCAACCCGAACCTCCAACACATCCCAACTCAACCCAACCCGAACCTCCAACACATCCCAATTGAACCCAACCCGAACCTCCAACACATCCCAACTCAACCCAACCCGAACCTCCAGCACATCCCAACTCAACCCAACCTGAACGCTGTCAGAGGGTCAGTACTGAGGGAGCGCCGCACTGTCGGAGGGTCAGTACTGAGGGAACGCCGCACTGTCGGAGGGTCAGTACTGAGGGAGTGCCGCACTGTCGGAGGGTCTGTACTGAGGGAGTGCTGCACTGTCGGAGGGTCAGTACTGAGGGAGTGCCGCACTGTCGGAGGGTCAGTACTGAGGGAGTGCCGCACTGTCGGAGGGTCAGTGCTGAGCTAGTGGAAAGTATAGAAGGGGGTGATTTGATTGAGGTTTGTTGGAATTTTGAAAGGAATTGACAGGATAGATCGAGAGAAACATTTGGGGGAGTCTAGGACACGGGGGGACAATTCCTGAAAATCAGAGGCAGCCCTTTCAGGAGAGAAGTTAGGAAACAATTCTTCACACAAAGGGTGGTCGGAGTGTGGAACTCAGTCCCATGGAAAGCAGTAGGTGTTAGCTGAATGAATCATTTTAAATCAGAGAGCGATAGATTTTTGCTCGACAAGGGGATTGAGGGACTGTACGGTGGGTGAATAGAGTTAATATGCAGATCAGCCATGATCTCATTGGAATGGTGGAACAGGCTCGAGGGGCTGGAATGGTTCGAGGGGCTGAGTGGCCTGATCCTATTCCTGTGCTCCTGTACACCAGACGTCTGTACTCTGTTGGCAGTGGGAAATTGAAGAACAAGATGGAAATAAAAACTTGTGAAGGTCAGTGAGGAAGAAACGCTTTCTCCTGTTGGAAATCAGTCTCCAGTTCTAGCAGAACCTACTGCAGACACAGAAGCTTGCTCTACTTACAACCTTCAACACAGCCTTAGGGACTTTCCCCCACAGTCGCATCTGCAGTTGCCTGGGCTCCGACTACCCAATCCAGAACCATGCGTCAGTACGCCTGGCAGAGTTTCAAAAGGCCGTCGCACATCATACAAACTCACAGCACATGCTGAGTGAGGCCACTCGGTCCATCACACCTGGGCTGGCTCGTTGCAACAGCCCCGGGGTTCAGCCCCACGCCCCTGCTTTTAGTCCGTTACCTGCACGCGGAAGAACTTTCTCCTTTTGAATGTAGAAACGCTGGCTAATTCCCCCACTCGCCAGAGGGACCAGTCGATGGATGGTGGAGACCTTCGAGAAGGAATGAAAGTCTCCGAAAACGCTGCTGCCCCCCACCCACCGTGTCCTCACACGCGCCGAGTACCGTTCACCCATTACCCCCTGGTGCTCGCTGACCGACACTGGCTCCCCGGGCAGCTGAAGGTACGGCCGCCAATGGTGGAGCGATAGGAATCGGGGGATGGACAAGAGGCTGGAATTGGCAGTTCAACCAGCTTTCTTGACATACTACTCAAGAAACCTCTTATACAGTTCTGCGTTAAATCTATTGACTTGACACGAATGAAAAACCTTCTCAAAATTAAGCAACCAGCTAAACATTTGAGAACATTAATGATGGATTCGATTGAGGTGCGAGAAAATGTCAAAAGGATTTGGTAAGTTGGACACAAAGAAACTATTTCCTCTGGTGTGGGGCGGAGGGGGGAGGCCCGGAACGAGGAGGCGCAACCTTAAACGTGGGCGAGAATATTCTGGAGAGAAATCGGAATTCTCGGCTGGAATCTGGCAGAGAATCCATCCTGCTTAACCGAGGTTACCGACGGTTACGGAGACGGGGAAAGTGCGGAGAATTCCCAACCACGACGCGTTTTTCCGCGCACAGGGGCGTGTGCTCCGTGGCGCCGCCTCCTGGCCACAGCCCGTAACTGGGCCGTTACAGTCAACCGTTTACATAGGGAATCTCCATTTGAATTGTTGACAGAGGCTCCAGCTGGAGAATTGTGTCCAATTCCGGGCCCCGCACTTTCGGAAGGACGTCAAGGCCTTGGAGAGGGTGCGGATGAGATTTACTGGAATGGTCCCAGGGATGAGGGACTTCAGTTAATGTGGAGAGACTGGGAGAAGCTGGGATTGTTCTCCTTAGAGCAGAGAAGGTTAAGGGGGAGATTTAATCGAGGAGAAACTGTTTCCAGTGGCAGGAGGGTCGGTAACCAGAGAGACACAGATTGAAGAGAATTGGTAAAAGAACCAGAGGGGGAGATGAGGAGAATTTTTTTTACACAGTGAGTTGTTGTGATCTGGAACGCGCTGCCTGAAAGGGCGGTGGAAGCAGATTCAATAGTAACTTTCAAAAGGGGAATTGGATAAATAGTTGAAAAGGAGAAATTTACAGAGCTGTGGGGGAAAGAGCAGGGGGGGAGTGGGACTGATTGGAGAGATCTTTCAGAGAGCTAGCACAGGGACGATGGGACGAATGGGCCTCCTCGTGCTGTAGGATTCTCTAATAAGCTGCTTCTCTGTTAAGCTTTGGTGCAGAAGGAAATGGCCAGGTGTTTGGAACGTAAAGGGGGAAGATGGAAATGCGGGGGGGCAGGAAAGAGTGAGACATTTTATCAAAGATCAAGCAGAGAGTGACTTACAGGGTCTCGTCGTTCTCAAAGACCAGGTGCCCGCTGTACTGCTCAAAGTCCTCGCTGGCTTTGGCTGCCCCCTCGAGCATCTTGAAGGGGACGTGCACAGTGCCCCTCGCCCCCGATGTCCTCTGCACTCTGGCCCTCATGACGCCCACGCTCTCGCTGACCCGCTGGGACTCGTGCTCGAAGGAGAAGATGCCCGCGTGGTCATCGTCGAAGATGGTGACAGTGGCGGTGTTGCGCTCGCCCAGGCTGAACCCGGGGGGCCTGGCGTCGTGCCCGTCCTCGGAGTGGCTGACCCGCAGGTTGCACAGGCGCACGTAGAAATACTCGTCCTCCTCGAAGATGTCATCGTCGATGATGCCCACCGAAAGCTCCCGCCGCATCTCACCCGGCTTGAAGACCAAGGTGCCCTCGGCGAACTCATAGTCCGAGCCGGCGTTGGCAGTTCCGTCCTCCGTCCGGTAGTCCACCTGGACGGTGCGGGTGGAGTCGCCGCCCTCCCGGGTCACGGCCAGTTTGAGCGTGCCGCAGTTCTCAAAGCACTGGTACTGCGCGTGCTCGAAGGAGACCTTCCCGCCCAGCTTGCTGACCTCCAACCCCAGGTCCTGCAGGCTCAGGGCCTTGCGGGCCTGCTCGGCCGCGTGTTTCTTGAGGATGTTGCCCGCCCCGGTCATGAGACGGGTGGCTTGGATTCGGTAGAAGGCCCGGCTCTTCTGTTGCTGCGTCAGAGCGTGGTAGTTGGCCAACTCGATGAGCTGCTCGGTGTCTTTCTCAGGGTGACGCTGTCGCAGCTCCCTGAGGACGCGTGCCATCACCCTCCGGGCCTCCTCGTCCTGGTCCTTCTCCCCGCTTTCCGAATCCAAGCCGTCCTGCGAGCCCTTGTAGACCCCGTCCATCTCCACGTCCAACTTGTCCAGTGGCCTTTCGCCGACCGTCTCGATAATCAGCCCCCGATTCTTGTCTGCTCGGTATCTCTTGTACATGTACTTGTAGATGAGGAGTCGGCGGTCAGCAATCCACGCCAGGATGACGCAGGTGGGGAAGAACAGAAAGGTGAGGAGGCCCTCCCACACCTCGACCACGCCCGGCGAGATGACGGCCAGGATCAGGTAGAGCCAGATGTAGGCGAAGATGCTCCAGCTGGCGGTGACGAAGAAGACCCGCAAGTGTTTGATTTTGCGGTTCTCTCCGTCGGGCACCACGTAGATGCAGATGGCGATGATGATGAACATGTTGAAAGCGGCACTGCCCACGATGGTGGCTGGGCCCAGCACGCCCGCCTCGAAGTTGTGGCCGCAGACCTCGATGACCGAGAGGAGGATCTCGGGGGCAGAGGAGCCAAGGGACATCAGGGTCAAGTTGGAAACCGTCTCGTTCCAAATCCGGACCGTGGCCGTCATGGTCTCCCCGTTGGCCTTCTTAATGGTGATCTCCCTCTCCTGCGAGGTGATGACCTCGATCGAAGCCATGAAACGGTCCGCAATGATGGACATCCCCAGGAACATGTAGACCATCGCCACAAAGTACACGATGGCTCGGGCCACCGTGTCACCCACTGAGGGGTCCTGGGGCTGCCAGACGGGCAGGATAACCCCCTCCTCGCACTCGTACAGACCCAGGCAGCTCAGATTGTTAGCGGAGGCCGGGGTCGGGGGCTCGCCGTCCGCGGCCTTCCCGGGCTGGCCACTGCACAGCCGAGCGCCACCCAGTAGGACCAAGAGGAGGCTGGCCGCCGGAAGCATTTGGAGCAGGTCACACCCCTTCGCCATCTTCCCACTGCCACACAATCGACCTCTAACCCTGAATATGTAAGCAAAACACAGAAAAAGAACAAAATCAATTTGCAATCAAATCCAAACCTGTCCTGGGAGTGTTTGATGTGGACAGTGTAGAGGGAGCTTTACTCTGTATCTAACCCCCGTACTGTACCTGTCCTGGGAGTGTTTGATGGGGACAGTGTAGAGGGAGCTTTACTCTGTATCTAACCCCCGTACTGTACCTGTCCTGGGAGTGTTTGATGGGGACAGTGTAGAGGGAGCTTTACTCTGTATCTAACCCCCGTACTGTACCTGTCCTGGGAGTGTTTGATGGGGGACAGTGTAGAGGGAGTTTTACTCTGTATCTAACCCCCGTACTGTACCTGTCCTCGGAGTGTTTGATGGGGACAGTGTAGAGGGAGCTTTACTCTGTATCTAACCCCCGTACTGTACCTGTCCTGGGAGTGTTTGATGGGGACAGTGTAGAGGGAGCTTTACTCTGTATCTAACCCCCGTACTGTCTCTGTCCTGGGGAGTGTTTGATGGGGACAGTGTAGAGGGAGCTTTACTCTGTATCTAACCCCCGTACTGTACCTGTCCTGGGAGTGTTTGATGCGGACAGTGTAGAGGGAGCTTTACTCTGTATCTAACCCCCGTACTGTACCTGTCCTGGGAGTGTTTGATGGGGACAGTGTAGAGGGAGCTTTACTCTGTATCTAACCCCCTGTACCTGTCCTGGGAGTGTTTGATGGGGATAGTGTAGAGGGAGCTTTACTCTGTATCTAACCCCCGTACTGTACCTGTCCTGGGAGTGTTTGATGGGGACAGTGTAGAGGGAGCTTTACTCTGTATCTAACCCCCGTACTGTACCTGTCCTGGGAGTGTTTGATGGGGACAGTGTAGAGGGAGCTTTACTCTGTAATCTGGAATAACCCAGGCAGAGTTGGCAAATGTTCTATCAGGACTAGCAGACAAGTGATGGGCTGATTGGCCAAGGTTTCAGAGGGATCCTGATGACTGAAGAGGAAGAGGAGAGGGGCTGGGTTCAGAGAGTGAGGGTGAAGAAGCAGAGCTGTCCTGACGGACCCCCTCCCCCAGCACCCACAGTGTAGGTGAGATGGTTACTGAGGCACTCAGTCAGATGCAGCAAGGAGTTGGGGCAGGTTTACCTCCAAGAGGGAACAGGGAGCGAATTAAAACACAGGATGGGAAGCAAACGCTTCCATTAACTTTGACGGCCTCACACAGCACAGACCCTGGATCACATTCACCAGCTATTAATACAAGGCTGCCGGTGAGTCATCACTACATTTTATTTCACTTAAGTGCTTCAGTGTTCATCTCCTGCTGACTGTGTGAAGATTGTGAGCAGCGAAGAGGCCGTGTGGGGAGCTGAGGGCCCCAAGCAGCTGGAGACACGGCCTCCAATGGTGGAGCGATGGGAATCGGGGGATGGACAAGAGGGCGGAATTGGAGGAGGTTACAGAGATAGGGAGGGTTGTAGGGGGCTGGAGGAGGTTACAGAGATAGGGAGGGTTGTAGGGGGCTGGAGGAGGTTACAGAGATAGGGAGGGTTGTAGGGGCTGGAGGAGGTTACAGAGATAGGGAGGGTTGTAGGAGCTGGAGGAGGTTACAGAGATAGGGAGGGTTGTAGGGACTGGAGGAGGTTACAGAGATAGGGAGGGTTGAAGAGGCTGGAGGAGGTTACAGAGATAGTGAGGGTTGTAGGGGCTGGAGGAGGTTACAGAGATAGGGAGGGTTGTCGGGGCTGGAGGTGGTTACAGAGATAGGGAGGGTTGTAGGAGCTGGAGGAGGTTACAGAGATAGGGAGGGTTGTAGGGAATGGAGGAGGTTACAGAAATAGGGAGGGTTGTAGGGTCTGGAGGAGGTTACAGAGATAGGGAGGGTTGTAGGGTCTGGAGGAGGTTACAGAGATAGGGAGGGTTGTAGGGGCTGGAGGAGGTTACAGAGATAGGGAGGGTTGTCGGGGCTGGAGGAGGTTACAGAGATAGGGAGGGTTGTAGGGGCTGGAGGAGGTTACAGAGATAGGGAGGGTTGTAGGGTCTGGAGGAGGTTACAGAGATAGGGAGGGTTGTAGGGGCTGGAGGAGGTTACAGAGATAGGGACGGTTGTAAGGGCTGTAGGAGGTTACAGAGATAGTGAGGGTTGTAGGGACTGGAGGAGGTTACAGAGATAGGGAGGGTTTTAGGGTCTGGAGGAGGTTACAGAGATAGGGAGGGTTGTAGGGGCTGGAGGAGGTTACAGAGATAGGGAGGGTTGTAGGGGCTGGAGGAGGTTACAGAGATAGGGAGGGTTGTAGGGGCTGGAGGAGGTTACAGAGATAGGGAGGGATGTAGGGGCTGGAGAAGGTTACAGAGATAGGGAGTGTTGTAGGGGCTGGAGGAGGTTACAGAGGGATTTGAACACAAGGATGAGAATTTTTAAATGGAGGTGTTGATGGACAGAGGGTGATGTGTGAAGGACGGAGATGTGAAAAGTCGGCCATTTCTGGGCAGGGAGGGAACGAGGGGAGAGAGGGAGTCAGCAACTCTCTATGGAAGGAGGCTGGGTTCAAAGGGTAAAGGTTAAAGCTCCCCAGCAACAGAATGACCAACAAGTAATACCAATAAATAGAGGCAGCCAATTTGTGCACAGCAAGATCCCACCAACAGCAATGTGATAATGACCCAGATCATCTGTTTTTACTGATGTTGGTTGAGGGATAAATATTGTCCCCAGGACACCGGGGAGAACTCCCCTGCTCTTCTTCCAATAGTGGCCGTGGGATCTTTTACACCCACCCGAGAGGGCAGACGGGGGCCTCGGTTTAATGTCTCATCTGAAAGACGGCACCTCCGACAGTGCAGCACTCCCCCAGTACTGACCCTCCGACAGTGCGGCGCTCCCTCAGTACTGACCCTCCGACAGTGCGGCGCTCCCTCAGTACTGACCCTCTGACAGTGCAGCACTCCCTCAGTACTGACCCTCCGACAGTGCAGCACTCCCTCAGTACTGACCCTCCGACAGTGCAGCACTCCCTCAGTACTGACCCTCCGACAGTGCGGCACTCCCTCAGTACTGATCCTCTGACAGTGCAGCACTCCCTCAGTACTGACCCTCCGACAGTGCGGCGCTCCCTCAGTACTGACCCTCTGACAGTGCGGCACTCCCTGAGTACTGACCCTCTGACAGTGCGGCACTCCCTCAGTACTGACCCTCCGTCAATGCGACGCTCCCTCAGTACTGACCCTCTGACAGTGCGGCACTCCCTCAGTACTGACCCTCCGACAGTGCGGCGCTCCCTGAGTACTGACCCTCCGACAGTGCGGCACTCCCTCAGTACTGACCCTCCGACAGTGCGGCACTCCCTCAGTACCGATCCTCTGACAGTGCAGCACTCCCTCAGTACTGACCCTCCGACAGTGCAGCACTCCCTCAGTACTGACCCTCTGACAGTGCGGCGCTCCCTCAGTACTGACCCTCCGACAGTGCGGCGCTCCCTCAGTACTGACCCTCTGACAGTGCAGCACTCCCTCAGTACTGACCCTCCGACAGTGCAGCACTCCCTCAGTACTGACCCTCCGACAGTGCAGCACTCCCTCAGTACTGACCCTCCGACAGTGCAGCACTCCCTCAGTACTGACCCTCTGACAGTGCGGCGCTCCCTCAGTACTGACCCTCTGACAGTGCGGCGCTCCCTCAGTACTGACCCTCCGATAGTGCGGTGTCCCTCAGTACTGACCCTCCAACAGTGCGGCACTCCCTCAGTACTGACCCTCCGACAGTGCAGCACTCCCTCAGTACTGACCCTCTGACAGTGCGGCGCTCCCTCAGTACTGACCCTCTGACAGTGCGGCGCTCCCTCAGTACTGACCCTCTGACAGTGCGGCACTCCCTCAGTACTGACCCTCCGACAGTGCGGCACTCCCTCAGTACTGACCCTCTGACAGTGCGGCGCTCCCTCAGTACTGACCCTCTGACAGTGCAGTGCTCCCTTGAACAGAGGAAGTAGCTTTGAGGCCCATCTCCTGTTTCTATCTTCCTACATGGGGACGTCTGTGACTATGTGTGCAGGAAACTGTGAGACTGCAGCTGCTCTGAGCTGACCACATCCTCCTCCATCACCTGAAAGCTTATCATTTCATCATCAGTGCTCTATCCCAGTCCCCCGACTGAGGGAACCAATCCTCCCTCTCCTATCACCCCCTATTCCCACATCCCCTCCCAAGCAATCATCCCCCATCCCCTCGACCCTCCCCTTATCCATTTCACCCTCTCCCCTCCAGCCCCTCAACTCCGTTGCTCACCGCACCCTCATTCTCCCTCTCCCCTCTCCTCCAGCTGGTTCCCCTCCCTTCTTCCCAGCCACCCTCCCCATAACTCTCCCAGTCCCTCCCTCCCCTCACCTGTCGCCTTTCCGCTCCCCTCTCGATCTATTATCTCCCCTCTTCTCCTCCCCACCCTCCCGTTTCCATCACTCCCATCTGCTCCAATGTCGGAGGGTCAGTACTGAGGAATTGTTGCAATCGGCAGGCAGTCACATTTCATCAGCAGGATTCCCAAAAAAAAGCAGCCAGTCTCAGGTCACTGACCCGAAACGTTAACTCTGCTTCTCTTTCCACAGATGCTGCCAGACCTGCGGAGTGGTTCCAGCATTTCTTGTTTTTATTTCAGATTTCCAGCATCCGCAGTATTTTGCTTTTATATTCGATTAGATTCCAGTCTGTAACTCACTCCCGGGTGTCTGTTATTCTCTATATAAACCCCCCCGAACCCCCGATTAGATTCCAGTCTGTAACTCACTCCCGGGTATCTGTTATTCTATATATAAACCCCCCCGAACCCCCGATTAGATTCCAGTCTGTAACTCACTCCCGGGTGTCTGTTATTCTCTATATAAACCTCCCCGAACCCCCGATTAGATTCCAGTCTGTAACTCACTCCCGGGTATCTGTTATTCTATATATAAATCCCTCGAACCCCTCGATTAGATTCCAGTCTGTAACTCACTCCCGGGTATCTGTTATTCTATATACAAACCACCCGAACCCCTCGATTAGATTCCAGTCTGTAACTCACTCCCGGGTATCTGTTATACTATATATAAACCACCCCGAACCCCTCGATTAGATTCCAGTCTGTAACTCACTCCCGGGTATCTGTTATACTATATATAAACCACCCCGAACCCCTCGATTAGATTCCAGTCTGTAACTCACTCCCGGGTATCTGTTATTCTATATATAAACCACCCGAACCCCTCGATTAGATTCCAGTCTGTAACTCACTCCCGGGTATCTGTTATTCTATATATAAACCACCCGAACCCCTCGATTAGATTCCAGTCTGTAACTCACTCCCGGGTATCTGTTATACTATATATAAACCACCCCGAACCCCTCGATTAGATTCCAGTCTGTAACTCACTCCCGGGTATCTGTTATACTATATATAAACCACCCCGAACCCCTCGATTAGATTCCAGTCTGTAACTCACTCCCGGGTATCTGTTATTCTATATATAAACCACCCGAACCCCTCGATTAGATTCCAGTCTGTAACTCACTCCCGGGTATCTGTTATTCTATATATAAACCACCCGAACCCCTCGATTAGATTCCAGTCTGTAACTCACTCCCGGGTATCTGTTATTCTATATATAAACCACCCCGAACCCCTCGATTAGATTCCAGCCTGTAACTCACTCCCGGGTATCTGTTATTCTATACATAAACCCCCCGAACCCCTCGATTAGATTCCAGTCTGTAACTCACTCCCGGGTATCTGTTATTCTATATATAAACCACCCGAACCCCTCGATTAGATTCCAGTCTGTAACTCACTCCCGGGTATCTGTTATTCTATATATAAACCACCCGAACCCCTCGATTAGATTCCAGTCTGTAACTCACTCCCGGGTATCTGTTATTCTATATATAAACCACCCCGAACCTCTCGATTAGATTCCAGCCTGTAACTCACTCCCGGGTATCTGTTATTCTATACATAAACCCCCCGAACCCCTCGATTAGATTCCAGTCTGTAACTCACTCCCGGGTATCTATATATAAACCACCCGAACCCCTCGATTAGATTCCAGTCTGTAACTCACTCCCGGGTATCTGTTATTCTATATATAAACCACCCGAACCCCTCGATTAGATTCCAGTCTGTAACTCACTCCCGGGTATCTGTTATTCTATGTATAAACCACCGAACCCCGCGATTAGATTCCAGTCTGTAACTCACTCCCGGGTATCTGTTATTCTATATATAAACCCCCCGAACCCCTCGATTAGATTCCAGTCTGTACTACTCTCCGGGTATCTGTTATTCCAAATATAAACCCCCGAACCCCTCGATTAGATTCCAGTCTGCAACTCACTCCCGGGTATCTGTTTATTCTATATATAAACCACCCAAACCCTCGATTAGATTCCAGTCTGTAACTCACTCCCGGGTATCTGTTATTCTATATATAAACCACCCGAACCCCTCGATTAGATTCCAGTCTGTACTCACTCCCGGGTATCTGTTATCTATATATAAACCCCCGAACCCCTCGATAGATTCCAGTCTGTAACTCACTCCGGGTATCTGTTATTCTATATATAAACACCCGAACACCCCGATTAGATTCCAGTCTGTAACTCACTCCCGGGTATCTGTATTCTATATATAAACCTCCGAACCCCTCGATTAGATTCCAGCCTGTAACTCACTCCCGGGTATCTGTTTATTCTATATATAAACCACCCGAACCCCTCGATTAGATTCCAGTCTGTAACTCACTCCCGGGTATCTGTTATTCTATTTATAAACCACCGAACCCTCGATTAGATTCCAGTCTGTAACTCACTCCGGGTATCTGTTATTCTATGTATAAACCACCCGAACCCCCTCGATTAGATTCCAGTCTGTAACTCACTCCCGGGTATCTGTTATTCTATATATAAACCCCCCGAACCCCTCGATTAGATTCCAGTCTGTAACTCACTCCCGGGTATCTGTTATTCCATATATAAACCCCCCGAACCCCTCGATTAGATTCCAGTCTGTAACTCACTCCCGGGTATCTGTTATCTATATATAAACCACCAAACCCCTCGATTAGATTCCAGTCTGTAACTCACTCCCGGGTATCTGTTATTCTATATATAAACCACCCGAACCCCTCGATTAGATTCCAGTCTGCAACTCACTCTCCGGGTATCTGTTATTCTATATATAAACCCCCCCGAACCCCTCGATTAGATTCCAGTCTGTAACTCACTCCCGGGTATCTGTTATTCTATATATAAACCCCCGAACCCCTCGATTAGATTCCAGTCTGTAACTCACTCCGGGTATCTGTTATTCATATATAAACCACCCGAACCCTCGATAGATCCAGTCTGTATCTCACTCCCGGGGTATCTGTTATTCTCTCTATAAACACCCGAACCCTCGATTAGATTCCAGTCTGTAACTCACTCCCGGGTATCTGTTATTCTATATATAAACCACCCGAACCCCTCGATTAGATTCCAGTCTGTAACTCACTCTCCGGGTATCTGTTATTCTATATATAAACCCCCCGAACCCCTCGATAGATTCCAGTCTGTAACTCACTCACTGGGTATCTGTTATTCTATATACAAACCACCCGAAGCCCTCGATTAGATTCTAGTCTGTAACTCACTCCCGGGTATCTGTTATTCTATATATAAACCACCCGAACCCCTCGATTAGATTCCAGTCTGTTACTCACTCCCGGGTATCTGTTATTTCCATATATAAACCCCGAACCCCTCGATTAGATTCCAGTCTGTAACTCACTCCCGGGTATCTGTTATTCCATATATAAACCCCCGAACCCTCGATTAGATTCCAGTCTGTAACTCACTCTCGGGTATCTGGTATTCTATATATAAACACCCTGAACCCCTCGATTAGATTCCAGTCTGTAACTCACTCCCGGGTATCTGTTATTCCATATATAAAGCCACCCGAACCCTCGATTAGATTCCAGTCTGTAACTCACTCTCGGGTATCTGTTATTCTTTATATAAACCCCGAACCACTCGATTAGATTCCAGTCTGTAACTCACTCCCGGTATCTGTTATTCCATATATAAACCCCCCGAACCCCTCGATTAGATTCCAGTCTGTAACTCACTCCTGGGTATCTGTTATTCTATATATAAACCCCCGAGCACCCCTAGATTAGATTCCAGTCTGTAACTCACTCCCGGGTATCTGTTATTCGAGATATAAACCCCCCGAACCCCTCAATTACGATTCCAGTCTGTAACTCACTCCTGAGTATCTGTTATTCTATATATATAAACCCCTCCGAACCCCTCGATTAGATTCCAGTCTGTAACTCACTCCCGGGTATCTGTTATTCTATATATAAACCCCCCGAACCCCTCGATTAGATTCCAGTCTGTAACTCACTCCGGGTATCTGTTATTCTATATATAAAACCCCCGAACCCCTCGATTAGATTCCAGTCTGTAACTCACTCCGGGTATCTGTTATTCGAGATATAAACCCCCCGAACCCCTCGATTAGATTCCAGTCTGTAACTCACTCCCGGGTATCTGTTATTCTATATATAAACACTCCGAATCCCTCTCGATTAGATTCCAGTCTGTAACTCACTCCTGGTATCTGTTATTCTATATATAAACCCCGAACCCTCGATTAGATTCCAGTCTGTAACTCACTCCGGGTATCTGTTATTCTATATATAAACCCCCCGAACCCCTCGATTAGATTCCAGTCTGTAACTCACACCCGGGTATCTGTTATTCTATATATAAAACCCCCCGTGAACCCCTAGATTAGATTCCAGTCTGTAACTCACTCCCGGGTATCTGTTATTCTATATATAAACCACCGAACCCTCGATAGATTCTAGTCTGTAACTCACTCCGGTATCTGTTATTCTATATATAAACCACCCGAACCCTCGATTAGATTCCAGTCTGTAACTCACTCCCGGGTATCTGTTACTTCCATATATAAACCCCGACCGAACCCTCGATTAGATTCAGTCTGTAACTCACTCCCGGGTATCTGTTATTCTATATATAAACCACCCGAACCCCTCGATTAGATTCCAGTCTGTAACTCACTCCAGGGTATCTGTTATTCTATATATAACCACCCGAACCCCTCGATTAGATTCCAGTCTGTAACTCACTCCCGGGTATCTGTTATTCTACATATAAACCCCCCGAACCCCTCGGTTAGATTCCAGTCTGTAACTCACTCCGGGTATCTGTTATTCTATATATAAACCTCCCCGAGCCCCTCGATTAGATTCCGTCTGTAACTCACTCCGGGTATCTGTTATTCTATATATAAACCCCCGAACCCCTCGATTAGATTCTAGTCTGTAACTCACTCCCGGGTATCTGTTATTCTATATATAAACCCCCCGAACCCCTCGATTATATTCTAGTCTGTAACTCACTCCCGGGTATCTGTTATTCTGTATATAAACACCCGAACCCTCGATTAGATCTCCAGTCTAACTCACTCCCGGTATCTGTTATTCGATATATAAACAACCCTGAACCCTCGCTTAGATTCCAGTTTATAACTCACTCCCGGGTATCTGTTATTCTATATATAAACATCCGAACCCTCGATTAGATTCAGTCTGTAACTCACTCCCGGGTATCTGTTATTCTATATATAACCACCCGAACACCTCGATTAGATTCAGTCTGTAACTCACTCCCGGGTATCTGTTATTCTATATATAATGCCACCTCCAGAACACCTCGATTAGATTCCAGTCTGTAACTCACGTCCCTGGGTATCTGTTATTCTATTTATAGAACAACCCTGAACCCTCGATTAGATTCCAGTTATAACTCACTCCCGGGTATCTGTTATTCTATATATAAACCTCCGAACCCCTCGATTAGATTCCCAGTCTGTAACTCACTCCCGGGTATCTGTTATTCTATATATAAACCTCCGAACCCCTCGATTAGATTCCAGTCTGATAACTCACTCCCGGGTATCTGTTTATTCTATATATAAACCCCCCGACACCCCCCGATTAGATTCCAGTTATAACTCACTCCCGGGTATCTGTTATTCTATATATAAACCACCCCCGAACACCTCGATTAGATTCCAGTCTGTAACTCACTCCCGGGTATCTGTTATTCTATCTATAAACCTCCGACCCTCGATTAGATTCCAGTCTGTACCTCACTCCCTGGTATCTGTTATTCTATATATAAACCCCCCGAACCCCCCGATTAGATTCCAGTTTATAACTCACTCCCGGGTATCTGTTATTCTATATATAAACCACCCGAACACTCGATTAGATTCCAGTCTGTAACTCACTCCGGGTATCTGTTATTATATAAATAAAACCCCCGAACCCCTCGATTAGATTCCAGTCTGTAACTCACTCCCGGGTATCTGTTATTCTATATATAAACACCCTGAACCCCTCGATTAGATTCCAGTCTGTAACTCACTCCCGGGTATCTGTTATTCTATATATAAACCACCCGAACCCTCGATTAGATTCCAGTTTATAACTCACTCCCGGGTATCTGTTATTTCTATATATAAACAACCCTGAACCCCTCGATTAGATTCCAGTCTGTAACTCACTCCCGGGTATCTGTTATTCTATATATAAAACCACCCGAACACCTCGATTAGATTCCAGTCTGTAACTCACTCCCGGGTATCTGTTATTCTATATATAAAACCACCCGAAACACCTCGATTAGATTCCAGTCTGTAACTCACTCCCGGGTATCTGTTATTCTATATATAAACCACCCGAACACCTCGATTAGATTCCAGTCTGTAACTCACTCCCGGGTATCTGTTATTCTATATATAAACCCCCTCGAACCCTCGATTAGATTCCAGTCTGTAACTCACTCCCCAGTATCTGTTATTCTCTAAATTAATTTTTCCTTTGCAGTTAATATCCTGCAGTTAATTGTCTGTCACCAGCTGCCAGTACCAAGCATCTTGCTGCTTTCTGGGACGAACACTGCATTATAAAACATGGTGGGTGAGATAGGTGCAGGGATTGTTTTAAAATTGCTGCTGTATTCAAAACTGATCCCTGTTCTGACGTGCTGTTGACTGTGTTGCAGCTACAATCTCCCCTAAGAGTCAAATCTCCTGAGTTTCAGCAGGGAGAGCTCAGCTGTGTAGAGCCTGCCCTCTTTCTCCGTGGCTGGCACACCTTGCCATAGCCCTTGCCTGGTTTGGGCATCGGATTCTGGGCAGAGGGACAGTGAGGGTGGGCAGGTGGGGTATTA